>NC_036875.1:30347792-30418192 GCF_002910315.2 Salvelinus sp. IW2-2015 | reverse complement strand
CCTCTTTGACCTTGTTAACAAGCAAGATTTGTGTGGTAATAACCAGACTTTATCCAAAAGATATTAGTGACCAATGTATTCCAGTAACTTGTGACATAAGGAATGGATACAATATCCCTTTGAAATGAAGCACGTATAGACCTATTGTTCTGAGGGAGCAAGGAGAAACATATTTTCCCTATTGGAGAGTCAACTGGATTAAGCGAGGGTAGGTCAAGAAGGTGAGGTCTGGCTACACCTCTAAATAACATGATAGTTCCAGATGGAATACCATCAAAGACTATGGCGAACTCTCTAGGTGTTACAGGGATATTGTAACGAGATTATTGAACCAGTTCTTTAAAAAATAAAGACTTGTTTCTATACAAAAGGCCTTATTGTTCCAAATGAAATACCTATGCGGGGAAAATTATATTTATATATTAACGACCACGCTAAGAATACTTGTCTATGAAAAGCAAATAATTTTGCAGTAATCTTATCAATGTTATAGTTACAAAGAACATAAAATTGAGGCCACCAAAACGGGAGAAGATATAATGAGGGATGAAATTCCAAATTGAAGTAGGATTCTTTAAAAAAAATTTAGCCCAATTTATCTTAAAAGTATTATTCAAAGTAGGAAAGTCAAAAAATTGAGTCCACCATATTCATATGAGTTCATAACGACAGATTTCCTAATATAATGTGTAAACATTTTCCAGATGAAGTTGAAAAGCACCTGGTCAACCGCTTTAGCATTTTTGTTATCAAGATATAGGTACTAGGCTGCATATGTAGGTCTGGAGATACCTTCACCTTTAGAAAGCAATACTCGACCTATAAAGGATAAATCCCTCTGCAACCAATGGTTCAACTTCTTTTTGTTTTTTTCAATAATAGGTATACATTTTATGAGCATCTTTCCTGTTGATCCTTAGATATGGTAATCCCAAGGTATGTTACTTTTTCCTTGACTGGAATATTGCATATAGAGGGTATCACACAGTCTTTAACAGCAAACAATTCACACTTATTAAGGTTTAGGCAAAGACCAGATGCTCTGGAAAATATATTTATCACATCGACTGCTCTAGGAACTGGTCAG
Organism: Salvelinus sp. IW2-2015; assembly: GCF_002910315.2. Taxonomy (NCBI): domain Eukaryota; kingdom Metazoa; phylum Chordata; class Actinopteri; order Salmoniformes; family Salmonidae; genus Salvelinus; species Salvelinus sp. IW2-2015. The sequence goes on along the minus strand of NC_036875.1, from coordinate 30,417,105 downwards.
CATCTTTCAAAAAGAGGGTTGTGTCATCTGCAAGTTGACTTATGATAATATCTCTGTCCGCAATAGAGATCCCTTTTATATCACTGGATTTAACAAAACTTGTAAGAAGTTGGGTTGCAAGCAGGAAGAGGTAGGCCGACCCACATCACACTAGAGGCTTCATTCCACGTTCTCCTGACTGTTGACATCTAGTGGAAGGCGTAGGAAGTGCAAACAGATCCATATATTACAGGGAATTGAATAGGCGATGACTTTCACATCGTCCCTTCTCAGAATTCTCACTTCCTGTTTTGAAGTTTGCCTGCCATATGAGTTCTGTTATACTCACAGACATAGTTCAAACAGTTTTAGAAACTTCAGAGTGTTTTCTATCCAATATTAATAATAATATGCATATATTATCATCTGGGACAGAGTAGGCCGTTCAATTTGGGCACCAATTCATCCAAAAGTGAAAATGCTGCCCCCTATCCCAAACAGGTTAATGTACTGCTCAAATTCCTTATAGAAAACACCAAAGCGTGTTTTTTTTATTAGTGAATTTACATTTATGAATATGACATTTTTCCATTAGCACAATTAGATTTATACGGTAAATTTGTTTTTCTTTATCTTTATTATGGTTAAGGAAACCGAGCAGCACATTCTCTCATAAAAAACAAAAGTCATCAAGAATATTAACAGTTATAAAACTGTGAATATCTTTCCATAATTGTTTTACATGTAGACAATTCCAAAATAAATGTGAAACTGTTTCTGGATGCTCAACACAAAAAGTACAATCAATGTTAATGTCTTTTTTAAGTTTCTTCAGGTAATGATTCACAGGGTAATACTTATGGATCATTCTGAAAGAGACCTCTTTGACCTTGTTAACAAGCAAGTATTTGTGTGGTAATAACCAGACTTTATCCAAAAGATATTAGTGACCAATGTATTCCAGTAACTTGTGACATAAGGAATGGATACAATATCCCTTTGAAATGAAGCACGTATAGACCTATTGTTCTGAGGGAGCAAGGAGAAACATATTTTCCCTATTGGAGAGTCAACTGGATTAAGCGAGGGTAGGTCAAGAAGGTGAGGTCTGGCTACACCTCTAAATAACATGATAGTTCCAGATGGAATACCATCAAAGACTATGGCGAACTCTCTAGGTGTTACAGGGATATTGTAACGAGATTATTGAACCAGTTCTTTAAAAAATAAAGACTTGTTTCTATACAAAATGGCCTTATTGTTCCAAATGAAATACCTATGCGGGGAAAATTATATTTATATATTAACGACCACGCTAAGAATACTTGTCTATGAAAAGCAAATAATTTTGCAGTAATCTTATCAATGTTATAGTTACAAAGTAACATAAAATTGAGGCCACCAAAACGGGAGAAGATATAATGAGGGATGAAATTCCAAATTGAAGTAGGATTCTTTAAAAAAAATTTAGCCCAATTTATCTTAAAAGTATTATTCAAAGTAGGAAAGTCAAAAAAATTGAGTCCACCATATTCATATGAGTTCATAACGACAGATTTCCTAATATAATGTGTAAACATTTTCCAGATGAAGTTGAAAAGCACCTGGTCAACCGCTTTAGCTATTTTGTTATCAAGATATAGGTACTAGGCTGCATATGTAGGTCTGGAGATACCTTCACCTTTAGAAAGCAATACTCGACCTATAAAGGATAAATCCCTCTGCAACCAATGGTTCAACTTCTTTTTGTTTTTTTCAATAATAGGTATAACATTTTATGAGCATCTTTCCTGTTGATCCTTAGATATGGTAATCCCAAGGTATGTTACTTTTTCCTTGACTGGAATATTGCATATAGAGGGTATCACACAGTCTTTAACAGCAAACAATTCACACTTATTAAGGTTTAGGCAAAGACCAGATGCTCTGGAAAATATATTTATCACATCGACTGCTCTAGGAATCTGGTCAGCATCTTTCAAAAAGAGGGTTGTGTCATCTGCAAGTTGACTTATGATAATATCTCTGTCCGCAATAGAGATCCCTTTTATATCACTGGATTTAACAAAACTTGTAAGAAGTTGGGTTGCAAGCAGGAAGAGGTAGGCCGAAATTGGGCAACCTTGACTAATTCCTCTTTTCAAATCCAATCTAGGAGAAGTGCCATGCTTTCATTTAATTGACCTGTTCCCATTCATATAAAGGGTTTTAATAGTACTACTAAATAATTCCCCAAAACCAAATTTCTCAAGAGAGAGAAATAGAAATGAATGTTCCACTGTATCGAAGGCTTTATAAAAGTCTAAGACAATAAAACTATCTTTCGAAGATTAAATCAGAATAGTCAATAAGGTCTAACACCAGTCGGATGTTATTAGATATATGTCTATTCCTCATAAAGGCAGAATGGGTCTCTTCTATAACTGAGTCCAATACTGCCTTCATTCTTTTTGCAAATATAGAGGCTAATATTTTGTAGTCATTATTGAGCAGACAGATTGGACGCCAATTATCGAGTAGAAGCAAGTCTTTCTTGGGCTTAGGGGTTAATGTAATCAGACCTTGAGTCAAACTGGGAGGGAGAGCATTATTTACAATGCTTTCAGAAAAGACCTCCAACAGAAAAATGGCCAACTGTTGAGAAAAAGTTTTGTAAAACTCAGCAGATATACCATCAGTCCCAGGAGACTTATTATTTTTAAGGTGTTCAATAGAATAAATGATCTCTTCAACTATAATAGGGTCATCACACTGTTCTCTTTCAGCCTCCCCAATTGATTTCACATCCCTCAGAGAGTCAAAAAAAGTGTTGGGGAAACCTCACAATACTTAGAACTATAGAAATTCCTGTAGAAATTGCAGCTAAAGTTTGAGATTAATGTGGGATCATCTGTGATGAGGCCATTAATATTTGATTGTTGAATTGTATTATTTTTCTAACCTGAAAAAATAAGATGAATTTTGTTCACCCTCCTCAAGTCACTTCTTCCTAGATCTGACAAAGGCTCCCTCTGCTTTCAGTTTATACATACCATCCAACTTGTTTTGTAGCTCAAACAGAACAGATTTGTCCTCCTCTGAGAGACTTTCAACAGGCTTTTGAACAAGAGAGGTGATCTTTGTAATTACACTTTCTTCTTCAGCTCTCCTTGTCTTGGCAAGAATACTCCCATATTTTCTGAAATATTTTCCAGCTTCATATTTAAAAAGCTCCCAGTTATTACTGTATGAATTGTCATTTATAGCTTTGTTCCAAAAGTGTGTAATTAAATTGTTTATCTCCATCTTGACCAACTCATGTTTTAATATAGAGCTATTAAGCTTCCAGTAGGATGCTCTGCCAAGGCCATTATCAGAGATAAAAAGTTTAATGTCAATATAAATAGCTATATGATCAGTAAGGGGAGTGGCCAGGATGTTAACAGAAATACCCTGTTTATCAGAACATTTAGACACCAGCCAAAAATCTATGCATGATTGTCAGGAGCATGCCTTATTAYTCCATGTGAAAGACTTGTCATTAGGAAACTTTACTCTCCAAATATCTATAATATCAAACCTTTCCATAAACTGCCTCAAACTTGTATTCATAGAAGTGGACTGACCCGGAGGCCATCTATCAATTAAAGTATTCAGAGAAATAWTAAAATCCCCACCTAMWATAAGTAAAGCATTCGGGAACTTGGTTAGCCAATGGAGAATACGCTTTACTAAATATTCAAGTAAGTGATCATTTTCAAGTTTGGAATTGTAACCATAAATGTTGGTAATAATAATGATGATGTTGTTACAGTTGATAACAAGACAAAGACAGTGACCTGGAGGGTCACAGTCGGAGTGCAAAATACTTCCATTGAAATTATTCTTTAGAGTGATAACTCCAACAGAGCGTTCAGAACCATGAGAGAGACATACATCATTACCCCACTGAGATCTCCAGAAGTTGACGTCGGTAGCAACTGAATGAGACTCTTGAAAAAAACATAAATCTGTTTTAAGCTGTTTGGCAAATAAAAATAATGCTTTGGGCTTTACATTATTTCTTAACCCTCTAGCATTGAGTGACACAATAGACAACGACAAAGTGGAATATAGAACAAAGTACTATGAGCTAAACAACAATCGCAAATCGAAAAAGAATATTAGGAAACCAGCGTTGCATACCATATAGATATAAATATTGATTGACAATAGTTTAGCATAACAAAGCTAACTCCCAGAACAAGAAACAACAAAGAGCTTGCTCACTGCCTATACTGCAGGTAAAAATATCAGAAGTGAGAGAGAAAATAAAATAGCAAATATCCATTACTCCAGTAGTCCTGCGCAGTTAGAACGAAGGTTAAATCACCTTAGACCCGAGAGTGGGATCTGCTCACATCAGAGGTAGCTATCTAAATAGCCTATGTTGACCACCAGGCACAGTCTATGACAGTCCTCAAGGAGGAAGGTTGATTTCGGATCCGTTGATGAATGGGCGCCCTCAGATGAAGTAAGCCGTTTCCCTTATTTTCGTGCTTTTTCAACAGCTGGCCACAGTTTCTCTCTCCTTTCTCTGTCTGCTTTCGAGAGGTCTTCAGCAAACCACAGAGTTTTATCGCGTAGGAAAGTAGATTTCTTGGCTGCTTTCCAAATGGCATCCCTGTAGATCCGTGATGTGAACTGGAGAATGACACCTCTAGGCTTGGAGTCACCCTGCCTTCTCGTGCCAAGGCGATGTACAGTGTCGACAACATCTGCTAGCTTAGCCGTCTCCACAGGTATGATAGCTTGGCAGACTTTGATGGTCTCTTGCCGCACGTTCTCCCCATCTGCTTCGGGAACTCCATACAGTCTCAGATTCCACCGTCTGGAGTAGCTGTCGAGTTCCGCAATTCTTTTTTGGCACAAGTCCATCTTTCCCTCCTCCTTTTCGACACGCTTTTCGATGTGGGCGACCTTCTTCTTAACATCCTTGATTTCCATGCATGCAAAGTCAACAGTGTTTTTTAAGCCCTCGATTTTCATTGCGTTGTCGCCAACCATTTTCTCTAAGGCATCGCACCTTGCATTGATGAGCCTGGAAAGAGTGGCGATAACATCATTATTGGCAGTGGCATCTGGGCCCAGTTCAAACATGCCTTTCTTGGAAGCTGGAGGTTTGCTTSGGGTTATAGGCAAAGAAGGAAAATCCTCGTCTGACACGGAAAGTGTCATAGTCTGTCAGACCAGTATAGTTGTGCAGTTGTCAATCAAAGCATGTGCCTCCTGTGTAACGACATTGGATGATGCCTGAGCATTGCTAGCTGAGGAGTTAGGAATAAGGAATAAGATTCCTCTTTCTGTCAGCGCGCTGTGACATTTTGGAAAATATCATCTTAAACATCAATAACCTGGTGTTTTTAGCAAGCAAAGTATTAGTTTGGTAGTTTAAAATAATACACTTTCAAAAGTTGGTATGCAGAGCTCGGTAGGAAGCGTGCGTTCATGCTGCCATCTTGGAGCCTCCAGAGATATTGTACAGTATATGCTGCATTTTGCAGTTGTATGAGGTCGCCCACACACACTTTAAACAAAGCTGGCTAGACATTCAATGACATCATCAAAGCCATTTTGGGATTACTACCATTTTATTTGGGCATTTTAATTGTTTTGAAATGTGGTTGGTACTCTCTTTGTTTGCAGGACTTTATCCTGCTAACTGTTCCAAACGTCCAAACTGAATTTGGTAAAAGGGCTTTTATGTACTTTGCACCATCGGCTTGGAACGCCTTACAAATTCTCTTAAACTGGAAGAACTTGTCCCGTTGGGTGTTTTTAAATCATTGATGAAGGATTTTGAGGCCGATTCCCTGACCTGTCAATGTTTTTTTATTTGCTGTTTAAGGATTTTGCTATACTCTTGTGAATTCAATGTTTTTTTACTAGATTACCTTCAGTTTTCATGTTATCTGTCTGTAATTGTTTAATAACTTGGTGCTGCCGGACTTTCTAAATGAAAATACTGGCAGATCCAAGGAATGTTCATCAGAGCTGTTACTAGAGGATTGAATGTTTATTTCTCTACCATAAGCTGCCTCCAACACCATTTTAGAGAATTTGGCAGTACATCCACCAGCCTCACAACTCCAGACCATGTGAATTGGGTCGTGTGGGCGAGCGGCTTGTTGATGTCGACATTGTGAACAGTGTGCCCCATGGTGGTGGTGGGGTTATGGTATGGGCAGGCATAAGCTATGGACAACAAACACAATTGCATTTTATCTATGGAAAATTGAATGCACAGAGATACCGTTATGACATCCTGAGGTCCATTGTGCCATTCATCAGACACTATCAACTCATGTTTCAGCATAATAATGTTGCAAGGATCTGTACACAATTTCTGGAAGCTGATGTCCCATTTCTTCCATGGCCTGCATACTCACCAGACATGTCAACTATTAAGCATATTTGGGATGCGCTGGATCGATGTGTATGACAATGTGTTCCAGTTCTTGTCAATATCCAGCAACTGCGCACAGCCATTGAAGAGGAGTGAGACAACATTCCACAGGTCACAATCAACTGGCTTTATGATCCACTCCCCTACCTTTTTTTAAAAGATATCTGTGACCTAGAGATGCATATCTGTATTCCCAGTCATGTGGAATCCATATTTTAGGGCCTAATAAATTCATTTTAATTGACTGATTTCCTTATATGAACTGTAACACAGTAAAATATTTTAAATTGTTCCATACTGTGTTTTTATTTTTGTTCAGTTTAGTATGAACCTGGTGGCAGTAACATCTATGCTCTTTCCAACCAAGAGTTTGTAAGTTCAAATCCCCAAATAATGAATCTCTATGTCAAGTGTCCTTGAGCACTGGTAGTTTTACGTTGGTGGTGATAATTGAACAATTATTTACTAGATTCTGGGCAGCTTTTAGAAAAGTACAGAAATGCATTCTTGCCTATAAATCTGTGGCTATATCTCTTTCATGCACACAGATCTGGTGGTGTAGCTGTAATAGCAGGACATTTCAGGTTGCTAGAGTCCCAAGGGTGGTCACAGTACAAGATTATACACCATTTTTTTTTTTACATTAATTGAAAACGAAACACAGCAGCATACTGTCATTTTATAGAATTAATGCCTTCAAGGTTCAGGGCTCCCAAGTAGCACAGTGATTTAAGACACTGCATCTCAGTGCAAGAGGTGTCACTACAGTCCCTGGTTCAAATCCAGGCTGTATCACATCTGGTTGTGATTGAGAGTCCCATAGGGCGGTGCACAATTGACCCAGCGTTGCCAGGGTAGGCCGTCATTGTAAATAAGAATTTGTTTGTAACTGACTTGCCTAGTTAAATAAAAATATTTAAAGTTGTTGTATAGACGGCTTGATAGTTTAGCAACAGAACCGACACATGTGTAACTGTGAGGTGAAACCGACATGGTTTGCTTAGATTGTTGACAACATGTAAACCGTTTATTGAAAACAAATACATTTGTACTATGTGCACTTGTTGTCTCTCTAATACATTATTACAGTTGTTAGTTAGCTAGCAAATTTTTGCCATAGACGTGACATCAGTCAAAACACCTCAAAACAGGATACAAAATACAAAAAGATCAAACGAGACACGATTCCCCATATGGTAGCTTCTTGTCATTGTTGCTAGCTGTCTGGCCATCCAGAATCACACCAGACGGACTTCTGCTCCATTGAAGCATGCACATTTATAGTGTGATGTTGTCAGCTAACCCATCTATATATTTACTTTATTTTTACTGCAACTTTAGGCAAAGTGCAGAAATGTATTCTTGCCAATCTCTGATGTGTCAACGGACCTGGTGGCACAGCAGGATGGTCAGCTAGCTAGCTACCAACAGGTTGTGAGTTCAAATCTGAAGTTAGGTTTAGTCCCAAGTATTCTGCATACTGTCTATTAACCCCAGTGTTTAGATACAGTAAGTTGTTGTAGATTTACCTAATTTTCACCACAACTAGACAAAAACCTCCAGAGAACCATGACACAACGTTCTAAGAACATCTGAAAAAAATCTCTGGAAGAATCTGGGCACTAGACAAAACCTGCATGGGACCATGACTGTTTAAATTGATTGAATATCAATTATGCCTTTCAAAGTGAAATCTTCTAAATTTAATTTGACACCTTAGTTTTCACATGTACTCAAATGGTATCACATGTGTATTGTCATGATATCACATGTTGAAATGTTGCATCCCCATGTTTACACATTTATTTCACATGTCACGTGTAGTTTTATGTTGTGATATGTTGTGTCACATGTTGTCACATTAACTTTACATTAAATCATGTGTTCATGTGAAATTTGTATGGTTTTTCCGTAAGGGTTATTTAGTAGCTTATGACTCACGGCTTCCCGCTGATGTAGGCATCTTTACAGACAATACTTTTAGTTAGACAGTCACAGAAAGGAGAATAAATTCTAGGTGGATTATTTTTTACTTAACTCATTTGAATTCACATTTTTATGTGTATAACAGTACTCATGATTAAACTGTACTTGTCTTTTCATCTGGAACTGAATAATTTGGACAATAACGGATAAAAATGGCAGATATGCATGTAGGTCTTGGGAGTGCGAATTTATGTAAGACATGCTACAACATTCTTGCCATTTTTATGATGTTCATTTGTCACGTTCTGACCTTAGTTCTTTTGTTATTTCTTTGTTTTAGTATGGTCAGGGCATGAGTTGGGTGAGTTATCTATGTTGGTTTTTCTATGTTGGTTTTTTCGTTTGGCCTGGTATGATTCTCAATCAGAGGCAGGTGTCGTTAGTTGTCTCTGATTGAGAATCATACTTAGGTAGCCCTTTTCCACCTGGGTTTCGTGGGTGGTTGTTTTCTGTGTCTGTGTGTTCCACACGGAACTGTTTCGGTTTTCGTTCGTTCACTTTATTGTTTTGTATTTCAGTGTTCAGTTTGTTCCATTAAATATTCATCATGAACACTTACCACGCTGCTCTTTGGTCCTCCTCTCTTTCTCCCAACGAAGATCGTTACATCATTTTTGTAAAACAAAATACAAATTATTGGGGAAACTATAACAAACTGTAAATACCTTCTATGGCATTCTGTGAAGGATGTTTATCATTTGTAATTTATGCCCCACAAATTTCAAATGCTACAAAACAGCGGGGCAACACATAATAGATCCAGTGGGTATGAGGGAAGTGTATGGGATCAATATCATGCCAAATGTATTCAGAAATGTAAATCGCCAATCCACAAATGTAAATCACTTTCCAGAAATGTAAACCACCAATCTACAAATGTAAACCACTTTCCACAAATGTAAATCACTTTCCACAAATGTAAATCACCAATCTACAAATGTAAACCACTTTCCACAAATGTAAACCACTTTCCACAAATATAAATCACCAATCTACAAATGTAAACCACTTTCCACAAATGTAAATCACCAATCTAAATTGCTATCCACAAATGCAGTTCACTATTCACAAACAAACACCTTTTGATTTGTATTTGTAAATCGATATATCGCTGCACACATCTAAACAGTCAAAGATTTAGCCCGCCCTCCCCCCCCCCCCCACACACACACTCACAACACATTGCTCTTTATGCTGCAAAGCATCTGCCTTTGACAATCCAGCCTGACGTCAGACAAAAGGTATTGGTCTTGGAGCTGAAATACGATTGTGGAACTCTATCCATTTCTATATCCTGACAGAGCCAACAGTAATATCTCCAAAATGAAATAAATGATATAATTTATCATGGCAGCTAGTCTCCTCTTATTTGAGATGTATAGGCCAATTCAATCAACTCTGGCCAGCCATCCATCTATCAGGCTCAGTAATTCTAATATAACTAAGGGTCATATTTTAGGTGGGTAATCTAACACTGTTCTATATTACTCCTTCACCGTATCTTAAAGTGGAGGGGCACATCCGTATTCTTCTTCTTTATCGCTTCCTATGACATCAGCAGGGTGCACATTATATGCAGTTCATCCACTGGTTATAGAATAGATAGGAAGAATGGAACACACAAGAGGAAGGGTTGTAGAATGGAATGGAACACACTAGAAAAGGGTTCTAGAATGGAATGGACACACTAGAGAAGGGTTTATAGAGTTTTAAGATGGAATGGAACACACTAGAGAAGGGTTATAGAATGGAATGGAACACACTAGAGAAGGGTTATAGAATGGAATGGAAATGTCACAACCTGATCTGTTTCACCTGTCTTTGTGATTGTCTCCACCCCCCTCAAGGTGACACCCATTTTCCCCATTATCCCCTGTGTATTTAGACCTGTGTCCTCTGTCTGTTGCCAGTTCGTCTTGTTTGTTCAAGCCATCCAGCTCATGCTTTTTCCAGATTCTCTTTTCTCGCCCTCCTGCTTTTGACCCTTGCCTGTCCTGACTCCAAGCCCTCCTGCCTGACCACTCTGCCTGACCCTGAGCCTGCCTGCCGACCTGTACCTTTGCCCCCCTCTGGATTACCGACCGCTGCCTTACCCTGAGCCTGGCTGCTGCCTGGTACTGTTGCCCCACCTCTGTTTTACTGTCCCCTGCCTGCCTTGACCTGTCTACTGCCTGCCCCTGTTGGGATATTAAACTATTGTTTATTCAACGTGGTCTGCATCTGGGTATTACCTTCATACCTGATAGGTACAATGGAACACACTAGAGAAGGGTTATAGAATAGAATGGATCAATGGAATACACTAGAGAAGGGTTATAAAATAGAATGGATCAATGGAATACAGTAGAGCAGGGTTTCCCAAACATGGTCCTGAGGTCCCACCAGGGTGCACATTTTGGGTTTGCCCTAGCACTACACAGCTGACTCAAATAATCAAAGGTTGATGAGGAGTTGGTTATTTGAATCAGCTGTGTAGTGCTGGGCAAACACCAAAACGTGCACCCAGTGGTCCCAGGACCGAGTTTGGGAAACCCTGCACTAGAGAAGGGTTAGAGAATGGAATGGAACACACTAGAGAGGGCTATGAAATAGAAAGGATCAGTGGAACACACTAGAGAATGGTTATAGAATGATATGGACCACACTGATCCCTCCGTTCCAGAGACAGAGGTCCTCAAGGTTAGGGCTCTCCATCTTTGGGTCTCGTTAGTAAGTTACGTATAAAGGCCAGGGGAAAAAACTCCCCATCTTTGTCTCTTTCAAAGTCACTACATGAAGGCCAGCGACAGAACAAACTCCTCCATCTTTGGGTGTATTTTGTAGAACAAACACTATAAAACATGGGTATTTGGACACCCCTTCAAATGAGTGGATTCGGTTATTTCAGCCACACGCGTTGCTGACAGGTATTTAAAATCGAGCACACTGCACCGCAATCTCCACAGACAAACACAGAATGGCCTTAATGAAGAGCTCAGTGAATTTCAACGTGGCACCGTCATCGGATGCAACCTTTCCCGAGTGGTGCAGTGGTCTAAGGCACTGCATCTCAGTGCAGAGGCGTCACTACAAGCACCCTGATTCGAATCCAGGCTTTATCACAACTGGCCGTGATTGGGAGTCCGATAGGGCGGAGCACAATTGGCCCAGCGTCGTCCGGGTTTGGCCGGTGTAGGCCATCATTGTAAATAAAGATTTGTTCTTAACTGACTTGCCTAGTTAAATAAAAGTTAAATTTAAATAAAAAATAAAACAATTCCAACAACTCAGTTTGTCCAATTTCTGCCCTGTTGGAGCTGCCCCGGGCAACTGTAAGTGCTGTGATTGTGAAGTGGAAACATCTAGGAGCATCAACGGCTCAGCTGCAAAAGTGGTTGGCCACACATGCTCACAGAACAGGACCTGCGAGTGCTGAAGTGCATAAAAATCATCTGTCCTCGGTTGCAACACCCACTACTGAGTTTCAAACTACCTCTGAAAGCAACATCAGCACAATAACTGTTTGTCGGGAGCTTCATGGCTGAGCAGCCGCAATGGAACCATGTGCAATGCCAAGTATCAGGTGGAGTGGTGTAAAGCTCACCGCCATTGGACTCTGGAGTAGTGGAAAAGCGTTCTCTGGAGTGATGAATGATATTTCACCATCTGGCAGTACGACGGATGAATCTGAGATCAGTGGATGCCGGCAGAACGCTATCTGCCCCAAGGCATAGTGCCAACTGTAAAGTCTGGTGGAGGAGGAAAAATGACATTCTAGACATTTCTGTGCTTCCAACTTTGTGGCAACAGTTTGGGGAAGGCCCTTTCCTGTTTCAGCATGACAATGTCCCTGTGCACAAAGCGATGTCAATACAAATCGTTTGTCAAGGTCGGTGTGGAAGAACTGGACTGGCCTGCACAGAGCTCTGACCTCAACCCCATCGAACACCTTTGGGATGAATTGGAACGCCGATTGGGAGCCAGGCCTAATCGCCAACATCAGTGCCCGACCTTACTAATGCTCTTGTGGCTGAATGGAAGCAAGTCCCCACAGGAATGTCCCAACATCTAGTGAAAAGCCTTCCCAGAAGAGTGGAGGCTCTTGAAGCAGCCAGGGGGGGACTAACTCCATATTAATGCCCATGATTTTGGAATGAGATGTTCAACAAGCAGGTGTCCACATACCTTTGGTCATGTAGTGTATGTATACGAAGGCCAGTGGGAAACCCCTCAAACCTTGTAAGTCACTATATATAAAGGCCATAGAACAAAATATTCCAAAATTAATTTGACCTCGGATACGGATTGGAGAGAGATCTGAGTGGTGGAGAGAGAGCTGAGCAGGGGTTATAAAATGCATTTCACTCAGACAAGCACATCAGGAATCCTATAGGATTCACACTGTCATTCTCAGAAGAGGCCACCAGGACCAGCCCAGACTGTTTTTTTCTTCTTCATACAACACTGTTTTCCAAGTCTGCATCCCAAATACCACTCTATTCCCTACTTTTTATCAGGGCCCATATGATTCTGGTCAAAAGTAGTGCACTATGTAGGAATTAGGATGCCATTTGGGACACAGGCAAGAGCCCCCCTCCACCCGTCCGTCCCTCCATCCCTTCGCTCCTACATTTTATTTTAGTGAAAGAAATACTCCTACTCCAAACCCCCCCATCTTTCAGTGCACTTATGAAATCAGAAGGGCAAATTAGGACCTTGATGGCTCCATCCAACTATAGACCAAAAAGCACAACAACATAATTGTAGTCGTGTGTTGAGTCATGCAGTTAAAAGCATTATGAATAGACAAACACCCTTTCCTTTCGATACAAAGGAACACAAAAATGAAGATTTTTCTGCTGTTGGTCTGTTGTTTTCCACTGATTTCACAGATTCAATGACGTCAGTGCATGCATTGGTTTCACAGATATATACTTTCATCTCCTCCCAAGATGCATTTACCGCAGGCCTAAATATGTACATTGAGTGTAGAAAACATTAGGAACACCTTCCTAATAGTGAGTTGGACTCCCCCATCCCCCCTTTGCCCTCAGAACAGCCTCAATTCGTCGGGACATGGACTCTACAAGGTGACCAAAACCTCCCACAGGGATGCTGGCCCATGTTGACTCCAGTGCTTCCCTCAGTTGTGTCACGTTGGCTGGATGTCCTTTGTGTGGTGGACCATTCTTAATACACATGGGAAACCTTTGAGTGTCAAAAACCCAGCAGTGTTGCAGTTCTTGACACAAACTGGTATGCCTGGCACCTACTGCCATACCCTGTTTAAAGGCACTTAAATATTTTGTCTTGCACATTGAATGGCACACATACACAATCCATGTCTCAAGGCTTAAAAATCCTTCTCTAACCTGTCTCCTCCCCTGATTGAAGTGGATTTAACAAATGACATCAATAAAGGATCATAGCTTTCAACTGGATTAACCTGATCAGTCTATGTCATGGAAAGAGCAGGTGTTCATAATGTTTTGTACACTCAGTGTATGTATACCTAGTGTAGCAAAGGTCCCTACTGTACACTAGAACGTGCTTAGTTAAAGTATGTTTGTTCTGCATGATCACCATCATGTTAAGTCTTCTGATCTGTACTACTCACATGAGTTGTAAGCTCTCCACTTTAGCATTGAAATGCCTCAGTGAACTACCAGTGTACAAATTCTCCAAGGAGAACATATGCCTGCGGGGCTGCTTGCCTTGCCACTGCATTATGCCTTAAGTCCTACACTACTGTATGATCCACTTGGAACAAGCAGTGCTCTGCTTCCTTCCTGCCTGAGTACAGAATAAGACTTCTCTTCACTTTGTTGCCTCCCTCCCTGTGTGGAGGCTAAGTGCATCTGATGTGATTTTTGCCAGTTCAGAGATCACTGAAGTAGCCAGGAGAGTGGTCCCACTGTACCAGTCTAAATCCCAAACGCCTGGCCCTGGCAAAATGTTGTATTTACATGCATGATATTTATAACAAAGCCACTATTTAAAAGAGAGGCAAAGCACTGTTGCAAATATGCCATTGTACATTTATTTCAGGCTCTACCCACTTCACATCTCCTATCCCCAGTCTCTCACTGACTTTAATCATTTATTTATTTCCCTAGCGATCAAGCATACCATAACGTGGCCTGAATGCAGAGTGTGGAGATCAGAGACACTGGATGACATTGACTCGTTCCACAGAGAGAGAACCGTGCTCTTTTATCAGCACAGTGCTGTCCAAACATCTAGTTATCACTCCCTTTAATAAAGCTACCAGGGTTTGCCTTGAATATAGACACTTGGGTAACACTTTACTTGACACCCAGTGTCATAATATGCTATGACATGGTCATAACCATATCATAATGTCAAAACAACTGACATAACCTGTCATAATATGGTCATAACACTGTCATGACTAATATATTTACACCTGTTGTGACGTACTGCGTTATTTAATGGCTCGTTATGACAAATACATAAGAGTATCAAAACCCACATTGATTCAATTTCGTTTTTTTACTTGCCAAGAAGAATACTTTCGTTTGACAGTTTGTTTATGAAATCCTTTGTTCTTGTTATAATGATTTTTATTTTCATCCTATTTTAAATAACTTATAGAACATACACTTTATGACACTGTCATGAAGCATTATGACCATCCCGTGTCACCTTACTTGGACTAAGAAAATACACTTTATGAAACTATCAAGACGCATTATAAATACAGTTGAAGTCAGAAGTTTACATACACTTAGGTTGAAGTCATTAAAACTCGTTTTTCAACCACTCCACACATTTCTTGTTAACAAACTACATTTTTACATTTACATTTTAGTCATTTAGCAGACGCTCTTATCCAGAGCGACTTACAGTAGAGTGCATACATTTTATTACATTTTTACATACTGAGACAAGGATATCCCTACCGGCCAAGAGCAGACGCTCTTATCCAGAGCGACTTACAGTAGAGTGCATACATTTTATTACATTTTTACATACTGAGACAAGGATATCCCTACCGGCCAAACCCTCCCTACCGGCCAAACCCTCCCTAACCCGGACGACGCTATGCCAATTGTGCGTCGCCCCACGGATCTCCCGGTTGCGGCCGGCTGCGACAGAGCCTGGGCGCGAACCCAGCCCAGCCTGGGTGCGAACCCAGAGACTCTGGTGGCGCAGCTAGCACTGCGATGCAGTGCCCTAGACCACTGCGCCACCCACAACTAGTTTTAACAAGTCGGTTAGGACATCTACTGTGCGTGACACAAGTAATTTTTCCAACAATTGTTTACAGACAGATTATTTCTCTTATAATTCACTGTATCTCAATTCCAGTGGGTCAGAAGTTTACATACACTAAGTTGACTATGCCTTTAAACAGCTTGGAAAATTGCAGAAAATCATGTTATGGCTTTAGAAGCATCTGAAAGGCTAATTTACATAATTTTAGTCAATTGGATGTGTACCTGTGGATGTATTTCAAGGCCTACCTTCAAACGCAGTGCCTCTTTGCTTGACAGCATGGGAAAATCAAAAGAAATCAGCCAAGTGCTCAGAAAAAAACTTGTAAACCTCCACAAGTCTGGTTCATACTTGGGAGCAATTTCCAAATGCCTGAAGGTACCACGTTCATCTGTCCAGACAACAGTACTAAAGTATAAACACCATGGGACAACAAGGCCGTCATACCGCTCAGGAAGGAGACGCGTTCTGTCTCCTAGCAAGGAACGTACTTTGGTGCGAAAAGTGAAAATCAATCCCAGAACAACAGCAAAGGACCTTGTGAAGTTTCTGGAGGAAACAGGTACCAAAGTATCTATATCCACAGTAAAACGTCAGGAAAAGTCAGGAAGTTAAAGCTTGGTCGCAAATGGATCTTCCAAATGGACAATGACCCCAAGCATACTTCCAAAGTTGTGGCAAAATGGCTTAAGGACAAAACAGTCATGGTATTGGAGTGGCCATCACAAAGCCCTGACCTCAATCATTTAGAACATTTGTGGGCAGAACTGAAAAAGCATGTGCGAGCAAGGAGGCCTACAAACCTGACTTAGTTACACCAGCTCTGTCAGGAGGAATGGGCCAAAATTCACCCAACTCATTGTGGGAGGCTTGTGGAAGGCTACCCGAAACGTTTGACCCAAGTTAAACAATTTAAAGGCAATGCTACCAAATACTAATTGAGTGTATGTAAACTTCTGACCCACTGGGAATGTGATGAAATAAATAAAAGCTGAAATAAATCATTCTCTCTACTATTATTCTGACATTTCACATTCTTTAAATAAAGAGGTGATCCTAACTGACGTAAGACAGGGAATTTTTACTAGGATTAAATGTCAGGAATTGTGAAAAACTGAGTTTAAATGTATTTGGCTGAGGTGTTATGTGAACTTCTGACTTCAACTGTATGTTAGCAGAGCTGAAAACTGTTGTGCTGATTAATGAAGCAATAGAACTGTCCTTCTAGACTAGTTGACTATCTGGAGCATCAGCATTTGTGGGTCGATTACAGGCTCAAAATGTCCAGAAACAAATGACTTCTTCTAAAACGCGAGAAATTGCCAAGAAACTGTAGATATCATACAACGCCGTGTACTACTCCCTTCACAGAACAGCTCAAACTGGCTGTAACCAAATCAAATCAAATTTATTCATATAGCCCTTCTTACATCAGCTGATATCTCAAAGTGCTGTACAGAAACCCAGCCTAAAACCCAAACAGCAAGCAATGCAGGTGTAGAAGAACGGTGGCTAGGAAAAAACTCCCTAGAAAGGCAAAACCTAGGAAGAAACCTAGAGAGGAACCAGGCTATGAGGTGGCCAGTCCTCTTCTGGCTGTGCCGGTGGAGATTATAACAGAACATGGCCAAGATGTCATAAATGACCAGCATGGTCAAATAATAATAATCACAGACTGGGACAGCAAGGTGTCATCATGCCAGGTAGTCCTGATGCATGGTCCTAGGGCTCAGGTCCTCCGAGAGAGAGAAAGAAAGAGAGAAAGAGAGAATTAGAGAGAGCATACTTAAATTCACACAGGACACCGGATAAGACAGGAGAAGTACTCCAGATATAACAAACTGACCCTAGCCCCCGACACATAAACTACTGCAGCATAAATACTGGAGGATGAGACAGGAGGGGTCAGTAGACACCTGTGGCCCCATCCGATGATACCCCCGGACAGGGCCAAACAGGAAGTATATAACCCCACACACTTGCAAAGCACAGCCCCCACACCACTAGAGGGATATCTTCAACCACCAACTTACCATCCTGAAGACAAGCCGAGTATAGCCCACAAAGATCTCCGCCACGGCACAACCCAAGGGGGGGGGGCGCCAACCCAGACAGTAAGATCATGTCAGTACTCAACCCACTCAAGTGACGCACCCCTCCTAGGGATGGCATGAAAGAGCACCAGTAAGCCAGTGAAACAGCCCTGTAATAGGGTTAGAGGCAGAGAATCCCAGTGGAGAGAGGGGAACCGGCCAGGCAGAGACAGCAAGGGCGGTTCGTTGCTCCATGGCCTTTCCGTTCACCTTCACACTCCTGGCCAGACACTCAATCTTATGACCCACTGAAGAGATGAGTCTTCAGTAAAGACTGAAAAGTTGAACCGAGTCTGCGTCTCTCACATGGGTAGGCAGACCATTCCATAAAAATGGAGCTCTATAGGAGAAAGCCCTGCCTCCAGCTGTTTGCTTAGAAATTCTAGAGACAATTAGGAGGCCTGTGTCTTGGGACCGTAGCGTACGTGTAGGTATGTACGCCAGGACCAAATCGGAAAGATAGGTAGGAGCAGGCCCATGTAATACTTTGTAGGTTAGCAGACAAGAAAGAGAAGTGGGAGACCCCCGGTGCACAACTGAGCAAGAGGACAAGTAAATAAGAGTGTCTAGTTTGAGAAACAGACGCCTCACAAGTCCTCAACTGGCAGCTTCATGAAATAGTACCCGCAAAACACCATTCTCAATGTCAACAGTGAAGAGGCGACTCCGGGAGGCTGGCCTTCTGGGAAGAGTTGCGAAAAAAAGCCATATCTCAGACTGGCCAATAAAAATAAAAGCTTAAAATGGGCGAAAGAACACAGACACTGGACAGAGAAACTATGCCTAGATGGCCAGCATCCCGGACCAAGTCCATTTAATGACAAGAACTGCTCAAGTAAGCAAAGAGAAATGCCAGTCCATCATTACTTTAAGACATGAAGGTTAGTCAATCTGGAACATTTCAAGAGCAGTCGCAAAAACCATCAAGCGCTAGGATGGAACTAGCTCTCATGAGGACTGCCACAGGAAAGGAAGACCCAGAGTTACCTCTGCTGCAGAGGATAAGTTCATTAGAGTTACAAGTCTCAGAAATTGCAGCCCAAATTACAGAGTTCAAGTATCAGACACATCAACTTTTCAGAGGAGACTGCAGGAATAAGGCCTTCATGGTCCAATTTCTGCAAAGAAACCACTACTAAAGGACACCAATGACAAGAAGAGACTTGCTTGGGCCAAGAAACCCGAGCAATGGACATTAGACTGGTGGAAATCTGTGCTTTGGTCTGACGAGTCCAAATTTGAGAGTTTTGGTTCCAAACGCTGTGTCTATGTGAGACGCAGAGTAGGTAAATGGATGATCTCCGCATGTGTAGTTCCCACCATGAAGCATGTAGGAGGTGTGATGGTGTTGGGGTGCTTTACTGGTGACACTGTGATTTATTTAGAAATCAAGGCATACTTAACCAGAACGGCTACCACAGCATTTGCGCTTAGTGAGACTATCATTTGTTTTTCAACAGAACAATTACCCAACACACCTCCAAGAAGAGGAGTGATGAAGTGCTGCATCAGATGACCTGGTCTCCACAATCACCTGACCTCAACCCAATTGAGATGGTTTGGGATGAGTTGAACAGCAGAGTGGAGGAAAAGCAGCCAACAAGTGCTCAGCATATGTGGGAACTCCTTCACGACTGTTGAAAAATCGTTCTGTAGTATCTGTGATCTACATCTGTTTATATTAGTTACTATGATGTTACTAAGCAGTAATGTATTATGGCAGTGTTATGTTACAACACCTATTAGGAAATGCACATGCGGCCGGGGGCTGTGGAGCACGAGGTTGACTAAACGACACTAACTGTACTTCCGTCTCCTGCCTGGTCTTTTCTCCAAATCATAAATATGACACATTCCAGGTGAAGATGGTTGGGAGAATGCCAAGAGTGTGCAAAGACGTCATCAAGGCAAAGGGTGGCTACTTTGAAGAATCTAAAATATTTGTTTTGATTTGTTTAACACTTTTTTGGTTACTACATCATTTCTTATGTGTTATTTCATAGTTTTGATGTTTTCACTATTATTCTACAATGTATAAAATAGTACAAATAAAGAAAAACCCTTGAATGAGTAGGTGTGTCCACACTTTTGACTGGTACTGTACATATGTAATATATTCTATTGAGCAGACACTTTTATCCAAAGGGACTTATAGTCATGTGTGCATACATTTTTACATATGGGTGGTAATGGGAATCGAACCAACTATCCTGGCATTAATAGCACCATGCACTACCAACTGAGCTACAAAGCACCATTACAGAGCATATAAGCCAGATAGGCTTATCACATACATGCTCTTATGTCAGTCGTCAGTCAAAAAGAGGGTGTCTTGTCCTGCTCTTGAAATAAGTTCCTGCATTCATCCCAGTCATCAGCAACAGAGCATTGGGAAAGGTGCATGTCTGACATCAATGTGTGCGCAATTACAATGATAATTTAATATAGTCAATTTTAAAAATATATATATAACATAAACCTACTGTTGACACGTAGGCTATGTTGCAATGCCATGTTTTGCCTTGTGTTGGTAGGTTTTGTGTTTTTTTACAATCTTATGTAGTTGTCAGAACCACAACTAAAATAATGTTAATATACAGTATGTCAAAACAGGTGTAAATATATGTGTCATGACAGGATCATATATCAGCTGTATTGACATATTATGACATGGTAATGACCATGTCATAACGTGTTATGACGCTGGGTGTCAAGTTAAGTGTTACCGACACCTGTCCTACCAGGCAAAGTCATGACCGTAAGAGGGAGGGTGAAGAGGACGGAACCATGGAAATTTAGAAGAGTGAGAATAAGCCTTTGTTGGTTTAAGTGGAGGTCAACAGATCAATAAATACAGTACATATAATATATAATTTAAAACATATTGAAGCTCTTCTCAGAACCCTGTATGAATCTTTACGGTTAAAGCTCATGTTTATTTAACATCATTGTGTTTATGTGAAACACACATCAAATGTGATGCCATACAATAGTTAAAAAGACGGGTAAGAAATATAGCAATAAGGCTAACATAGACAGTGCATGAAGAATTTATATGGTCTTCCCACTGGGAATACAGAGTGAACAGTAACGTAGGCATAATGAAAATCTTCAGAACTTTTCTTTTTCCAGCGGAACTTTGAAGTCTTTGGAAGGTTCTACAAAATTCTTGGAATCTAACGTAGCTAGCACATCTACAAGCAGGGATATCAGACCATGTTGAAGGCATTTCAAAATAAATGTTTATTTCTTGGAAACCGGTGGAAGATAAAGGGAGCTCTAAATAATCGTTGACTGTCATCTTTGTGGAATTTAACCAGGTATTTACCACTAAGCACCTTATCTCTCACTGTCATGGTATTAACTTTACTATTTTCGGTGCTTGCAGAGCAAAACAAATATCAATATTTGCATGTAAGGTATCGTATCAGATATACAACTGTAGGTATACAGTATACGAACTGAAAGAGAGAAGTGGATGAAAAAAAAACTGGAATCAACAATAACCGATCAAGAGGCAATGGTAAGAGGTTCAGTTTAACTTAATTCAGCTCAGGTCTACGGTCATTGAGTTTAGGCATCTCCAGTCCTGTCTGCCATGGCAATCTAAGTTCAGCTCAGCTCTACGGTCATTGAGTTTAGCTCAGCTCCAGTCCTGTCTGCCATGGCAATCTAAGTTCAGCTCAGCTCTACGATCATTGAGTTTAGCTCAGCTCCAGTCCTGTCTGCCATGGCAATCTAAGTTCAGCTCAGCTCTACGATCATTGTGTTTAGGCATCTCCAGTCCTGTCTGCCATGGCAATCTAAGTTCAGCTCAGCTCTACGGTCATTGAGTTTAGGCATCTCCAGTCCTGTCTGCCATGGCAATCTAAGTTCAGCTCAGCTCTACGATCATTGAGTTTAGGCATCTCCAGTCCTGTCTGCCATGGCAATCTAAGTTCAGCTCAATTATCTGCCTCAGGGGCAGCAGGAGGCACCCTCTATTTTATTACTTTTGTGTTGAAAATCCCAATAGCACCCTACTCCCTTTAAAGTACACTACTTTTGACCAAGGCCAGTAGTGCAATATATAGGGAATAGGGTGCCATTGGGATACTTCCTCTATGTTGTATGCATATTATGGCCTTGTTTTGGTGGTGGTGTGAAGTTGTGTTTCAAGTTTCAAAATGTATTTGTCACATGCACAGGATACAGCATTACATGGCTTGTGTTGGATAAGTACAGTCCGACACTGGTTTTGTTCATATGTTGCACTGATATTGGCATGCGGTACAGCATATGCGGTAATACAAACAAAAGTCATATCATATGCCTAGTATGTAGATGCCTTTGCTTACAAGTATGGTATTCCATGAAGACCCAAATTGTTGGTTCTGCCATGCAGCTAGTCTCAGCCCTGGTTGCACCCCAAATGGCATCCTGGTCAAAGGTAGGAAATAGGGTGCCATTTGGGACACACATATGTTACAGAGAGCAGTGAGTGGAGTGAGTCAGTAGTGCAGAAAGGTTGCAGACTGATGAGCAGCTCAGAGAACACAGCCCGTTGATCATAGCAGCTTGAACTCTGTCTGCATCCCAAATTATACCCTATTAATTATACAGTGCACTACCTTTGACCAGGGTCCATAGTTCAATTCAACAAAGCAGCAAATATGAATCCTTTGCTGATTCCAGTCAGACAGATTCCCTGTTCCATTGTTTTCCTGTTGTAATTGAGTCACAGATGACTGAATCTCTCTCTCCCTCTCTCTCTCTCTCTGAGTAGCAGGATGGCTGAATGAAACATCACATTTACTAAGGGAATGGCGCTCCCTTAGTACGTCAATGTAGTACCTCTTACTAACAGACCTCCCAAATGGGGTGGCGTTGCATGGCACAAGTGGGGTGCCCAGCCAACAGAGATTTTCAGTAGTCCAGACGGGATATGACGAGTGCCTGGATTAGGATCTGTGCCGCTTCCTGTGTGAGGTAGGGTTGTACTGTACGGATGTTGTAGAGCAAAACCAGCAGGAGCTTTGATGTTTGCAGAGAACAACAGGGTTCTTTGCACTCTGGAAGGGGGACACCATGGAGTTATCGACAGTGATGGAAAGGTCTTCATATTTTGAAGGACCCTTCATTCTATCCTACCTGAAATACCCTCCCTTATTTCGGTAAACATATTGCAGTTCCACTGCATTGTTTGATAGAGCGTCTTTTATTAATTAATTAAATAATTTCACCTTTATTTAGCCAGGTAGGCAAGTTGAGAACAAGTTCTCATTTACAACTGCGACCTGGCCAAGAATAAAGCAAAGCAGTTCGACACATACAACACCACAGAGTTACACATGGAATAAACAAAACATACAGCAAATAATACAGTTGAAGAAAATCTATATACAGTGTGTGCAAATGATGTAAGAAAAGGGAGGTAAGGCAATAAATAGGCCATGGTGGCGAAGTAATTACAATATACCAATTAGACACAAGAGTGATTGATGTGCAGAATATGAATGTGCAAGTAGAGATACAGGGGTGCAAAGGAGCAAGATACATTAAAAAAAATACAGTATGGTGATGAGGTAATAAAAAATGCCAGAGAAATGCCACAGAAAGGCACCCAGAATCCTGTTTCCTCTTTTTCCCCCCATCCATCTGCAGTAGAGAGAGAGAGCGAGAGAGACATAAACTCTTGGTGAAAACAACAGGGGCCTGAGGATTTGTCGGTATATAGAGCAGGAATTAACAGATTTGCAGTATGCAATTACTGAGAGATTTCCAAGCCTCATGCACTCAATAAACCAAAGAGCAGACAGAACGCAATCTGATTGGGATTATGATGTCGTAATTTCCATATTTCTGTCATTATAACCCTGCCACCGCCTGCAGGTGTTATTGAATGAGAAAAATCATGATGGGTTATATGTACAGTGCACAGACCCCTTCACTTTTTCCACAAAATGTTTATGTTACAGCATTACTATTAAATCTTTTTTCCCCCTCATCAATCTACACGCAATACGCCGTAATGAAAAAGCAAAAAAAACAGGTTTAAAAAAACTGAAATATAATTTTTAGGTAAGTATTCAGACCCTTTACACAGTACTTTGTTGAAGCACCTTTGGCAGCAATTACAGCCTTGAGTCTTCTGGGGTATGACGCAACAGGCTTCGCACCTGTAATTGGGGAGTTTCTCCCGTTGTTCTCTGCAGATCCTCTCAAGCTCTGTCAAGTTTGATGGGGAGTGTCGCTGCACATCTATTTTCAGGTCTCTCCAGAGATGTTCGATCGGGTTTAAACTCTGACTGGGCCACTCAAGGACATTCACAGACATGTCCCGAAGCCGCTCCTGCGTTGTCATGGCTGTGTGCTTAGGGTCGTTGTCCTGTTGGAAGGTCAACCTTTGCCTCAGCGCTCTGGAGCAGGTTTTCATCAAGGATCTCTGTGTACTTTGCTCCGTTCATCTTTCCCTCAATCCTGCCTAGTCTCCCAGGCCCTGCTGCTGAAAAACATCACCAAAGCATGATGCTGCCGCCACCACGCTTCACCGTAGGGATGGTATTGGCCAAGTGATGAGCTGTGCAGACGGGACACTTGGAATTCAGGACAAAGAGTTCAATCTTGGTTTCATCAGACAAGATCATTTTATTTCTGAGAGTCATTTAGGTGCCTTTTGGCAAACTCCAAGCGGGCTCTCATGTGCCTTTTACTAAGGAGTGGCTTCCGTTTGGCCAATCTACCATAACGGTCTTATTGGTGGACTGCTGCAGAGATGGTTGTCCTTCTGAAATGTTCGACCATCTTCACAGAGGAACTATCAGAATGACCATAGGGTTCCTTCTCCCGATTCCTCAGTTTGGCCAGACGGTTAGCTCTAGGAAGAGTTTTGGTGGTTCCAAACTTCTTCCATTTTTTTATTTTTTATTTATTTCACCTTTATTTAACCAGGTAGGCTAGTTGAGAACAAGTTCTCATTTGCAACTGCGACCTGGCCAAGATAAAGCATAGCAGTGTGAACAGACAACACAGAGTTACACATGGAGTAAACAATAAACAAGTCAATAACATGGTAGAAAAAAAAAGAGAATCTATATACAATGTGTGCAAAAGGCATGAGGTAGGCAATAAATCGAATAATTACAATTTAGCAGATTAACACTGGAGTGATAAATCATCAGATGATCATGTGCAAGAAGAGATACTGGTGTGCAAAAGAGCAGAAAAGTAAATAAATAAAAGCAGTATGGGGGGTGAGGTAGGTAAATTGGGTGGGTAGTTTACAGATGGACTATGTACAGCTGCCATTAAAGAATGACGGAGGCCACTGTGTTCTTGGGGACCTTCAATACTGCAGAAATGTTTTGGTACCCTTCCCCATATCTGTGCCTCGACATAATCCTGTCTCGGGGCTCTGCGGACAGTTCCTTCGACCTCATGGCTTGGTTTTTGCAGTATATAGACAGGTATGTGCCTTTCCAAGTAATGTCCAATCAATTGAATTTACCACAGATGGAATCCAATCAAGTTGTAGAAACATCTCAAGGATGATCAATGGAAACAGGATGCACCTGAGTTCAAATAAGGTATTTCTGTTTTTATTTTTAATACATATACACCAAAAATTGTCATTATGGGATATTGTGTGTAGATTGATTAGGGATAAAAATAAATTAGAATAAGGCTAACATTTTGGGGTAAGAATGAGGGGTCTGAATACTTTCCGAATGCAGTGTATTAGTTAACAAACCTGCACGTTCAATATGTCAATTGGAATGCTACTATTAGAATGTTCTCAAGGTTTTTTGTATCAAGTTGGCTACCATGCCACACATGTGGGTGGATTTCTGTCTGTCATTGAGCTTCTATAACACCAAATGATTGCCAAAGTATTTCAATTTGAAATGTATACAATTTCAGCTCATTCAGAATGTTCCTTTCACTCAGTAGCAGCTCTTCTCTCTAAAAGGTTGATCAATCATCATTAGAACCCTCATATCACCGTCATTGACAGGTCCTGTCAACCTTGCATTGTGGAGGTGACGGCTATTGTCGAGCAGGCATATGTATAGCAGACGCCCAGTTTGCATCCCAAATGACAACCTATTCCCTATATAGTGCAGTAGTTTAGACCTGAGCCCTGTTTTCCCTGGTCAAAAGTTGTGCACTATAAATGGAATAGGGTGCCATTTGGAATGTAGCCCCAGAGAACAGTACAGTCAAGCTAAGGTTTGCTTTACTTGCTGTTGTCCTTCACAAAGACACTTTAAAAGGGAATGGGATTGAGTGGATGATGCCAGGTTGGCACTGGGAAAGATTGATGGGGTACAGTACATTGAGGTGCATCTCCTTACCCAGGCAGAGTAGGGTACAATAATGCTTTCTCCCTAAGCTCCTCCTCTACTCCCCCTCTCCTCCCCTAAGCGCCACCTCTCCTCCCCCTCTACTCCCACTCTCCTCCCCCTAAGCTCCACCTCTTCTCCCCCTGTCCTACCCCTAAGCTCCAACTCTCCTCCCCCTAAGCGCCACCCTACTCCCCTCTCCTCCTCCTAAGCGCCACCTCTACTCCCCTCTCATCCCCTCTCCTCCCCTAAGCTCCACCTCTACTCCCCCTCTCCTCCCCTAAGCTCCACCTCTACTCCCCTCTCCTTCTCTAAGCTCCACCTCTACTCCCCTCTTCTCCCCCTCTCCTCCCCCAAAGCTCCACCTCTTACTCTCCCTCTTCTCACCCTTCTGAGAAGTATTCTTTACCATTACTAGACAGTCCACAACACCACGGACAGACAGAATGCATCCAAATTCCCAAATGGCCCCTTATTCTTTTTTAGTGCACTACTTTTGACAAGGACCTAATGGCAATAGGGTGCCATTTGGAACACACCCACAGATCCATCCAACCTTTCTCTATATAGATTTATAGCCACGGCAATTGGACTGTCAGAGACATTGAATATTTTCTCTTGAGGCCCACCTCATCAATCACAGTGTAGACCCAAGGACATATCTTCTGTTACAGACATCTGCCATGCAGTCACAACTCAAATTGCTTGACAATTTCTTCTTGCTCTGTCAGCCATTGTGCTCCTCACATCACAATGGAGTGGCTACGGTTCTGGATTTTCTTGAACCCAACTTACTGTTGCTAAAAATACTGAGATTTCTGCGCATGCGGGATCACTAGCCTATCTCCTTTCAGCTGCTCCGGACTCTGCTGCCGCTTGTACACAAAACAGTTTGTACGAACATAGTTGTGTCTATTGTTACAGTAGGCTATTGCAAACAGAGGCAAGAAACAAACAAGGTGTCTCCCAATTATTCTTTCAGAAGGGGAGTTACATGCAGCTATTTCGGCCACCTACAGTGCCTTCAGAAAGTATTTACACCTCTTACTCTACATGTTGTTGCGTTACAGCCTGAATTCATGGATTAAATCGATTTTTTTCTCACCCATCTGCACACAATACCCCATAATGACAGAGTGAAAACAAGTTTTTAGAAATTGTTGCACATTTATTGAACATGAAATACAGAAATATCTAATTTACATAATTATTCACACGCCTTTGCAATGACACTCCAAAATGAGCTCAGGTGCATCCAATTTCTTTTGATCATCCTTGAGATATCACTACAAGTTGATTAGAGTCCACCTGTGGCCAATTCAATTGTTTGGATTTAGAAATAAACACACCAGTCTATATAAGGTTCAAAAGTTGACAATGCATGCTAGAGCAGAATCTATACAATGAGGTCCAAGGAACTGTCCGTAGATCTCCGAGATGTGTGATGAGGCATGTATATGGGGAGGGCATAAAACAATTTCTAGAGTGTTGAAAGTTTCCAAGAGCACAGTGATCTCCTTTATTGGGAAATTGAAAAAATATAGAACTACCCAGACTCTGCCTGGAGCTGGCCCTCCAACCAAACTGAGCAATGGGCAATAAGGTCCTTGGTCAGGGAAGTGACCAAGAACCCAATGACCACTCTGACAGAACTATTGAATTTCTTGACTGAGATGGAAAAACCTGCCAGAAGGACAAACTGTTTCTACAGCATTTCCCCAATCTGGGCTTTATGGGAGAGTGGCCAGACGGAAGCCAGTGCTGAGAAAAAGGCACATGACAGCATGCCTGTAGTTTGCTAAAAGGCTTGTGAAAGAGAGAGTCAATGTGCAGGGGAAAAAGATTATGTGGTCTGATGAGACAAAAATGTAACTCTGTGGCTTCAATGCAAAGCACTATGTCTGGAGAAAACCAGGCACAGCTCATCACCAATCTAATACCAATAATATAATGGTGCCAGATGGGATGGCTGCCGTTTCACGGGCTCCTAACCAACTTTGCTATTTTGTTTGTTTTTCGCATTGTTTGTAACTTATTTTTTACATAAATTTGCTGCTACCGGTGACCGAAAAGACCGAAAAGAGCTTCTGGACATCAGAACAGCGAATGCTCACCTCGAACTGGCCAAATATGTTTTATTTAATGAGTCTGACGCAAAGGATATACTGCTTCCCAGAGAATAGGCCTCAAATCCCCATCAATCCCCTACCATCGGTTCTACTGGCCAATGTGAAATCACTGGAAAACAAACTGGATGATCTACGGTCGAGACTATCCTACCAACAGGACATCAAAAACTCTAATATCTTATGTTTCACCAACTCGTGGCTCATCGACGACACGGATAATATAGAGCTGACTGGGTTTTCTTTGCATTGGCAGGACAGAGCAGTCACAACGTGGTAAGACGAGGGGCGGGGGATGGTGTGTCTATTTGTCAATAACAGCTGTTGCACAATTTCTAATGATAAAGAAGTCTCAAGGTATTGCTTGCCTGAGGTAGAGTACCTCATGATAAGCTGTAAACCACACTATTTACCAAGAGATTTCTCATCTATATCATTCATAGCCATCTATTTACCACCACAAACTGATGCTGATACTAAGACAGCACTCAACGAGCTGTAAAAGCCCATAAGAAAACAAGAAAATGCTCATCCAAAAGCGGCGCTGCTAGTGGCCAGGGACTTGTTTGGGATAGGGGGCAGCATTTTCACTTTTGGATGAATAGCGTGCCCAGAGTGAATTGCCTCCTACTCAGTCCCAGATGCTAATATATGCATATTATTATTAGTATTAGATAGGAAACACTCTGAAGTTTCTAAAACTGTTTGAATGATGTCTGTGAGTTTAACAGAACTCATATGGCAGGCAAAAACCTGAGAAAAAATCCACCAGGAAGTGGGAAATCTGAGGTTGGTTGATTTTCAACTCAGCTCCTATTGAAGATACAGTGGGATATTGGTAATGTTCCACGTCCTAAGGCTTCCACTAGATGTCAACAGTCGTTAGAACCTTGTCTGATGCCTCTACTGTGAAGTGGGGCCGAAGGAGAGAGGAATGAGTCAGGTCTATAATGACCTGAACATGCCCTGAACAAGCACGTTCACGTGAGAGCGAGCTCTGTTCCATCGCACTTCTGAAGACAATGGAATACTCCGGTTGGAACATTATTGAAGAATTATGTTAAAAACATCCTAAAGATTGATTCAATACTTTGTTTGTCATGTTTTTACGGACTGTAATATAACTTTTTTAACTTTTCGTCCGTACTTTCCGCTGGACCTGCCCGCGCATCGTGAGTTTGGAAAGTGTACTGAAAGGAGGAATTTGGACATAAATGACGGACATTATCGAACAAAACAAACATTTATTGTGGAACTGGGATTCCTGGGAGTGCATTCTGATGAAGTTCATCAAAGGTAAGTGAATGTTTATAATGTTACTTCTGACTTCTGTTGACTGCATAATATGGCGGATATATTTGTGTCTTGATTGGGCTCTGAGCGACCGACTCAGATTATTGCATGGTTTGCTTTTTTTGTAAAGATTTTTTGAAATCTGATGCAGCGGTTGCATTAAGGAGAAGTGCATCTAAAATTCCATGCATAACAGTTGTATCTTTTAGCAATGTTTATTATGAGTATTCATGTAAATTGATGTGGCTCTCTGCAAAATCAAAGGATGTTTTGGAAGTTGTGAACGTAACGCGCCAGTGTAAACTCAGATTTTTGGATATAAATATGAACTTTACCGAACAAAACATACATGTATTGTGTAACATGAAGTCCTATGAGGTCCATCTGATGAAGATCATCAAAGGTTAGTGATTAATTTTATCTCTATTTCTGCTTTTTGTGACTCCTCTCTTTGGCTGGAAAAATGGCTGTGTTTTTCTGTGACTTGGCTCTGACCTAACATAATCAGATGGTGTGCTTTCGTCATAAAGCCTTTTTGAAATCGGACACTGTGGCTGAATTTACAACAAATGTATCTTTAAAATGGTGTAAATTACATGTATGTTTTGAGGAATTTTAATTATGGGATTTCTGTTGTTTTGAATTTGGCGCCCTGCAGTTTCACTGGCTGTTGAAGAGGTGTGACGCTACCGTCTCACGTACCCTAGAGAGGTTTATTTTGAAAGAAAACAACCCAACGCTTGCAACCCAGCAGTTGAGTCAACCAAACAACACAGCATTTGAGTCAACCAAACAACACAGCATTTGTCAGAGTGTACAGTCAGTTTAGATGACATATGACATATAATCCCTTAATTCAGCCCTAGAACACCATACAGTATATAAACCTTGCTCCTGGCATCACCAGCCTCTCAATAATTATCAACGTGGATTAAAGTAGCCTCATCCATCTGTCCTCTCCCTGTCTCTGGACTAGTATTTAGTGTTCTAATCTACATCCATATCTCTTACTGTGTCATAGCCCCATATTTCCTACTTCCTATTACTTCCCTTTCTTCATTTGGAACGTCTGCTGAGGTCAAGGAATGAGATATGCTGGTGCCTAACAATACTGACCAGCTACACTTGGCTGATAAACTAATGTTGCTGAGCAACATGTTTCTTGTTATAGCCCAGGGCAGTTAGGCTTGTATATATATAACCTTTCCCCATAGGCTCTGGGCTGTGGTCATGCCCCTCAATTAGAACATGTGATATATTATGTGATCAGATTTATATCTCCGAAAGTGGAATAAATCTTGGACATCCTGTTTAGTCATTTATTTAAGTAATCTGCAAGTAAGCATTTTGTTGGACGGTGTATGCCATGTGTATCCTGTCCATACGACTAATAAAACTTGAAACATATTTTTATCATTCAATATGGTAGCGGCATGATCTACAAAAATGCAATCATAGTGTTTATGATTACATTGGTAACATATAATTTTGAATTCTATCTTGTTCCAGGAGAGAATGTCAAGGTTATAGTATGATACTTACAAAGCAACAAACAAACATGCAAATGAAGACGTGAAGACATGTCAGGGTTCAGGCTCTGATATTGAAACCTGCCAGTGACAGTTGAACCTTGTGTGTGAAAGCGATAGGGAATACATAGATAAAAGTTGTGGGTGTCTAGGTAGTGGATAGGACTCCACAGTGAATGGCTAACTGACTGGGTGTGTAAAAATGACAATGAATGGTGCCCTGACTGTAATGGTATCCTAGAGTAGATGGTCCATACTAAAAAGTAGAAATCGATAAACAACTCAATATCAATATGTGCAGGCCAAGCATATACTAACAAACAGCATCTACATACCTAACTTACAGGCCACAGTAAACAAATCAGAAAATTCACAAAACCACATAAACCTAAGAATAACACATTTGTTCCGTATCCAACATAATCATGTAAAGCCACTGTCCATAAATCATAACAATATTTCTACACTCGCTCAATCAATCAGTCAAAGGGTGTAGTACTAGATAAGATTTAAGGCCACTGAAATCAATACAGGATATTGATATATGCAATAGATTTAAAAAAGATAAGGATATGAATCTCATTATTGTCATGCTCTTGAGTGACCAGGTCCAATCTGAGGCAATCTGGCATATTCTGTCTCATACTGTAGAACTAGGAATAACAGTCTAGCGAGCATCAGGGGAGAGAGAATTGGATAATGCACACACGCACACGTCTGCACACACACACAAACACATATACACACCCTCACATACTTGTACAGACACTATGATCCAATGAGAGAATTGGATCATGACAGACTCATGTGTCCTAGCCTGCATATCAAACAGACTGGAATCAAGCATATGCTTCCTTACTAGAATTGGGATTAAGGTTATGCAAAAACAGTATCTAAGTAAAACAAGACTGATGCCAGAGAAGCAGCACATTGTATCCACGACTATTGACGCAGGGAAATAAGGACATGTATCTTAATGCCAACATGAAGTTTAGACGACTGGTCGGTCACACAAATCTGAAAAGGAAGAACAATGGCGCCTTCCCTTTTCATGGCTTCCAATAATTCTACTTTCTGATTGTCTTTGACCAATTGAATGTGTTCATTGTAATGTGTATTTTATGGCTATATCTTTTGTTCTGTCTGTGATGGATCACCACTAGGTGCAAACCCCCATACACACAGACACAGACATGAGCACACACTCTCACACATATACAGTGGCATGCGAATGTATTCACCCCATTGGCATTTTTCAAATTTTTTGCTTTACAACCTGGAATTAAAATACATTTTTGGGGGGTTTGTATCATTTGATTTACACAACATGCCTGCCACTTTGAAGAAACAAAATATTTTTTATTGTGAAACAAACAAGAAATAAGACAAAAAAACAGAACTTGAGTGTGCATAACTATTCACCCCCCAAAGTCAATACTTTGTAGAGCCACCTTATATAGCAATTACAGCTGCAAGTCTCTTGAGGCATGCCTCTATACGCTTGGCACATCTAGCCACTGAGATTTTTGTCCATTCTTCAAGGCAAAACTGCTCCACCTCCTTCAAGATGGATGGGTTCTGCTGGTGTACAGCAATCTTTCAGTCATACCACAGATTCTCAATTGGATTGAGGTCTGTGCTTTGACTAGGCCATTCCAATACATTTAAATATTTCCCCTAAAACCACTTGAGTGTTGCTTTAGCAGTATACTTAGGGTCGTTGTCCTGCTGGAAGGTGAACCTCCATCCCAGCTTAAATCTCTGGAAGACAAAACAGGTGTTCCTCAATTCTGACCAGTTTCCCAGTCCCTGCCGATGAAAAACATCCCCACAGCATAATGCTGCCACCACCATGCTTCAGTGTGGGGATGCTGTTCTCGGGGTGATGTGAGGTGTTGTGTTTGCGCTAGACATGGCGTTTTCCTTGATGACCAAAAAGCTCAATTTTAATCTGACCAGAGTACCTTCTTCCATATATCTGGGTAGTCTCCCAAATGCCTTTTGGCGAACACCAAACGGGTTTGCCTATTTTTTTCTTTCAGCAATGACTTATTTTCTGGACACTCTTCTGTAAAGCCCAGCTCTGTGGAGTGTACGGCTTAAAATGGTCCTATGGACAGATACTCCAATCTCCGCTGTGGAGCTTTGCAGCTCCTTTAGTATTGTCTCTTTGTTGCCTCTCTGATTAATGCCCTGCTTGCCTGGTCTGTGAGTTTTGGTGAGCGGCCCTCTCTTGGCAGGTTGGTTGTGGTGCCATATTCTTTCCATTTTTTAATAATGGATTTAATGGTGCTCCTTTGGATATTCAAAGTTTTGGATATTTTTATAACCCAATCCTGATCTGTACTTCAACAACATTGTCCCTGACCTGTTTGGAGAGCTTCTGGTCTTCATGGTGCCCCTTGCTTAGTGGTGTTGCAGACTCTGGGGCCTTTCAGAACAGGTGTATATATACTGAGATCATGTGACAGATCATGTGACACTTAGATTGCACACAACTAATTATGTGACTTCTGAAGGTAATTAGTTGGACCAGATCTTATTTAGGGGCTTCATATCAACGGGGGGGAAGACATATGCATGCACCACTTTTCCTTTTTTCAATTTTTTTTATTTCACTTCACCAGTTTGGACTATTTGTGTATGTGCATTACATGAAATCCAAATAAAAATCAATTTAAATTACAGGTTGTAATGCAACAAAATAGGAAAAATGCCAATGGGGGTGAATAGATTTGCAAGGCACTGTAGCACAGTACACTTTCTTGAATTTGTCCTGGATTTGGGGTGTGGTAAATGTGTGTGTCAGAGCTGTGTGTAAGTTGACTATGCAAACAGTTTGCGATTTTCAAAACCTTAATGTTTCTTTTAACCCTCCTGCTGTGTTCCGGTCGAATTAGACCGATATACAAGTTCTCTCTGAAAAATGTAGTTAATTTAATCTGATTGTCATAAGGTTCCATGACTTTGTCCACACGGCATCTGAACACACAAAAAACATTTTGATGATTTTCATAAAATGTTGGATGTTTTATTTAACTTTTGTACACCTGTGGTGTTCCCAGTCAAAAATGACCGGTCATTAGAAATGAATGGGTGAGTCTACAATTAGTGTATAAAATTGAGTTCAGGCACATGCCCATTCATCAGATGGACACACTTCCTCTCCCAGACCCACACATGCATGTGTTTGAGCACACACACACACACACACACACACACACACACACACACACACACACACACACACACACACATACACCTCACTCCTCTTCTTGGCTTCCATGGCAACCCCCACAGGAACCACACCTGTTGGCATTCTCACAAACAATCGCAACTTTGTTGGGTTAAATACACAACATCTAATTGATGGGATTGGAACCAGGTGTGATGGAAGACAAGACAAAACCAATGGAAAATGAAAAGTGGATCAGTTATGGCTAAGGTCGGTGACGGCGACCGCCGAACACCGCCCGAACAAGGAGAGGGACCGACTTCGGCGGAAGTCGTGACAGGTCTTTGTCATGGTAGCTAGCAACGTAGGTTTTGCTGTTACCCCTTGCCGTTCCAGAAAGGGCAGGTCTCAGAGGAGATTGAAAATGAAAACAACAAACAGCAGGGATCTAGACAGCAACAAACCCGGTACAATCCGTGGTCCCGGCCACAATGGCTAACCGCGTCACGGGCTGTGACGCAAGCTAGCAAGAAAACCTTGCTAGCTTGATAGGCAGCTAGCTAGCAGCTAGGCTAGCTGCTACGCCAAATACCTCCTCAGGCCCGGCCTCGTTTTTTTCAACACATTCTATTCCCCCAGATATGCAAGTCTACTATGTAGAATTAATTACATGCATGTCAATCTCTCATGGCTCCAAGTGGAAGAGAGTTTGACTTAATCATTACTTGTTTTTGTAAGAGGTGTTGACAAGCTGAATGTACCTAGCACACAGCTCGGACACCCATGCATACCCCTCAAGGCATGCCACCAGAGGTCTCGTCACAGTCCCCATGTCCTGTACAGACAATGGGAGGTGCACAGTACTACATAGAGCCATGACTACATGGAACTCTATTCCACATCAGGTAACTAATGCTTGCAGTTGAATTAGATTTCAAAAGCAGGTAAAATACACCTTATGGAACAACAGGGTCTGTGAAGAGACACACACAAAGGTACAAACACATTCACACGCACACATTGTGATATTGTTTATGGTGGTATTGAACATTTTGTGTTGTGGACATGTGGTGGCATAGGGATGTCATATGATGTACTGTCTCTGAATCAGAGAGGTGCGGGGGGCTGCCTTAATCAACATCCCTGTCTTCGGCACCTGGGGAACAGTGGGTTAACTGCCATGCTCAGGGACAGAATGACAGATTTTTACCTCGTCAGCTCTAGGATTCGATCCAGCTACCTTTCTGTTCCTGGCCCAACGCTCTGACCACTAATGTGTGTGCTACTTTGGACCTAATTATCAAATCACAGAGTAGAGAGCTTTTGACAGTCTTTAAACATCAGTCCCCAGGGACCAGTAATACATGTATGATTCAACATGTACAATAATCACAAATGAATTGCAGGGAAGACACTTTATCTGATTCCATCTCATGCAGAGCATAATGAACAACTATTTTCTAATGCAGAGTGTGTTACCGGCCAACAGGCCAGACTGAGCAAAACATTCAGAGAGAGAGAGAGAGAGAGAGAACAGGAAATCTCAATGGCGGAGGTAGAAACTGTCTCATGGACAAGGAAGCAGCTTTAAATGATTGAGAGACTTGAAGGAACACGCACTCCTGGCACTGAACAAATAGACTGTGAGGATTGTGTGTCCATGTGGAATTGATCTAACCACCTCAAGTAAATGCAGGTCCAGAAAGGATGTATTCAGCCTAGACCTGAGGAGAATACATTTAGGCAGAACTTTAACATTTAGGCTATGAATTCGAATACCAACTGTGATATTATTCATTCATTCCAACCACATTATTCACATTGCTGAACTATTTTCCCAGTAACACAGTTGGAAATGCTTTACAATGACCTTCAAGCCACCCAGTCAAAGATAATTTTGATTATATTCAAAAGCCATGGTGCCGTTAGGTCCATTTTGTAAATATTGAATAATTATATTGTTATTTAAAAAAAAGATATACACATCTATTTTTTGATCACATACATATATGGTGGTCTTCAATGTCAAAGTTACAAAACTTTGCTGTTAAATCTGTGTGTTTGCCTTGGCTAGGCAGCTAGCTGGATGGCAAATTATTTAAATTCAATAATGCAGCAGCAGCTCCGGCTTTTTTGTTTCACCTGCCGGTTAGAAGGTGGTGGTGTCTAAGATGCCAGAGACGCAAATGAACTGTTCCTGACCACTGCTGATGTGTGGTTGAATTTCTGGCACTTTACTGCAGCCGATGCATCACCCAGTTGGGTGCTACACTGTCGGCAATGGAGGATCAGTTACCTATGGAGGAGCGGTTACTATTGAAGAACTGGGAACGTCGGACAAATAGATGGGCCCTGATGAAGAGTTCCTGACTTTCTCCCTGGCTGTAAAGTACCATCAATGCGCCCAACTCCATTCCTTTTCCATATAAAATGTGTTGTTCGTTGATGAATGATGTATTCTGTTAACAAGAGGACCACAATGGAAGTACGTTTCTAAACCTTTTTGTGTTATCCTCTATAATTTGTAAATGCATTGTATCCATGTGTGGTTGTATTGTTTTTTTTATTGTAAAAAAAAGAATATCATATCACCTACTGTAATCTTGATTTAGAATAAAACCCACTGTGATCTTCATTTAAAATAGAATGTGAAATGGATTAAAACCACAGTATTGCCATCCATTTTTAGTACAGATTCTGAAAATAAAAGAGAGGCATTTTTAGAGAGGAAGTATGTTCAAAACACACTTGATTTCGTGCTTCCTCTGTATGTAAAATATGAAGGAAAGGGCTGAGTGGCGATTCATCCCAAATAATCAGAGGTCTAGCTTGCATAATTTCAACTTCATTCCTGCGTCCATTACTTACATGTTTCCCCGTACAGATGGTGATTGATTTGGTCTGCCTCAAAGTGTTTAACTATAGAATAGGGATCGGACACTCACGTCATCTAAGGGTGGAGGTGGGTGGTCCAAAGTAGGGTAGGTTTGTTTAACTTTTCCTTTTTGCTTTGGGGAGGGTTGTGTGGTTTTTTATTGGACACAGGGGAGAGTAGTGTGTTTTTTCCATTGTTTACACTCTATTGCAGGTTTTACTATAATTTCTGCCTTCCTAGCCAAATATCCTAAGTTACTTGCATGTGCCTCCATTGTTTTGGTTCTTCCCTTATGCACTACGCTTTTCCGCATGTTAACTTTTACTACGCCACAGGTCAATAAAGTCTACCAGTCTAACTCTGTCCTGCCCTCTATCCACCATTCATAGTGACAATAGTGGTATTTGTCCAGATCTGAGACCAGATGCATCATTGCGCATGCAACAGTGAAGACACAGCTCAAAGAGCTCCTATATTGAAGTTGTTTAGGGGACAATACAAGTACCCTACCTAGACTAGCCTACAACACCACAATGCAATGAATAATTGCATTATTATTTCAAGTGAGTACGAAATTCGACTCTTGGCTGCAGTGAAAATGGCCTTTGAATAACGAATCAAAAGCACTGGGATTTGAATGTTTCATTTCATTTGGATCAGTTATGGGTCTACTGTGATAGATATTAGAGAAATTACATATTACCTGGTTTGTTTGGTATTAATAGTTAGCAATTAATAGCAAGACATTTCGGTTCTGTTTAATTCTGTGTTTCTGTAAAGAGATGGTTTCCGCTCTAGTTTCCTGCAGTTAGTCTGCTAGAGAGAGCTTGAGCTGACAATGACTTGGTGATAAAAATCTAAAAGCTGGCATTCCATAGACAAGATGTGGTGTGTGTGACCCGAGATAGAGATAGCCTGGAAGAGTTTAGAACAATGCCTCATTGTCTCATCTTCCTGGCATCTGGGAAACTAAACCGGGTTGGGGGTAAAACACCATGCTGTGTAGATAACCAAGGTGGCTTATGGGAGATGGAACCAGTCTGACTAAGCATTTTTAGGTCCTATATAATATCAGTTTTTTTCATTTTCATTTAGGCTGCTCAGCTAAACAGTCAAGACTGTATGGCTGACTGGTTACATTATTGCAATAATTAATCAATACTAAATAAAGATCATTGTTTGAAGAAATGACCAAGTCTCTCTCAGTACTGAATATCCACGACACTACTCTGTACAGTTTATAAGGTCTGGAAATGCACAGTAGCAGGCCAGTCTGGCTGTATTTTTACTTCTGATACTGAGATGTGCTTTCTGTTGCAGATTATCATTCTCCCAAGTAATGATGTGGCCACATATGCTCCCTGCAGGCCCAGTTATTCAGAAAAGCGCTCTGCCTCCTCTCCAAGCGGGCTATGCCTTATGCATCTAGAACCTGACGCTTCAATATAGACAAAAATTTGGTATTTTAACTTATAAAATGTGAACTCTCACTGTCAACTGCGTTTATTTTCAGCAAATTTAACATGTGTAACTATTTGTATGAACATAAGATTCAACAACTGAGACATAAACTGAACAAGTTCCACAGACATGTGACTAGCAGAAATGGGTTAATGTGTCCCGGAACAAAGGAGGGGTCAAAATTAAAAGTAACAGTCAGTATCTGGTGTGGCCACCAGCCGCACCAGCAGTATACCACCCTGCATACCACTGCTGGCTTGCTTCTGAAGTTAAGCAGGGTTGGTCCCTGTCAGTTCCTGGATGGGAGACCAGATGCTGCTGGAAGTGGTGTTGGAGGGCCAGTACGAGGCACCCTTTCCTCTGGTCTAAAAAAATATCCCAATGCCCCAAGGCAGTGATTGGGGACACTGCCCTGTGTAGGGTGCCGTCTTTCAGATGGGACGTTAAACGGGTGTCCTGACTCTCTGAGGTCATTAAAGATCCCATGGCACTTATCGTAAGAGTAGGGGTGTTAACCCCGGTGTCCTGGCTAAATTCACCGTCCGATCCAACAAGTCCCAGACATGCTCAATAGGATTGAGATCCGGGCTCTTCGTTGGCCATGGCAGAACACTGACATTCCTGTCTTGCAAGAAATCACTCACAGAATGAGCGGTATGGCTGGTGGCATTGTCATGCTGGAGTGTCATGTCAGGATGAGCCTGCAGGAAGGGTACCACATGAGGGAGGAGGAAGTATTCCCTGTAACGCACAGTGTTGAGATTGCCTGCAATGCCAACAAGCTCAGTCCGATGATGCTGTGACACACCACCCCAGACAATGACGGACCCTCGACCTCCAAATCGATCCCGCTCCAGAGTACAGGCCTCGGTGTAACGCTCATTCCTTCGATGATAAATGCTAATCCGACCACCACCCCTGGTGAGACAAAACCGCAACTCTTCAGTGAAGAGCACTTTTTGCCAGTCCTGTCTGGTCGAGCGATGGTGGGTTTGTGCCCATAGGCAAAGTTGTTGCTGGTGATGTCTGGTGAGGACCTGCCTTACAACAGGCCTACAATCCCTCAGTCCAGCCTCTCTCAGCCTATTGCAGACAGTCTGAGCACTGATGGAGAATTGTGCATTCCTGGTGTAACTCGGGCAGTTGTTGTTGCCATCCTGTACCTGTCCGGCAGGTGTGATGTTCGGATGTACCGATTCTGTGCAGGTGTTGTTACACGTGGTCTGCCACTGCGAGGACGATCAGCTGTCCGTCGTGTCTCCCTGTCTTCGGCGTCTCATATTTATTGCTGCCCTGGCCACATCTGCAGTCCTCATTCCTCTTTGCAGCATGCCTAAGGCACGTTCACGCAGATGAGCAGGGACCCTGGGCATCTTTCTTTTGGTGTTTTTCAGAATCACTAGAAAGGCCTGTTTAGTGTCCTAAGTTTTCATAACTGTGACCTTAATTGCCTACCGTCTGTAAGCTGTTAGTGTCTTAGCTACCGTTCCACAGGTGCATGTTCATTCATTGTTTATGGTTAATTGAACAAGCATAGGAAACAGTGTTTAATAACCTGTTTGGGATAGGGGGCAGCATTTTCACTTTTGCATGAAATGCGTGCCCAGAGTAAACTGCCTGCTACTCTGTCCCAGATGCTAATATATGCATATTATTAGTAGTACTGGATAGAAAACACTCTGAAGTTTCTAAAACTGTTTGAATGATGTCTGTGAGTATAACAGAACTCATATGGCAGGCGAGAACCTGAGAAAAATCCAACCAGGAAGTGGGAAATCTGAGGTTTGTAGTTTTTCACAGCTTGGACTACCGAATACACAGTATCTATGGGGTCAAGTTGCACTTCTTAAGGCTTCCACTAGATGTCAACCGTCTTTAGAAACTTTTTTCAGGCTTCTGCTATAAATAGGGGGTAATGGGAGCTGAATGAGTCATGGGTCTGGCAGAGTGGCTCAGGCTCGTGACGTGCGCTCCCGACAGAGTTAGCTCTCGTTCCAGTGCTTTGCTACAGCCAATGGAATTCTCCGGGTGGAACATTATTGATGATTTATGTTAAAAACATCCTAAAGATTGATTCCATACATCGTTTGACATGTTTC
This sequence comes from Salvelinus sp. IW2-2015, assembly GCF_002910315.2. Lineage (NCBI taxonomy): Eukaryota > Metazoa > Chordata > Actinopteri > Salmoniformes > Salmonidae > Salvelinus > Salvelinus sp. IW2-2015. Next base: position 30,376,526 of record NC_036875.1, on the reverse strand, counting down.
TACGACCTGTAACGGATCTTTTCTAGTTTTTGTCTGGACGTACTGCTCATGAAGATGGATTACTGGGCTGAACACGCTAACAACTAGTGGCTATTTGGACATAAATGATGGACTTTATGGAACAAATCAGTCATTTATTGTCGAACTGGGATTCCTGGGAGTGCATTCTGAAGAAGATCATCAAAGGTAAGTGAATATTTATAATGTTATTTCTAACCTCTGTTGACTCCAACATGGCGGATATTTCTTTCGCTGGATTGGGCTCCGAGCGCCGTACTCAGATTATGCTTTTTCCGTAAAGTTCTTTTGAAATCTGACACAGCGGTTGCATTAAGGAGAAGTCTATGTTTAATTCTGTGAATAACACTTGTATCTTTTATCGATGTTTATTATGAGTATTTCTGGGATTTCTGTGGCTATCTGCAAGATCACTGGATGTTTTGGAATCAAAACATTACTGCACGTAACGCGTCAATATAAACTGAGATTTCTGGATGTAAATATGCACATTATCGAACAAAACATACATATATTGTGTAACTTGATGTCCTATGAGTGTCATCTGATGAAGATCATCAAAGGTTAGTGGTTCATTTTATCTATATTTTTGCTTTTTGTGACTCCTATCTTTGGCTGGAAAATGGCTGTGTTTTTTTGACTTGGCTCTGAACTAACATAATCATATGTTGTGCTTTCGCTGTAAATCCTTTCTGAAATCGGACACGATGGGTAGATTAACTTTTACTTGGTACTCATCCCGGATCCGGGAGCACCCCCCACAGTAAAAAAGCTGACTAGCATAGCCTAGCATAGCATCACAAGTAAATACAAGCATCTAAATATCATTAAATCACAAGTCCAAGACACCAGATGAAAGATACAGATCTTGTGAATCCAGCCATCATTTCTGATTTTTAAAATGTTTTACAGGGAAGACACAATATGTAAATCTATTAGCTAACCACGTTAGCAAAAGACACCACTTTTTTTACTCCACCATTTTTTTACTCCATCAGTAGCTATCACTAATTCGACTAAATAAAGATATATATAGCCACTAACCAAGAAACAACTTCATAAGATAACAGTCTGCTAACATATTTATGGTATAGCATATGTTTTTTTTTGAAAAATGTGCATATTTCAGGTATAAATCACAGTTGTACATTGCAGCTGCAATCTGAAATAGCGTTGGAAGCAGCCGGAATAATTACAGAGACCGACGTCAATTACCAAAATACTCATCCTAAAACATTTCTGAAAAATACACAGCCTACAGCAATTGAAAGACACAGATCTTGTGAATCCAGACAATATTTCAGATTTTCTAAGTGTTTTACAGCGAAAACACAATATATCGTTATATTAGCATACCACATGAGCTAACATCACCCCAGCATTGAATCAAGGCAAAAGGGGCGATAACGTTATCGCCACCAAAATATATAAATTTTTTCACTAACCTTCTCAGAATTCTTTGTTAGAGGATTTGGTGACAGTCCTGTAACATCATATTACACAATGCATATAGAGTTTGTTCGAAAATGTGCATATTTAGCATCACAAATCGTGGTTATGCAATGTAATCTGTCAAAACATGGCATGCATTCTGGCCTGCGCCATCTTGGAAAGGCACCTATGTTTACGATTATTTATCGATTAGATTGACTAAAAAAATACAGGTTGGACAGCTAATGAAAGATGCATTGGTTATTAATGCAACCGCTGATTTAGATTTTTAAAATTAACTTTACTAGACATACATTGTGAGTTACAGCCAGACTAGTGCCGCAAAAAATGGCCGACATAAACTGCGTTTACATTTTTCCACATAAATACGGAATAAAATCATAAATAACTCTTTCTTTTGGACGAGCTTCCATCAGTATCTTGGGCAATGTGTCCTTTGTCCAAAAGAATCGTTGCTTTGTTGTAAAACGACCTCTTCAACTTCGGAACTAGCAGCTAACGATAGCTACACGGCACACACATGTCCAAATCCTCAAACGCAATACTAAGGAAATTCCGAAAATTAGCAATATACTCGCATAAACTGATATAAATCGGTTTCAAATAACTTTGTTATGATGTTTCTAACACCTATATCGAATTAAATCACAGACGGATATATCTTTGATCAATAACGAGAGCTTTTGAGCATGCCATTCTGATGTCCTCCCTTGCGTCCTGGCGAGCGTCCAAAAGAAGGGACATCTCACTCCATTGCGTTTTATAAACTCTGAGAAACACGCCATTCCACTTCTCATTGGTTACTGACATCCAGGGGAAGGATCGCAGTTCATTTCGATCCATAGGGCATACACAGAGCTTAAAACTGATCCGAGATCAGAGACTATTTTTCAGAGCTTCGCATGTCCTGTCATGATTTTCGCTGTAGAAAGAGTTCTGGTTCACCCACAGACATAATTCAAACGGTTTTAGAAACTAGAGATTGTTTTCTATCCAATAGTAATAATAATATGGATATTGTACGAGCAAGAATTGAGTACGAGGCAGTTTAATTTGGAAATGTAAAAATTCTTTGGGATAGGGGGGGAGCTGTTTTCACTTTGTAAAAAATTGTTCCCAAAATAAACTGCCTCGTACTCAATTCTTGCTCGTACAATATGCATATTATTATTACTATTGGATAGAAAACACTCCCAAGTTTCTAAAACCGTTTGAATTATATCTGTGAGTAAAACAGAACTCATTTTGCAGCAAACTTCCTGTTAGGAAGTGAAAAATCTGAAATCGAGGCTCTGTTCCAGGGCCTTCCTATTCATTTGCTTGAAATCTATGGATATACATGCACTTCATACGCCTTCCACTACATGTCAACAGGCAGTGAGAGGTGAAGTGGGGTGTATAGCTTGATCTGAGGTCAAACGAGAGCTCTTGGAATGACATGACCCCAAATTTCCTTTGTTCAGCAAGGCGCTGGAAGGACATCAGCATTGGCTTCTGAAAAGCTTTCGTTATAGACGGCTAATATCTCCGGCTTTGATTTTATTTGATAAATGTGATAATATCATCGTAAAGTATGTTTTTTAAATATAGTTTTTTCAGATTATTGAAAGTTTATCGGGAGTTTTGGCTTTTTCCGTTCTCTGCGTTTGGTGACGATGGACAGCTTCGCGCCACTTGGCTAGCTTTGGTTGCTATTTCGACAGGATAAGAGGACATTCTAAAACCAAACAACGATTGTTCTGGACAAAGGACCCCTTGTACAAGATTCTGATGGAAGCTCAGCAAAAGTAGGAACCATTTATGATGTTATTTCGTATTTCTGTGGAAAATGTTTAGTATTATTTTCCGCCCTCATTGCAGGCGCTGTCTCGCTATAATGTAAGCTGTATGTCGTACTAAAGTTATTTTTAGAATTCTAACACGGCGATTGCATTAAGAACTAGTGTATCTTTCAAGTCTATGATGAGTTATTTGGTCAGATTAGGTGAGTGTCAGAAATATATCCGGAGATTCTGGAAAAAAGTTGCTACGTTTTCACAATGTATAACCACGGATTTCAGCTCTAAATATGCACATTTTCGAACAAACTATATATGTATTGTGTAATATGATGTTATAGGACTGTCATCTGATGAATATTGTGAAGGTTAGTGAATAAATGTATATCTTTTGCTGTTTTTTTCGCTATCGCTACCTTTGCGTTGAATGAATGCGGTTGTGCGGTTGGCTATTGTAGTAAGCTAATATAATCCTATATTGTGTTTTCGCTGTAAAAAACGTAAATAATCTGAAATATTGGCTGGATTCACAAGATGTTTGTCTTTCATTTGCTGTACACCATGTATTTTTCATAAATGTTTTATGATGAGTATTTAGGTATTTCACGTTGGTCTCTGTAATTGTTCTTGCTGCTTCGGTGCTATTTGTGATTGTAGCTGCAATGTAAAACTATGATTTATACCTGAAATATGCACATTTTTCAAACAAAACATAGATTTATTGTATAACATGTTATAAGACTGTCATCTGATGAAGTTGTTTCTTAGTTAGTGACTAATTCTATCTCTATTTGGGGGTTTTGTGCAAGCTACCTGTGCTGTGAAAGAAATGTCTGTGCTTTTTTGTATTTGGTGGTGAGCTAACATAAATATACGTGGTGTTTTCGCTGTAAAACATTAAAAAAATCGGACATGTTGGCTGGATTCACAAGATGTTTATCTTTCATTTGCTGTATTGGACTTGTTAATGTGTGAAAGTTAAATATTTCTAAAAAATATTTTTGGAATTTCGCGCGCTGCCTTTTCAGTGGAATGTGGGGGGGGTTCCGCTAGCGGAACCCAGGGACTAGACAGGTTTTAACAAGATGCTTATATTTCATTTGCTGTATTGGACTTGTTCATGTGTGAAAGTTACATATTTCCCAAAAATATTTTTGAATTTCCCACGCTGCCTTTTCAGCGGAATGTTGTCGAGGGGTTCCGCTAGCGGAACGCCTGCGCTAGAAAGGTTAAACCCTTTACAATGAAGATCTGTGAAGTTATTTGGATTTTTACGAATTATCTTTGAAAGACAGGGTCCTGATAAAGGACATTTCTTTTTTTGCTGAGTTTATAACCTTATATATGTAAAAAGACAACTATTCACAATGTTTTAATTTGGTTCGGTTGCTTCAAAAATGTCCTGTAGACTCAGGCACATTAGTCCAAAATATATTTCCAGCGTCCTCAAAATGGCTTGACATTAACCAGGTTTCCATCCAACCTTTTTATGCAAGTAAAGTACGTTGGATAAAAAAATGTCACGACATCATAGGAAAGATGCAGTTTATTAGGATACAGTTTAAATAAATTCTGATGATCTTCAAAGTGTGCTGAAAGTGCACGGGGAGGAGTTTGATGCTCCTTTTAATAAATATTGAGGGCCTTATTCTGGTGACATGATGATGATGATGATGATGCTTAATCTCACACTTTTATCCATAAAAACTCATCATTTAGACTTTACTTGCACTGTATCTGCGAGCAGTTGACTAGAACTCACGTGCCAATACCAGAGTCAGCACATTCGCTATACCTTCTCAAAATGTTTTGTGACAAAACCATCAGTAGGCCTAGAGTTGAAAAAGCAATAGAAACCCGTGTAACCTTTTCTTATTATATTTTTTTGTAATTGTACCCCCTTTTTCTCCCCAATTTCATGATATCCAACTGCGATCTAATCTTGTCTCATCGCTGCAACTCCCCAACAGGCTCGGGAGAGGCGAAGTTCAAGTCATGCGCCATCCAAAACATGACTCATGGCTTTTTATTAACATCCGCTCACATAACCCAGAAATTTGTCAGAGGAAACACCGTTCAACTGACGACAACTTGCAGGCGCCCGGCCCACAACAAGGAGTCGCTAGAGTATGATGAGCCAAGGGAAGCCCCCCGGTCAATCCCTCCCCTAACCCGGACGATGCTGGGCCATTAATGAATTCGCCCTTTCGAATCCCAGACTGTAGTGACGTCTCAACACTGCAATGCATTAGACCGCTGCACCACTCAGGAGGCAAACCCCATTAACTTGTATTATTTTAGTTATTTTTATGTGCACTACATCTTTACGCACAGACTTATCTGCAACAAGTAAATTTCATGAGCATATTGTTTTAACAGATTATTCGCATAAATCTGTCGCCAATTGGATGGAAACCTAGCTATAGACACGTTACTTAGCTAACTAGCTAGCTAGCGAACTACATATGTTTATCTAAACCAAAATCTAGTCTAGCTAGCTGTCATAATACGCTGGCTAGACATTCCAAAGCATATCAATGTAATTATCCAGCTGCTATCTGGCGATTTGATTTGTAACTTAGCAAGCTAACGTTAGCTAGCTAAATCGCTACCACAGAGACTAACGTTATGTCCGCTCCCATCAACATCTGCTGTGGCATCAACATCAAGCTCAGCACCAGGAACTAGTGTAAGTCAGCTTCTGGAAACTTACTAGAATCTACTAAACTTACCATGACTCCAAGATGAGCAAATAAATATACTGGAGCCAGGCATTAACATGGTCTGTGTCTTGTTGTCATAGTTGGTGTGTTTACAAGGCTACATGTTTTGTATTATGGAGGTTTAGTTGATTGTTCATGCAAGGCTTGAAGTCTAAATTGGAGAAAAATAGGTTTTAGTAAGGATTGGATGGTGTGGGTGACTGACTGGTGTCTGTTGGGGGCAGAGGAGGCTGGTGAAATGAGCTATATAAGGATGGGCTCATTGTAATGGCTGGAAAGGAATATATGGAACAAACTCAAACATGAGTGGCATGAGGGGGGTGGGTGGATATAGTACCTCGTTTGAGTGTGTATTGATGGGGACAATGTATAAAGTAAAATCAAATCAAATCAAAGTTTATTTGTCACGTGCGCCGAATACAACAGGTGTAGACCTTACAGTGAAATGCTTACTTACAGGCTCTAACCAATAGTGTGAAAAAAAGGTGTGTGTGTGTGTAGGTAAGTAAAGAAATAAAACAACAGTAAAAAGACATTTGAAAATAACAGTAGCAAGGCTATATACAGACACCGGTTAGTCGGGCTTATTGAGGTAGTATTGAGGTAGTATGTACATGTAGGTATGGTTAAACTGACTATGCATATATGATGAACAGAGAGTAGCAGTAGCGTAAAAAGAGGGGTTGGCGGGTGGTGGGACACAATGCAGATAGCCCGGTTAGCCAATGTGCGGGAGCACTGGTTGGTCGGGCCAATTGAGGTAGTAGTATGTACATGAATGTAAAGTTAAAGTGACTATGCATATACACTGCTCAAAAAAATAAAGGGAACACTTAAACAACACAATGTAACTCCAAGTCAATCACACTTCTGTGAAATCAAACTGTCCACTATAGGAAGCAACACTGATTGACAATACATTTCACATGCTGTTGTGCAAATGGAATAGACCAAAAGGTGGAAATTATAGGCAATTAGCAAGACACCCCCAATAAAGGAGTGATTCTGCAGGTGGTGACCACAGACCACTTCTCAGTTCCTATGCTTCCTGGCTGAGTTTTGTCACTTTTGAATGCTGCGGTGCTCTCACTCTAGTGGTAGCATGAGACGGAGTCTACAACCCACACAAGTGGCTCAGGTAGTGCAGCTCATCCAGGATGGCACATCAATGCGAGGCTGTGGCAAGAAGGTTTGCTGTGTCTGTCAGCGTAGTGTCCAGAGCATGGAGGCGCTACCAGAGGACAGGCCAGTACATCAGGAGACGTGGAGGAGGCCGTAGGAGGGCAACAACCCAGCAGCAGGACCCTCCCTCCGGCCTTTGTGCAAGGAGGAGCACTGCCAGAGCCCTGCAAAACGACCTCCAGCAGGCCACAAATGTGCATGTGTCTGCTCAAACGGTCAGAAACAGACTCCATGAGGGTGGTATGAGGGCCCGACGTCCACAGGTGGGGGTTGTGCTTACAGCCCACACAATGCAAATAGTCCAGGTAAACATTTGGTTACCTGTTCAGGAGTCTTATGGCTTGGGGGTAAAACTGTTGAGAATGCTTTTTGTCCTAGACTTGGCACTCCGGTACCGCTTGCCATGCAGTAGTAGAGAGAATAGTCTGTGACTGGGGTCTTTGACAATTTTCAGGGCCTTCCTCTGACACCGCCTGGTGTAGAGGTCTTTGGATGGCAGGCAGCTTTGCCCCAGTGATGTACTGGGCCGTACGCACTACCCTCTGAAGTGCCTTGCGGTCGGAGGCCGAGCAATTGCCGTACCAGGCAGTGATGCAACCGGTCAGGATGCTCTCGATGTTGCAGCTGAAGAACCTTTTGAGGATCTCAGGACCCATGCCAAATCTTTTTAGTTTCCTGAGGGGGAATAAGCTTTGTTGTGCCCTCTTCACGACTGTTTTGGTGTGTTTGGACCATTCTAGTTTGTTGTTGATGTGGACACCAAGGAACTTGAAGCTCTCAACCTGCTCCACTACAGCCCGTCGATGAGAATGGGGGCATGCTCGATGCTCCTTTTCCTGTAGTCCACAATCATCTCCTTAGTCTTGGTTACGTTGAGGGATATGTTTTTATTCTGGCACCACCCGGCCAGCTCTCTGACCTCCTCCCTATAGGCTGTCTCATCGTTGTCGGTGATCAGGCCTACCACTGTTGTGTCGTCTGCTAACGTAATGATGGTGTTGGAGTCGTGCCTGGCCATGCAGTCGTGGGTGAACAGGGAGTACAGGAGGGGACTGAGCACACACCCTTGGGGAGCACCAGTGTTGAGGATCAGAGTGGCAGATGTGTTGCTACCTACCCTCACAACCTGGGGGCGGCCTGTCAGGAAGTCCAGGATCCAGTTGCAGAGGGAGGTGTTTAGACCCAGGTACCTTAGCATAGTGATTAGTTTTGAGGGTGATATGGTGTTGAACGCTGAGCTGTAATCAATGAATAGCATTCTCACATAGGTGTTCCTTTTGTCCAGGTGGGAAAGGGCAGTGTGGAGTGCAATAGAGATTGCATCATCTGTGGATCTGTTTGGGCGGTATGCAAATTGGAGCGGGTCTAAGTTTTCTGGGATAATGGTGTTGATGTGAGCCATTACCAGCCTTTCAAAGCACTTCAAGGCTACGGACGTGAGTGCTACGGGTCTGTAGTCATTTAGGCAGGTTGCCTTTGTGTTCTTGGGCACAGGGACGGTCTGCTTGAAACATGTTGGTATTACAGACTTAATCAGGGACATTTTGATAATGTCAGTGAAGACACCTGCCTGTTGGTCAGTACATGCCCGGAGCACACGTCCTGGTAATCCGTCTGGCCCTGCAGACTTGTGTATGTTGACCTGTTTAAAGGTCTTACTCACATCGGGTACGGAGAGCGTGATCACACAGTCGTCCGGAACAGCTGATGCTCTCATGCATGCCTCAGTGTTGCTTGCCTCGAAGCGAGCATCGAAGTGATTTAGCTTGTCTAGTAGGCTCGTGTCACTGGGCAGCTCGCGGCTGTGCTTCCCTTTGTAGTCCGTAATAGTTTGCAAGCCCTGCCATATCTTACGAGCGTCGGAGCCGGTGTAGTATGATTCAATCTTAGCCCTGTATAGATGCTTTGCCTGTTTGATGGTTCGTCGCAGGGCATATCGGGATTTCTTGTAAGCTTCCGGGTTAGAGTCCCGCACCTTGAAAGCGGCAGCTCTACCCTTTAGCTCAGTGCGAATGTTGCCTGTACTCCATTGGATTCTGGATGGGGTATGTACGTACAGTCACTGTGGGGACGACGTCCTCGATGCAATTATTGATAAAGCCAGTGACTGATGTGGTGTATTCCTCAATGTCATCGGAATAATCCCGGAACATGTTCCAGTGTGTGATAGCAAAACAGTCCTGTAGTTTAGCATCTGCTTCATCTGACCACTTTTTTATCGACTGAGTCACTGGTGCTTCCTGCTTGAATTTTTGCTTGTAAGCAGGAATCAGGAGGATAAAGTTGTGGTAGGATTTACCAAATGGATGGCGAGGGAGAGCTTTATACGCGTCTCTGTGTGTGGAGTACAGGTGATCTAGAATTGTTTTACATTTTACATTTACATTTACATTTAAGTCATTTAGCAGACGCTCTTATCCAGAGCGACTTACAAATTGGTGCATTCACCTTATGACATCCAGTGGAACAGCCACTTTTACAATAGTGCATCTAAATCTTTTAAGGGGGGGGGGGGGGTGAGAAGGATTACTTTATCCTATCCTAGGTATTCCTTAAAGAGGTGGGGTTTCAGGTGTCTCCGGAAGGTGGTGATTGACTCCGCTGTCCTGGCGTCGTGAGGGAGTTTGTCCACCATTGGGGGGCCAGAGCAGCGAACAGTTTTGACTGGGCTGAGCGGAACTGTACTTCCTCAGTGGTAGGGAGGCGAGCAGGCCAGAGGTGGATGAACGCGAGTCCCTTGTTTGGGTGTAGGGCCTGATCAGAGCCTGGAGGTACTGAGGTGCCGTTCCCCTCACAGCTCCGTAGGCAAGCACCATGGTCTTGTAGCGGATGCGAGCTTCAACTGGAAGCCATTGGAGAGAGCGGAGGAGCGGGGTGACGTGAGAGAACTTGGGAAGGTTGAACACCAGACGGGCTGCGGCGTTCTGGATGAGTTGTAGGGGTTAATGGCACAGGCAGGGAGCCCAGCCAACAGCGAGTTGCAGTAATCCAGACGGGAGATGACAAGTGCCTGGATTAGGACCTGCGCCGCTTCCTGTGTGAGGCAGGGTCGTACTCTGCGCGATGTTGTAGAGCATGAACCTACAGGAACGGGCCACCGCCTTGATGTTAGGTGAGAACGACAGGGTGTTGTCCAGGATCACGCCAAGGTTCTTAGCGCTCTGGGAGGAGGACACAATGGAGTTGTCAACCGTGATGGCGAGATCATGGAACGGGCAGTCCTTCCCCGGGAGGAAGAGCAGCTCCGTCTTGCCGAGGTTCAGCTTTGAGTGGTGATCCGTCATCCACACTGATATGTCTGCCAGACATCAGAGATGCGATTCGCCACCTGGTCATCAGAAGGGGGAAAAAGAGAAGATTAATTGTGTGTCGTCTGCATAGCAATGATAGGAGAGACCATGTGAGGTTATGACAGAGCCAAGTGACTTGGTGTATAGCGAGAATAGGAGAGGGCCTAGAACAGAGCCCTGGGGGACACCAGTGGTGAGAGCACGTGGTGAGGAGACAGATTCTCGCCACGCCACCTGGTAGGAGCGACCTGTCAGGTAGGACGCAATCCAAGCGTGGGCCGCGCCGGAGATGCCCAACTCGGAGAGGGTGGAGAGGAGGATCTGATGGTTCACAGTATCGAAGGCAGCCGATAGGTCTAGAAGGATGAGAGCAGAGGAGAGAGAGTTAGCTTTAGCAGTGCGGAGCGCCTCCGTGATACAGAGAAAGACAGTCTCAGTTGAATGACTAGTCTTGAAACCTGACTGATTTGGATCAAGAAGGTCATTCTGAGAGAGATAGCGGGAGAGCTGGCCAAGGACGGCACGTTCAAGAGTTTTGGAGAGAAAGAAAAGAAGGATACTGGTCTGTAGTTGTTGACATCGGAGGGATCGAGTGTAGGTTTTTTCAGAAGGGGTGTTTTCCCTCTGGTTGCACATTTAACATGTTGATAGAGATTTGGTAGAACTGATTTAAGATTCCCTGCATTAAAGTCTCCGGCCACTAGGAGCGCGGTTTCCTGTTTGCTTATTTCCTTATACAGCTGACTGAGTGCGGTCTTAGTGCCAGCATCTGTTTGTTTTGGTAAATAAACAGCCACGAAAAGTATAGCTGAGAACCTCTAAGCAAGTAGTGTGGCCTTCAATTTATCACAATATACTCTACTTCAGGCGAGCAAAAATCTAGAGACTTCCTTAGATTGTCGGCACCAGCTTTTGTTTACAAATATCCACAGACCGCCCCCCCCTCGTCTGTGCTGTTCTATCCTGCCGGTGCAGCGTATATATCCCGCTAGCTGAATATCCATGTCGTCATTCAGCCACGATTCCGTGAAACATAGGATATTACAGTTTTTGATGTCCCGTTGGTAGGATATTCGTGATCGTACCTCGTCTAATTTATGTTCAATGATTGCACGTTGGCAAGTAATATTGACGCTAACGGCAGCTTTCCTACTCGCCTTCTGCGGGTCCTGACGAGGCATCCTGCTCTTCGTCCTCTGTACCTGCGTCGCTTCCTCTTGCGAATAACTGGGATGTCGGCCCTGCCGGGTGTTTGGAGAATATCACGTTAGTCTTGCTTGTTGTGAAAAAATCTTTGTCTAATCCGAGGTGAGTGATCGCTGTCCTGATATCCAGAAGCTCTTTTCTGCCGTAAGATACGGTTGCAGAAACATTATGTACAAAATAAGTTACAAATAACGCAAAAAAAAAACACATAATAGCACAATTGTTTGGGCGCCCGTAAAACTACTGCTATTTCTTACGGCGCCATTTTGCAAATGGCAAGCAATCACTGACTACTGTGTGTCCTACAGACTAATCTTGCTGCTGCTGATGACCTTGACACCAGTTTTACTAGTACAGAGCCTGTAGACCCATTGGATGAAACGTTCAGCCTGGAATAAGCTCACGCTCAACATCATATGACTTTGAAACAAGCCAGGACAGCCAAATGTATTTATGAAAGCACAATACAACAATACACTACAACAATACACTAAACTGTCTACAAGACAAGTGGTCCTCAAACTTTCCACACCCTTGCAGTCAGTTCTTTGTCATGGGGGAATGGAGATGTTGGTATACTCTTCTAGCCTATTCACTCTATTGTCAGAGCTTGTCTACTCAACAGCACAACTGTAGGTGCTCATACACATCACTAAACAATTAAATTGTCTACAAGTCAATCCCCCTCAAACTGTTCATAACTTTGCTAACAGCCCATCTCAATGGCCCATTATTGACTCTGAGTGTAACAAAACCTTTAGAGATGAACATGGTCTATTGTATGGTTACACATCTTCGTGATCAGTCCTAATGCTTTACACATTCTCATGATCAGTCTTCATGTCTTTCCAGGAGACTTGCAATACATACACATCTTCTGCAAGAAGTGGGTGGTGAAGACTAACCCAACAGTGCCAACACCTGCTTAACCAACTGCTATTACCCAACACAAGAAGAGGTTCACCAGCTGAAGAACATTTTGGAACCTGCCTGGAACATTCAACCAACCCAACATCCATATTCAGTTAGACTGATGTTGTAGTACAGTATAGAATGCCTAGTATGCTCACAACTGCATTGTGGTATAGATGTTTCTAGTTGTTGCAAAAGTATGTATATTATGGTGTTTTAAGTAATATTTTTTACAAGTGTACTGACAAGTGACTAAATACTTCCAGCTGTTTCAGAAACCAATAAAGTCTTGACCAACTTATGGATCAATTAATGTGATATTCGTGAAATGTGTTTGGATAAACTAGCTTCAATCTTACCACTAAACAAATGATGCAGGGAGTTGTTATATCATTTAAACTTTAATTTGTTGGCAAGTAAACCGCGTTTCAATAAAACAGTAGACATGGCTTGTATTCAAGACTACATTTATTTGCTCTGGAGACCGAGGTGAGTTTACACAGCAGTATGCAGGAACAGTTATGGCAATGTATAGCATATATACAGTATAATAAAATACACTACTAATGCTTATAATATATACTGCAGTTCTACAAAGGGAATACTTGAGTATGGTGTGTTTGGGTAGTGAGGTGTTCTGAGTTACTTTGATACAAGGGGAGATTGTAGTTATGGGACCTATTCATACCCCTTAACTTCATCCACATTTTGTTGTGTTACAGCCTGAATTTAAAATGGGAACAATCACATATCCTCAAGAGAGTCATCAACTTCTTTGTGTCCAAGCAGTATTGTCTATGAGAGAAAGACGGGAACGCTATTATGCAATCATGGTCAAACGTTTTGTACAGTCGTGGCCAAAAGTTTGAAAATGACACAAATATCCATTTTTATAAAGTTTGCTGCTTCAGTGTCTTTAGATATTTTTGTCAGATGTTACTATGGAATACTGAAGTATAATTACAAGCATTTCATAAGTGTAAAAGGCTTTTATTGACAATTACCTGAAGTTGATGCAAAGAGTCAATATTTGCAGTGTTGACCCTTCTTTTTCAAGACCTCTGCAATCCGCCCTGGCATGCTGTCAATTAAATTCTGGGCCACATCCTGACTGATGGCAGCCCATTCTTGCATAATCAATGCTTGGAGTTTGTCAGAATTTGTGGGTTTTTGTTTGTCCACCCGCCTATTGAGGCTTGACCAGAGTTCTCAATGGGAATAAGGCCTGGGGAGTTTCCTGGCCATGGACCAAAAATCTCTATGTTTTGTTCCCCGAGCCACTTAGTTATCACTTTTGCCTTATGGCAAGGTGCTCCATCATGCTGGAAAAGGCATTGTTCGTCACCAAACTGTTCCTGGATGGTTGGGAGAAGTTTCTCTCGGAGGATGTGTTGCTACAATTCTTTATTCATGGCTGTGTTCTTAGGCAAAATTGTGAGTGAGTCACTCCCTTGGCTGAGAAGCAACCCCACACATGAATGGTCTCAGGATGCTTTACTGTTGGCATGACACAGGACTGATGGTAGCGCTCACCTTGTCTTCTCCGGACAAGCTTTTATACGGATGCCACAAACAATCGGAAAGGGGATTCATCAAAGAAAATTACTTTACCCCAGTCCTCAGCAGTCCAATCCCAGTTACTTTTGCAGAATATCAGTCTGTCCCTGATGTTTTTCCTGGAGAGAAGTGGCTTCTTTGCTGCCCTTCTTGACACCAGGCCATCCTCCAAAAGTCTTCGCTTCACTGTGCGTGCAGATGCACTCACACCTCCCTGCTGCCATTCCTGAGCAAGCTCTGTACTGGTGGTGCCCCGATCCCGCAGCTGAATCAACTTTAGGAGACGGTCCTGGCGCTTGCTGGACTTTCTTGGGCGCCCTGAAGCCTTCTTCACAACAATTGAACCGCTTTCCTTGAAGTTCTTGATGATCCGATAAATTGTTGATTTAGGTGCAATCTTACTGGCAGCAATATCCTTCCCTGTGAAGCCCTTTTTGTGCAAAGCAATGATGATGGCACGTGTTTCCTTGCAGGTAACCATGCTTGACCGAGGAAGAACAGTTTCAAACACCCTCCTTTTCAAGCTTCCAGTCTGTTATTCGAATTCAATCAGCATGACAGCGTGATCTCCAGCTTTGTTCTCGTCAACACTCACACCTGTGTTAACGAGAGAATCACTGACATGATGTCAGCTGGTCCTTTTGTGGCAGGGCTGAAATGCAGTGGAAATGTTTTTGGGGGATTCAGTTCATGTGCATGGCAAAGAGGGACTTTGCAATTAATTGCAATTCATCTGATCACTCTTCATAACATTCTGGAGTATATGCAAATTGCCATCATACAAACTGAGGCAGCAGACTTTGTGAAAATGTATATTTGTGTCATTCTCAAAACTTTTGGCCATGACTGTACTGTCTGTATTCCTACTGTTGTAGAACGAGACATCCCACGGGAAAAAAAAAGTGTTAGCTAGCTAGCTACAACACACAGGTATATTTACCCACAAGACTAAAATGAGTCAAAGCCAAAGTAATTCCTTTACTCTCCGCTATCATTATTAAAACATTTCTCCAGTTTTGCTCCTAATGAGAGGCACTGAGCCTAGGCTAATTAGATAACTCGATATAACGTTAGACTACGTTACATTTTAGGTATAGCAAACACAGCTAGCTAGCTAAATTTGACTCGCTTGGCTTTTAGTGGTACTAGCAAGCACCGTTATGGCCGAATTAATCACCAAATTGTACTGTACTGAACAACACTGCCTCGTGTAAAAAGAGAGGATATATTGCTAGCCAGCTACCAAGTAAAACAACTTACCCATGTCACGCTGGTATAAAGGATTTGAGACAGGCGCAGGAACACACAATATAGGTTTTTAATACACACATATACAAAAACACTGGGCTGTACTCAAACAAAAGAGCGAGGGTACACCTCGTTGACCGACACGGGACGATACCCATATTACACAATACATATAGCATGCAGCATAACAGCCTCACCAACACATAGGTACTCACACCACCAATGGACATGGGAACAATAAGCGACAGCCCAATGGAAACAAAAGGGCACACTTATACAAGTACTAATCAGTGGGAATACGGGACAGGTGTTCGTAATGAAAGTTCCGTGATCGTGCAATCGGCCAAACACAAAGGCCACAATAATTGTGTCTATGTGTCTCTCCTACTGGGTTGCTGACATTCGGAGCGATTTCCGCTATTGTTTTTATCATTAGCTTACTAGCTAGCTGACTGTCGTCGATGCATTTCTGACTGAAATATTTCGCATTGACTACATTTAAATTAATGCTCCGCGAAGGAGGTGCAAATTAACATTGTTCAGTGCCTCTGTGTTCAGTTTCTTCAAAATGTGTTGTGAGTTTCCGTAGTTACCCGGTCGATGTAGAGCTCAGAAAAAGGTGGTTGGTGGCAGTACGTTGTGACATCTTTACTGTCACCTAACACACAAAGGTGTGTAGTACACATTTCACCGAGAGTGACTTTGTTGAGGGAAAAAGATTGAAACCTCCTGCCCTGACTGAGGAGGATGAAGAACAAGGTGCGCTGCCTATGGACTGTGCCGTCTCTGATCCGGTCCAGACACATGATTACTGTGCAGTCCTTGAACTCTCAGCCATGGACATGGCCCTAATGGCAAACCATGAGCATGTAAGAGAAATTGAGGAGCTTCGAGCCAAGCTGGAGAAACTGACCGCACAACACGGCTTTGGTCTACAGCGATTTGCTGGTTCTGACGAGGATATGCATTTTTACACAAGGTGCAGTAATGATTTATTATTATCCAGCATTACTGTTGTTTATTATTTACTATTAATTATTATTATCCCAAAGTCCATCTTACCTTTAAGAACATGTTCATTGTTATTTAAAACTAGGCTAGCATATCTTAGCATAAGTAGGCACATTGAATGTATATTGTCTTTACATTAGTTTTCAGTTAACCCCCAAAAATACTCCCAGGTCGTTGCTGCAAATAAGATTTGGTTCTTAGTCCACTTCCCACGTTAAATAATGGAAAATGTAAAACAAATTCACTGCTGTGATGACAGCTGCTGTGAATTACAGTACGAATTGCAAGAAAAACAGGCTACACTAGCAGCTAGGTCATGTCTAGTCTACCTGATGCTAAGAGAAGATGGGCAATAATAGTAATGAGCTTTTTTTGTATTAAAATACTCTGAGTCTGTCTTTAGATTTGCTATACCCACCTGACGGTCTTCTGGCATTTGATTGAGTGGGCAGCAGAGACCAAGTTTATAAGAGTCACAAGCACCAATCCATCTGAAACAAGTGTTACTCGAAGAAAACCAGTAAGGGACAACTTCATTAAATACTGTCCTTAATAGAGAATATTATTTGATCTTACTCTAATTGTTAAACATTAATTACTTTTTGTGTTATGGACCGAATGTAAGGACTATATTGTACTAAAACGTTTTCTTTACGTTCAAACACTGCCATCAATCGACGAGTTCTTCTTGTTTATGACTCATCTGTCGCTGGGTCTGAAGCAGAAGGATTTGGCCCATCGGTTCAGCATCCACCAATCGACAGTGAGCCGGATTATCATCCTTTGGGCCAACTTCCTCTACTGTCTGCTTGGATCAGCACGGATATGGATCCCCAAGGAAACCATCAAAGCCCACCTGCCACCTGAGTTCAAGGACTATCCAGACACCCAGGTAGTGATCGACTGCACTGAACTCCGCTGCCAGACACCATCTTCACTACTACTGCAGAGTGAGGTGTTTTCTTCCTACAAGTCACACTGTACCTTTAAGGGCATGTTGGGAACGCCACCACATGGAGCTGACACTTTTGTATTATCGTTGTATGCTGGATCTGTGAGTGACAAGGAGATCTTCAAGCAGTCTGGAATTATATCCTTACTCACCCCTGACATGGCCATTTTGGTGGATAAGAGCTTTCTCGTAGATTACATTGTTCCGTGCAAGGTCTACCGGCCAGCCTTTCTGTCAAGACGCACACAGATGCCAGCGCATGAGGTTAGGGAGACCCAATCCATTGCCAGGCTGAGAGTGCATGTTGAAAGAATGATCCGCAGAGTAAAGGAGCACAAGCTGTTTGACACAGTCATCCCCCTGACCATCTCAGGTAGCATCAACCAATTATTTGCAGTGGCGTGCCTGTTGGTCAACTATCAAAACGGACCTTTGGTCAGAGCATGGGCCAAGCCAGTGTAAATGTACATGTGTTTATTTGCGAGCAGCAAAACAATAATTTGTTTATCTATGACATGTATCAATCATTTGTGTTGTAGTGAATATCAGTTTGTGTGGAGCTTGTATTGCCTTTAATTAGGCAATGAGTATAGGGGTGGGGAAAATAAATCAAGTAAACACAGAACAGCCAGAATGCAAGATTGAATACAATGTTCGAGATGTGTAATTGATTAGCTGAACTATGGAACATTTGCTGAAATACATTTGTTTTAACAAATCTGTTCTACTGTAGTTTTCTTCACAATTACCAAACATCAACAGATCTTTACCAATTAACCTGTTAAGTGGGCAATTCTAAATTGGGATTGGGACCCATCATTAATATTTATCTACTGATAAGATTATACGTTGACACTGTCTCCAACACATGTTGACCATGATGACAGTGTCCAACAGGAGATGTTTAACAAGGTCCCTAATAGCTATCTATAACCTTTCCCTACTCTCATGCTGTGTGTATTTTCACTCTTCCTCATGGACCTGTGACAGGCAGCCCTCATGGTGAGCTCCCCTGTCAATGTATCTTTGTTAGATACTGTGTAGAAGACATGAATAACATTTATTTTTATCTAGCAAATATAGCTAGCAAGCTTAATTTTAAGTAAGCTCACAAAAATACACACATTCTCAGGTAGATTCTGTCAACGTTACATAATTTTACGAAGTAACTAGCTAGCTACAGTAACTTGTAGCTAATATGATTGTAGCTAGCTAACGTTATATATGTCACTGACTTGGTACTCACCTTCATAGTTGTCTATGTAGCTTCCTATAAACATCTTCAACCCCTTTTCGTTCTTGCTAGCTGGAGTCTGGGAGGCTGATTTAACAATTCGATGTACATCATTAATATTAATTTGAGGCAAGTCCTGAAGACACCTAGTAAAAACTGTGACACAGTGATAGTAATGTTATATCGTTGATAACAACTAGACTGACTTCCGTTCTATAGTATGCACCACCAGAAATTGCCACACCGGTAGGAAGTGTGCTTAGAATGTATGATCATGGAATGTGCATAAAGCCTAATGCTACAAAACATAACTCCATTCATGTTTAGATCAGACAGCAGGCTCAATCAACCAATGAAGTCATTGGTTGAACTCTCTTGGTGTGAACATTTTAAAGTGCAGCTATAGTGCTTAATTAAAGATATCTGAAACACTCTCTCATCACTCATAAATATGTAGGGATACTGGAAAAACACCCTAAATAGTATCTAGTGGTGAAGTTTCCTTTTTATTCAACTTGGTCTGGTCCACAGAATTATCACATACTCTTTTTAATTTGTTAGAGATGTCCACCAGCATAATACATGAGCCAGAGACTCCAATAGTCACTGTTTTTAAATATAAGAACACGTTTTAATACAGCTACCAGCACTGTTGAGTAACAAACTACCACAGCAACTCAAAGCCATACCAACCATAACCACTTTTTAAAAGAATGTCAAATGCTGGCTACCCACTAGGCACACACTGATTGAATCAGCGTTGTTTCCACGGCATTTCAATGAAATGATGTTGAACCAATGTGGAATAACCGTTGAATTGATGTCTGTGCCCAGTGTGTGAACAGTATAACGTTGTTTTCTATCTCTGTAATGTGTCTGTATCTACAGTGCCTTCAGAAAGTATTCATACCCACTGACTTATTTTATATTTTGTTGTGTTACAGCCTGAATTTAAAATGGATTTATATATATATATATATATATATATATATATATATATATATATATTTATTGAAAATTAAATACAGAAATATCTCATTTACATACAGTACCAGACATTATAATAACACACATGGAATCATGTAGTAACCAAAAAAGTGTTAAACAAATCAAAATATATTTTATCATTCCATCATGTCGATTAAGGTCTATTATCTGCTGACCACATCTCAGTCCGAGGTTTTGTAACACTGGCCCCATGTTGACTCCAATGCTGCCCACATTTATGTCATGTTGTCTGGGTGTCCTTTGGGTGGTGGACCATTCTTCATACACACAGGAAACTGTTTATTACATGAAAAAAAACAGCAGCATTGCAGTTCTTGACATACTCAAACCGGTGTGCATGGAACCTACTACCGTACCCCGTTCAAAGGCATTTCAATATTTTGTCTTGTTGATTCACCCTCTGAATGGTACACACACAGACCGTGTCTCAATTGTCTCAAGGCTTAAAATCCTTCTTTAACCTCTCTCCTCCCCTTCATCTACACTGTATGCTTTGTGTGGTTGATTGGCACAGAAACCAGTAGGTGGAAAATGTGTTGCATATACAGTATTTTATATAATTCTAAATAAGTCATCAAAATGTTGAAAATCAGATTTCTCCTTAGCTGATCATTGTCTGCAGCCAGCTCTGATCGTAGTTTAGGCCTAATGAAACAGGCATGGAGAGTGAGCTCGTCGACGAACCCTCAACCTTCTTGCCTGTAGCCCTGCGTGGCATCAACTGTGCCACAAAAGCATGCTGAAGTGGCTATGTTGATATCCAAGTTTTTAAACACAGGGTTGCTACGGTTATTGTTATTTGTGGTCATAAAAATGATTTAGAGTTAATTCTACGAAGGGGGAGGGTGTTCATTTTATTTTACAGTACAAGGGGAGTGTCAATGCGTTGGGGAGGGGAGTGTATCATTTTTTATGACACATTGAGTTGGACGTCTCTGTGCCCACAGAACACCATTGAGTCCCCATAATGCATTGCTCTTTACAGTACAGTACTGTACTGTAATATAGAATTACAGTGGCTAACTGTGAAAACTTTGCTGTACATTTACAGAAATTTGTTAGTGTACCAACAGGCTGCCAGCTCCACTATCCTCAGGCTGCCACGCGTCCTTGTCTTTGAAGGGTAAAGAGTAGTACTACTAGGAACTACTAGTGGAGCTAGCGGCATTGTACCCCTCTCTCTCTATCATCTTCATCTCACTTCTTTCTTGTCTTTCTCTATAGGTTCCCCACTCCATTTTTGTTTCATTTTCTTCTCGTTTACGGGTTGAGGAGTGGGCTACAATGGCATCTGTCCCTTTCCAGTTAGCTCTATTTGTCCTCCTCTTCTCGCTGATCTTCCCTTCTTCTCACTAGGCTCCCCACTCCGTTTTGCTTGTTTGTTAGTCTGCCAAGAAGATGATAATAGTTCATGTGTTAGCGTGTTGTGTTGTTGAAAGCTCACCGCGTTGTTGGATTGGCACTATTTAGAATCACAGTATGGGGACGTTCATCCTTTGGTTCGGTTCTGTGTTGTTGTTTTTGGGTGCGACATGTTGTGTACAGCATGATCATAACTAATTGCTTTGTATTGTCTTCTCAAAGAGACCACAAATAATTTCTCTCCAGATCCTGTTGTATCATAGCAACAAGAAACAATCACTGGGCAGATAGTGAGATACAGAAGTCAAAGAAAGAACCACTCTAATACAAGATCATTTGACACAAGATCTGTACAAACATCAGGGGTAACACGCCATGTGGAGACTGGAAAATCATTTGGAATTTCAACCAATAACAGTACTATGAAGACATAGAGAGAGTGCAAAGTGTTTCAATGTAATATCCTCCTGACATGGACCATGGTTAATAATGTCAAGGAATCAATTGTAAAATGCTGAAGCAACTATGCCCCCTGGTGGTGACGTTGAGAACATGCATGCATTTTTATTTTTTTATTTCACCTTTATTTAACCAGTTAGACCAGTTGAGAACAAGTTCTCATTTACAACTGCGACCTGGTCAAGATAAAGCACAGAAGAGTGACAAAAAACAACACAGAGTTACACATAGGATAAACAAACATACAGTCAATAACACAATAGAAAAATCTATATACAGTGTGTGCAAATAGAGTAAGGAGGAAGGCAATAAATAGGCCATAGTAGCGAAGTAATTACAATTTAGCAAATTAACACTGAAGTGATAGATGTGCAGATGAAGATGTGCAAGTAGAAATACTGGTGTGCAAAGGAGAAAAAGGTAAATAAAAACAATGTGGGGATGAGGTAGGTAGTTGGGTGGGCTATTTACAGATGGGCTGTGTACAGCTGCAGCGATCGGTAAGCTGCTCAGATAGCTGATGCTTAAAGTTAGTTAGATATAAGTCTCCAACTTCAGCGATTTTTGCAATTCGTTCCAGTCATTGGCAGCAGAGAACTGGAAGGAAAGGCGGCCAAAGTGGGTGTTGGCTTTGGGGATGACAAGTGAGATATACCTGCTGGAGCGCGTGCTATGGGTGGGTGTTGTTATGGTGACCAGTGAGCTGATATAAGGTGGAGCTTTACCTAGCAAAGACTTATAGATGACCTGGAGCCAGTGGGTCTGGCGACTAATATGCAGCGAGGACCAGCCGACGAGAGTATACAGGTCGCAGTGGTGGGTAGTATATAGGGCTTTGGTAACAAAACGGATGGCACTGTGATAGACTGCATCCAGTTTGCTGAGTAGAGTGTTGGAGGCTATTTTGTAAATGACATCACCGAAGTCGAGGATCGGTAGGATACTCAGTTTTACGACTGTATGTTTGGCAGCGTGAGTGAAGGAGGCTTTGTTTGCGAAATAGGAAGTCGATTCTAGATTTAATTTTGGATTGGAGATGCTTAATGAGTTTGGAAGGAGAGTTTACAGTCTAGCCAGACACCTAGGTATTTGTAGTTGTCCACATATTCTAAGTCAGAAGGGCGGGTGTAGGGCGGGTGGGTGAGGTTAGCGATCGGTTGAAGAGTATGCATTTAGTTTTACTTGTATTTAAGAGCAGTTGAAGGCCACGGAAGGAGTGTTGTATGGCATTGAAGCTCGTTTTGAGGTTTGTTAACACAGTGTCCAAAAAAGACCCAGATGTATACAGAATGGTGTTGTCTGCGTAAAGGTGGATCAAGGAATCACCCGCAGCATGAGCGACATTATTGATATATACAGAGAGTCAGCCTGAGAATTGAACCCTGTGGCACCCCCATAGAGACTGCCAGAGGTCCGGACACAGGCCCTCCGATTTGACACACTGATCTCTATCTGAGACGTAGTTGGTGAACCAGGCGAGGCAGTCATTTGAGAAACCAAGGCTGTTGAGGCTGCCGATAAGAATACGGTGATTGACAGAGTAGAAAGCCTTGGCTAGGTTGATGAAGACGGCTGCACAGTACTGTCTTTTATCGATGGCGGTTATGATATCGTTTAGTACCTTGAGCATGGCTGAGGTGCACCCGTGACCAGCTCGGAAACCGGAATGCATTTCGAATACAGTGGGATTCCGCACACTGCTCTTGATAGTATCACCGATATTTAATAAGCTTACGTATCGGCCACACGGCCTTCGTCAGAGCTTTTGGGATTTTTTGAAAGTTGCACCCTTATGTAGACCTGGCTCCCCCACATCCGTTCTACACATCGAAGGGGTTGGAGGCAAAGGAAAATAAATAAGTGTACCAAATATAACAATGTGCATTTCATAAATATTACAAAAGTGTATAATAAGGCGTATTGACACTTCTGTATAATCTCAATGAGGACATAGCAAGTTTCATTAGTCATTGGGTATCATATGAAAAACGTCAGAATAATTCTACAAGAGACACATTTCATGTTCCAATTCACAGATAACATACAAAGGCATTTCATCATTAAGTCCTTTTGGAAAACAATGTCTGGAGGGTGAAAATCCAATAAAATTCTCTTTTACTCAGAGTATTATTAATATACTCTCCCTGTCTGATATCTTAACTTTCTCTATGCCACAAAATCTAAAGGTGGAAATGTCATGCTTCATGTCATTGAAATGTACAGCGACTGGATAATCCCTGTCGTTTCTCCTGATTGAACTTTTATGTTCACTAATTCTCTGTTTGAGAGAGCGGGTGGTTTTACCGGACCATAACGAGCCACATGGAATTTAATAATGTAAATAACATGGGTGGGTGGAACACGTAATAATGGTCATTTATTTTTGGAAACCTTTTTCCTGTGTGTGGGTGACAGAAAGCATGAATTTTCCACCTTTAGATTTTGTGGCATAGAGAAAGTTAAGATATCAGACAGGGGAGGTGATTTAATATACTCTGAGTAAAAGAGAATGTTTTTGGATTTTCACGCCTCCAGACATTGTTTCCAAAAAGGACTTAATGATGAAAATGCTTTGTATGTTATGCTGTGAAATTGGAACATGAAATGTGGTGTTCTTTGTAGATTATTCTGACGTTTTTTCATATGATGTACCCAATGACTAATGAACTTTGCTATGTCCCTCATTGAGATTATACAGAAGTGTTCAATAACGCCTTTATTTATACACTTTTGTAATATTTATGAAATGCAACATGTTAATATTTGGTAGCACTTATTATTTCCTTTGCCTCCACCCCTTCGATGTGTAGACGGATGTGGGTGGAGCCAGGTCTACATAAGGGTGCAACTTTCAAAAAATCCCAAAAGCTCTGACGAAGGCCGTGTGGCCGATACGTAAGCTTATTAAATATCGGTGATACTATCAAGAGCAGTGTGCGGTTTCCTTTTCCTTMATCTTGTTCAATTGATGCCATGCACCTGCAAATAAGATTGCTCAGATGTGCGAGTGCCTTTTTGTATTTGAATACAGTGGGATTCGAAATGGTCAGTGATCTGTTTGCTAACTTGGCTTTCGAAGACTTTAGAAAGGCAGGGCAGGATGGATATAGGTCTGTAACCGTTTGACTCTAGGGTGTCTCCCCCTTTGAAGAGGGGGATGACCGCGGCAGCTTTCCAATCTTTAGGAATTTTGGACGATATGAAAGAGAGGTTGAACAGACTAGTAATAGGGGTTGCAACAATGGCGGCGGATCATTTTAGAAAGAGAGGGTCCAGATTGTCTAGCCCAGCTGATTTGTACGGGTCCAGGTTTTGCAGCTTTTTCAGAACATCTGCTATCTGGTTATGAGTGAAGGAGAAACGTGGGGGGTGCAGACCTGTTGGCTAGGGTTGGGGTAGCCAGGAGGAAAGCATGGCCAGCCGTAGAGAAATTCTCGATTATCTCAGATTTATCGGTGGTGACAGTTTTTTCTAGCCTCACATTTTTTGAAAGCTGAATGCTTATTTAAGATGGTGAGGAAATTACTTTTAAAGAACAACCAGGCATCCTCAACTGATGGGATGAGGTCAATATCCTTCCAGGATACCCGGGCCAGGTCGATTAGAAAGGCCTGCTCGCAGAAGTGTTTCAGGGAGCGTTTGACAGTGATGAAGGGTGATCGTTTGACCGAGAGGTTGCCTGGTTGTTCTTTAAAAGTAATTTCCTCGCCATCTTAAATAAGCATGCCCCTTTAAAAAAAATGTTGAACTAAGAACCGATATAGCCCTTAATTCACTCCAGACGTGACTGCCCTCGACCAGCACAAAAAAGAGAGGTTGCATCTCTGGAGGCACTAGTTATGCTAGGTGAGGTCACCCAAAGTGTGGGAGGTGGGACAAAAGAGGTATCTGAGGCATGTTGAGTGGGGTTAGGGGCTCCTCAGTAAAATAAAACAATGATAACTACCCGAAACAACAGTATACAAGGCATATTGACATTAGAGAGAGACATAAAGCGAGGCATAAAGCAATCACATGTGTTGATTGGGAGAGCTAGCTAAGACAACAGGTAAGACAGCAACAGCTAATCAGCTAAGACAACAACAACAGGTAAAATGGGGATGAATGGGCAGAGAATGTCAGTTAACTACACAGGCCCTGAGTTCGAGGCTGGGGCCGACAGATAAACAAAACAAACAAAATGGAGTACCGTGATTAATCAACAGTCCAGCAGGCATCAGCTATGTAGCCAGGGGATCATAGGGTCCAGTGAACAGCAATAGATGAAACAGGGAAGTCGTTGCTACGCTAGCAAGCGGGAGACACGGCGTTCATAAAGTAGCAGGCCGGGGCTAGCAGAAGCGTCTTCATCGACGTCCGACAAAGGCCGGTTGAGGGCACATCCGCACTTTCACTCCTTGTTCTAATCAGAACCCATGTCACAAGTAACCACTTACACATATTGACATGACTCATCCTCGTTTAAGCTACATTTATATATACAGTATATATATCTGTTCATGATGGTGTGTGTGTGTTGCGAATGCAACTTGAATCTAAACTAATTTCTCCTCCACCTCTCTGCTATTCCCTCAAAACCCTTCTTCGTGACATGAAGATATGGGTCCATTGTCTCTGTCAGGCAGAACCTTCCTTATATGACTTAATGGTCGTCAGGTGCTGTGACCCAAACTCCATGGAAACCTGAGTGTTCTGAATTGAAACATTTCTAAGAGGGGAGCAGTAGGCACTCCAGATCATTTCTAAGCACATTAAATGTAATAAAATGTCTTCCATTAGTATTGTAGCGACCCGCGTGTGTTATGTGTTAGGCTAGTAGGTGGTTGTGTTGTACTTACCAGTACCCAGTGTTCGCGGGGTCCGACATGCCAATCAACCTGCTATATGCCAATCACGGGAATGCCTGGAATGTTCTGAGGCTGGGCATCCTGGCGGTTGGCGGAGTGGCGTGGAGGGGGGATTGGGCAGGGGGATGGAGCATTGGAAGTTAAGACCAGGTTTAGCCTTTGTTCTCTCTCTTATGCCTGGCCTTCACAAGAGAAGGTCACGGTTGGCTTGTGGTTATCTTTCATTTATTTGGCGTCGGCTACGGCCAAACAGTAGCCTGTGTAAAGTTGGGTTAATAAACCGTCAATTCGTAAACTCAAACCTTTGTCTGGACAATTGCTCCTTTATGATCTAGTCAGGTCATTACAGTATCTATCAAATAATATTCACTCCACCAATTCTATTCTATTCACTATGACAGTATATGATATACCATAGACAGGTATGTCCATAACCCAAGATAGCAGTACATATTGATAAATCGACTACGCTTTCTCTTGTGTAATTTGTCCATGGTGTGTAATTGCTCTACAGTAGTGTTATTGATGACAAGGCTGTGGACTGATAATGTTTGTTGGTGCTGTCTGTTCATGGGTCTTAGCCATAAAGACAGGTAGGTTATGGTTGCCATTGTGCATCATTCATTAAAATTACAATTTATCAGGTAAAGAAGTATTCTTCGATAACCTCTGCAGATAAATAGACATATTTTTTACATAGAATTAGGCATAATGATTATGGCTCCAGAATGCAGGAAACATCTGTTTCAGGTGTTTGAAAAACACTCCATCCTCTCATACTTTGTGCCCCATGACACCCCTGGCAGTGACACTTAGGATACACAGTGAAGCCCCACTACGTCACTGTGAATCAAGTCCTCCTCTCCAACACCTAAGCAGAGTATCGTACGGTCCTTTCTGAAGGCTATCTTTGGGGAGAGCCACCAGACCCTGAAAAACATCAAACTAAAATTCCACCATGACTTCCATGCTGACTGAATATATTTCATAGTCTGTCTGTGGCGATGGAATAAATATTAAAATGTTCTTCTCTCTCAGATGTCGATGACAGCAATCTGTCTCGCTCTCTCTGTCTGTCTCTATTTTCTCTTTTTAATGTCTTCCATGTCTCCCAGCAGCCATCACTCAGTTTGAGTGCATAATACAGCTGTCCGATTTTAAATGGTTCTGGATGGTGGTTCTCTAGCGGTATGTCTAACCTTACCTAACCTTAACTCTTACTCAAACCTCTCCCAATTCCTAACAGTTTACAAGTTTAACAAATGTAATATGTTGGTCATACTTAATTCTCTATCTCCTAGATATAATCTCCATCTGTATTACTCTTCAACCCCACGTCTAGGAGCACTATGCTTCTCCAGGCGAAGCAGTGGAGGCTCCTCAGAGGAGGAAGGGGAGGACCATACTTCTCAGTGAATTCCATAAACATATAAATAGTGAAACATTAAAAAGGTTATCCTGAAGCTATACTAAATATATGTACACATCACCAAATAATTGATCCAAACACACTGTTTTGCAATGAAGGTCTAGTGTAGCTCGAGGACAACTAGATTTCATCCTCCTCTGAGTACATTGACTTCAATACAAAACTTAGGAGGCTCATGGTTCTCACCCCCTTCCATAGACTTAGACAGTAATTAAGACGCTTCCAGAGCTTTCAGAGCTCATGCAGCATGAACTGACATGTTGTCCACCCAATCAAAGGATCAGAAGAATTAATCTAGTACTGAAAGCATAAGCTACAGCTAGCTAGCATTGCAGTGCATACAATGTGGTGAGTAGTTGACTCAAAGAGAGAGAAAGACAATAGTTGAACAGTTTTGAACAAGTTCATTTCTTAAAACATTAAGGTGAAGCAAGAGAAAGAGAGATAGAGATAGAGAATCCTTTTAGAGCAAGCCAAATAATTTAATGTTTTAAAAGTTATCCTAGATCAGGATTCATTGTTTGAATGTAAGATGCCAATCATTATTTTCACTTTCACTACAGCTAGCTAGTTTAGCCTACTCAAACACCCATCTCAAACAGAGAGGGATGCTATGTTAGCTAGCTGGCTATGGCTATCCAACACTGGAACTCTTCAAAGTCAAGGTAAGCTATTGGTTTTATTAATTTATTGCCAGCCGGGCCCGCCAATGTAACTGCTAAACTGTTTGCTGACTGTACACTGTACTGCATTACTGTAGCGCAGGGGTGTCAAAGTCAAATGGACGGAGGGCCAAATAAAAAATTTAGCTACAAGCCGAGGGCCGGACTGTTCGAATGTTCATTGAAAAATTTTTAAATGACGCATATAGTCTAGTGAACCTAATTGAACCTACTGAAAACCTAACAAATATATTCCAATATGATCAGATAAATAAAGCAATATTTTCTTATGGCTCTGTCAGTAATCTTTAATTTTCAACAGACACAAAAGACAAATTTCCTTTATATAAAAATCCCCATAACATGAACATTAAATGAAAGAAACCGGTATTCAAGGCACCATC
>NC_036875.1:30289857-30346107 GCF_002910315.2 Salvelinus sp. IW2-2015 | reverse complement strand
CCCCTCCGTAAATGGCCGGGCTGATTTAGCGATCTCTTCTGCCAAAATAAAACTGGCCTTGACAGCAGCCTGGCCTTGTGATTTGGCTTTTTTGAACAGAGCCTGTCGAGATTTGAGGCCTCGTTTTAATTCCTCTGCCTTTTGTAGCCTTTGTTCCATGTCCATATTCTTGTTTTTGTCCGCGTGTTTCGTTTCATAATGTCGTCTCAGATTATACTCTTTCAGTACCGCCACACTTTCTCCACACAGAAGACACACAGGTTTTCCAGCTACCTCCGTGAACATATACTCCGACTCCAACCTTGTTTGAAACCCCCGGTTCTCAGTGTCCACCTTCCGTTTTGCCATTTTTGATGGGTATCTGAAAGTTAATTTTACTGTGATGCTGACGACTGCTGTGCCAATAAATATTGAAATGAAGCAGCCTACTGCTCGGTGCGTCACCGTTGCATTGTGGGAAATGTAGTATTGGTGYGTGTAAAAGATCTGCGGGCTGCCGGCTTGCTGCGGTCTGCGGGCCGGTTCTAATAATAAATCAAGATCATCCCAGGGGCCGTAAAAAACCTTCTCGCGGGCCGGATGTGGCCCGCGGGCCTTGACTCTGACATATGTGCTGTAGCGGGTTTACTAATGCCTTAGTTCTAGTAGCTATGTTGACTATGAGACATTCGCTATGGTGACTATGATGTAGGCTAGGTGTAGCAGTTAGCGGATATAATATAAAGGTTTGGCTTGGAAAAGTTTTTTTGCCTGGTCACAGACAGCTGATGTGTTGTGCACTGAAGTCCACAAGCGAAGGGAAAAGGTGAGAGGATGAGAGTGCGTAAATGCAAGAAGGAATAACACAACAAGCAAAGTATTCATGCTGTTTGTATGTGGCTGCTATGAAAGTGAACTGTGTTTGCGTGTGGTCTTAGGTGTATTCATTCCGCGTTTTTCTGTTGAAAAACGCTTTTTAAAATGAAGCAAACCTAAAGAAACCGGGATGAACATACCTGAATGTATCCATTAGAAACTCTTGTTTGCAACTGTTGGACTAATGATTACACCCTAGATCAGCTAGATGCAGGCAAGTGTGTGCAAGGCATTATTGAATGTGTCACTGTCTGTCGTCTTGATTAATTACATTTTTCTCTCAACCTGTGCACCTACATTGTAAACTTTCATTCATAGGCTAGGTTGTAGCAACCTCATGATGGGTATAGAGAACATTTGAGTATCATTTAGTAGCCTAAACCTATCGATGTCACATTGAGCTGGGTGAATGGAATATGAATGACAGGCATCCAATTTGCTATAATAGAAATAAGGCCATGCTCACCAAAAAAAGAATTGTCCTTAAACGTCACCAACTGCCAATGAGGGGAAGGTAAGTATGGATGATTTTCTCGCAGAGGCTGACACATCACCTCATCCCTCCCCAGAGTGTCACAGCCTGGCCCTGCATGGTGGCAATGGCCTCCCTTTTTTCTCTCCTCCCTGACTGGCTGACACAGATTGCATCACCCTGTCACTCCCCTCTTGTCCTCCTCCTCCTTTCCTATCCTCCCTAAATGTTTGACACAGATAGAATCACCCCGTCACTCCCATCCCCTCCTCAATCCTGTATCCCACCTCGCCTCCTCACCCTCAGCTCTCCTCCTTGTCATTCTCATCGTCATCCTCTTCCTCTTCCATTCCCCTCCTCCTCCTCCCTTCCCCCTCTGCCTCTTTTTCCCCCCCTTTTCTTCCCTTCCCAGAGTGTGTGACAGAGATTACATCATCCTCTTACTCTCTCCCCCCCTCTTGCCTCCTCCCTCATTATCTCCGGAAGGCTGGCCTTTGACAGGACGAGTGAAGATAAGGGTATGGGGCTGGCTGCCTGGCCACCCCCTAGACTTACACACGCACACACACACGCACGCAAGCGCGCACACACACACACACACACACACACACACACACACACACACACACAGCATCCCCGAGGTCAGAGAGGCTAATTGGTTTGTGCACATCTGTGACAGATCATTAGCCATCGCAACGGCTACGGTGAAGCGATTGCTCTCTCTGTGGCCAAAGGAAGTAGCAATAGATTGTGTAAATTGAAGGTTGGAGCTGACACAAATCACAATGTTTGGGGCAATCTGCATCGGTCTGTTGTCTTTAGGAGTTTTCCAGACATTCTATTTTCAGTGTTTTTGTTTGTGTTATATCCTGTTGCAGGCTCCGGGAAGGGTCACTGCAATGGAACAGTGGGACAACATGCTTTGTTGAATTGTTATAAAATCGTGCAGTGTGTAGCTAGGCTACCGTAGCTCTCCTTCAAATCAAACATTTTAAGTTGATGTCACGTTCTTCGTCCTCCTCGTCTGAGGAGGAGTAGTTGGAAGGATCGGAGGACCAATATGCAGCGTGATAAGTGTTCATCTTGATATTTATTTCAAAAGAGAACACTGAACGATCTATACAAAAAGAACAAACAACGAACGTGAAGCTAACGAATAATAGTGCTGACACAAAACACTAACATAGACAATCACCCACAACCCACAATGACAAAACAGGTTACCTAAATGTGGTTCCCAATCAGAGACAACGACTACCACCTGCCTCTGATTGAGAACCATATCAGCCCAAACAAGGAAACAGACAAACTAGACATACAACATAGAATGCCCACTCAGATCACACCCTGACCAAACAAAACATAGAAACATACAAAGCAAACTATGGTCAGGGCGTGACAGTACCCCCCCACCCCTCTGTCCAGAGCGCCTCTGGACTGAGGGGCGGCTCCGGACTGAGGGGTGGCTCCGGACTGAGGGGCGGCTCCGGACTGAGGGGCGGCTCCGGACTGAAGGGCGGCTGCGGACTGAAGCGCGGCTCCGGACTGGCGGGCGGCTTTTCGGACTGGCGGGTGGCTCTGGCGGCTCCGGACGGGCGGGCGGCTCTGGCGGCTCCGGACTGGCGGGCGGCTCTGGCGGCTCAGGATGGCGGGCGCTCTGGCGGCTCAGGACAGCCGGGCGGCTCTGGCGGCTCAGGACAGACGGGCGGCTCAGGCGACGCTGGCCCGACGGACGGCTCAGGCGGCGCTGGACAGACGGACGGCTCAGGCGGCACTGGACAGACGGACGGCTCAGCCGGCGCTGGACTGGAGGGAGACTCAGGCGACGCTGGACTGGAGGGTGGGGGGCGGGTGGGGGGGGTGGAAAATGGGTGGGAACAGGGTGTGGGGAAAAAAAAGGGGGAGGGAGGGGGGGGGAAGGGGGCGGAGGGCTGGGGGAAGAGGGATGGGGTCGGGGGGAAAAGAGGAAGTGGGATGTAAGGGAGGGGCTGAAACGCGGGGATGGGGGGCGGCGGGAAGCGAAAAATGGGAAGGGAAAAGCCGGAAGAAAAAAAAAGGGGGGCCGTGGGGAGGTGGCGGATAAAGGGAGGAGGGGCGGTGGGGAAGGAAAGAGCTCAGGCGACGTTGGACAGGAGGAAGACTCAGGCGACGCTGGACAGGAGGAAGACTCAGGCAATGCTGGACTGGAGGAAGACTCAGGCGACGCTGGACTGGAGGAAGACTCAGGCGACGCTGGACTGGAGTAAGACTCAGGCGACGCTGGACTGGAGGATGACTCTGGCAGCGCTGAGCAGGCGGGAGCACCTGTAGTGCGGAGACGGAGAGACAGCCTGGTGCAGGGGGCTGCCACCGGAGGGCTGGTGCGTGGAGGTGGCACCGGATAGACCGGACCATGAAGGCGCACAACAGGTCTCGAGCACAGAGCCTGCCCAACCCTACCTGGCTCAATGCTCCCCGTAGCCAAGCCAGTGCGGCGAGGTGGAATAGGCCACACTGGGCTGTGCTGGCGAACCGGGGACACCATTCGTAGGGCTGGTGCCATGTACCCCGGCCCGAGGAGACGCACTGGAGACCAGATGCATTGAGCCGGCTTCATGGCACCTGGCTCGATGCCCACTCTAGCCCGGCCGATACGAGGCACTGCTATGTACCGAACCGGGCTATGCCTGCGCACCGGGGACACCGTGCGCCTCACGGCATAACACTGTGCCTGCCCGGTCCCTCTCTCTCCACGGTAAGCACGGGGAGTTGGCTCAGGTCTCCTACCTGACTTAACCACACTTTCCGTGTGCCCCCCCCCAAGAAATTTTTGGGGCTGCCTCTCGGGCTTCCAACCGCGCTTTCGTGCTGCCTCCTCATACCACCGCCTCTCAGCTTTCGCTACCTCCAGCTCTGCTTTGGGGTGGCGATATTCACCAACCTGAGCCCAGGGTCCTTCTCCGTTTAAAATCTCCTCCCATGTCCAGGAGTCCTGAGATCGCTGCTGCTGCCCGTTACCACACTGCTTGGTCCTTTGGTGGTGGGTGATTCTGTCACGTTCTTCGTCCTCCTTGTCTGAGGGGGAGTAGTTGGAAGGATCGGAGGACCAATATTGTCACGCCCTGGCCTTAGTTATCTTTGTTTTCTTTATTATTTTAGTTAGGTCAGGGTGTGACATGGGGGATGTATGTGTTTTGTATTGTCTAGGGGTTTTGTATGTTTATGGGGCAGTGTCTAGTCTAGGTGTATGTATGTCTATGGTTGCCTAGATTGGTTCTCAATTAGAGACAGCTGTCTATCGTTGTCTCTGATTTGGAACCATATTTAGGCAGCCATATTCATTGGGTATTTCGTGGGTTATTGTCTATGTCTATGTGTAGTGTTTGTGTCAGCACTATTTCTTTATAGCGTCATGTTCGTTCGTTTGTTGTTTTGTAGTTTTGTTTAAGTGTTCTTTATTACAGCGCTTAAATAAATATAATTTTTTTTCACTTCACGCTGCGCCTTGGTCCTCCTCTCTTCCACCATCTAACGATTGTGTCAAATATGCAGCGTGGTAAGTGTTCATCTTGATATTTATTACAAAAGAGAACACTGAACGATCTATACAAAAAGAACAAACAACGAACGTGAATTTAACGAATAATAGTGCTGACACAAAACACTAACATAGACAATCACCCACAACCCACAATGACAAAACAGGTTACCTAAATATGGTTCCCAATCAGAGACAACAACTAACACCTGCCTCTGATTGAGAACCATATCAGGCCAAACACAGAAACAGACAAACTAGACATACAACATAGAATGCCCACTCAGATCACACTCTGACCAAACAAAACATAGAAACATACAAAGCAAACTATGGTCAGGGCGTGACAGATGGAATATTTTCTTTACTTCTATCTATGTATAACAGCATTTATTCAGAGAACAGGTTGATTAAAACTGTTGAACTGTAAGAAAACATAGGAGGGAGTAGACAGGAATAGGTGTCTCTCTCCTTGCAGATACATCAAAGATAAACGAAGATTGATCAGGGGTCATCAGTAAAATTCTTCCCTAACCTTCCTTCTACAAATTGATTCAACTGACAAACAACAACAATGCCTGCTCTGATGATTTACTGCAGACTAATCCTGGGTGTTGTCCATGTCAATGTTGTGGCACCTGTACCAACTGAATTACAGTTTGCTTATCACTTTGGTGAATGTGGTACATTTTCACAACTCTAAGCACAAACATCAAAAAGGTTTATCAAAATGACTCATGTTAGCAAAATGACTCATGTTTTTAAACTCTGCACATTTTTTATTGACTGGGTACAACAAACAAATTCACAAATTCACTTGTTCCAAATCACTCTTTCAATCTGGATACATATTAAATCTAAGTATCTGCTTTTCAAAATGCGACATGAACATTATTTTTCTGCCATTTGTTTGACAATACAATTAACTATCACTTAATCATACTGATCAAAACTGATAACCTGTCACGTTCCTGACCTTATTTCCTTTATTTTGTCTTTGTTTAGTATGGTCAGGACGTGAGCT
Source organism: Salvelinus sp. IW2-2015 (assembly GCF_002910315.2). NCBI lineage: Eukaryota > Metazoa > Chordata > Actinopteri > Salmoniformes > Salmonidae > Salvelinus > Salvelinus sp. IW2-2015. Next base: position 30,340,239 of record NC_036875.1, on the reverse strand, counting down.
GGGTGGGCATTCTATGTTATGTGTTTCTATGATGGGTTCTTTTCAATTAGCCTGATATAGTTCTCAATCAGGGGCAGGTGTTTTACGTTTCCTCTGATTGAGAACCATATTAAGGTAGGCTGTTCACACTGTTTGTTGGTGGGTGATTGTTGCTGTGTCTGTGTTTGTTGCACCACACGGTACTGTTTCGTTTCGTTTAGTTCNGTTTCGTTTAGTTCGTTCTTTCCTGTTCGTGCGTTCATTGTTATATGTTCTCAAGTTCAGGTCTGTTTACGTCGTTTTGTTGTTTTGTCATTTATCAAGTTTGCTTCGTGTTCGTCTTTCTTTAAATAAATCATTATGTCTTCATACCTCGCTGCCTATTGGTCCGATCCTTGCTCCTCCTCAGACGAGGAGGAGAACGAACGTTACATAACCACAATGATGTATTTCCTAGTTAGCATATATACGGTAGTTTCATAACTGCTTAACACTATAAATTCTATATTTGTAAATGTATCAATTTGACAAAAATGTATGTTGGAAGGAAAAACCAAATCACTACATCATCAATCTCCATCAGCCAGTGTGCTTTAACAGGACAAAGTGGAAAGGCTCACTTTATGTGCTACCATTTGGAATTATAGTGTAGTGTACAATGCACTGCCATGGGGGGGTGCAACTCAATATTTTGTACACTCAGTGTATATTTACCATGTACAATGTTTTGTATTCAGCACTTAAAAAAGAACACTTTTGAAATGTGTATATTGTATTTTTAGCTATTGGATTAAATGGTAGTTAAAATGACTAAATAGTGAACCTATCATTACCTGATGTATTGGTGACTAAACAAAATATTCTTATGGTATTTCCCGGAAAACGTTGTTGTTGCATGAATGACTAAGGGGTGAAAGATGTGGAAACCCCAATGAATGCACAATCAAAAGTGGAACAGAACACCTCGATGGCGACAATAAGACTAAATTACCAGACCTGACAATGCTGCCGGGTGCTGGGAAGAGAGATACACTATCAAGTGATGTCTGTACAGGATACAGGGAGATAGGGGCTAGGGGGAGAGACGAGGAGAGTGTTATCACTGGAACATGCTGCATTTGTCACCTCAGAGAAGCAAGGAAAGGGCTTGCAGGGTAAGAAAATAAGAAGAACGTGTTGATGTTGTCTGTAATGGTCATTTCAGGGCCTAGACAGTACCCAGCTAACTGTGCATCATACCGGCTGTATTTCTGTATTTTGAAAGTTCTGTATATCTTAAACTTGATTGCTGTCATGCAACACATTTTGTAATTTGTATTTTTTTTTCTGACATTCCAAGAATGTTACCAGAAAATATTTGTTATGTTCTTTTGAAGTTCCCAAAACATATGTTGTGAAAACAGTGTTAGAACATTACAAGATATAGACTAGGTTCCTAAAACACAAAATCTGTCCAGTTGTGCTGACATATAAAAAGTTTTGTCTTCGGGTACACAAAACATTCCCCTAATGTTGCATGTCCCAAAACATTCCCCTAATGTTGCATGTCCCAAAACATTCCCCTAATGTTGCATGTCCCAAAACATTCCCCTAATGTTGCATGTCCCAAAACATTCCCCTAATGTTGCATGTCCCAAAACATTCCCCTAATTTGCATGTCCCAAAACATTCCCCTAATGTTGCATGTCCCAAAACATTCCCCTAATGTTGCATGTCCCAAAACATTCCCCTAATGTTGCATGTCCCAAAACATGTCATTAGGATTGTGGGAACAGCACATTCATTTATTCAGATCAGAAAGGTGAACCAGCACAAATCTTTTGCAACTTCTTGATTAAATCAATTTTTCAGGGACATTGCTCTGCTTACAAATGCGTTCAGCAGCATTAACCACTCAAATATTGGCCATTCTTTCTACCCAGACTGGGTTTGTGTGCCACATTCACCTACCTGCCTGCCGTGAATGGATTTAAGTGATTATTACATTTCCTCCATTCTTTTCCAGTACAAATATCACTTTGGTCACCAGAGGAGAGAAGGCATTCATTAAAGAAGAGTTGGCCCTTTCATTCAAAATCGGTAGCTTTTAGCTTCAGAAATTCAGAAAACTAAGTGCGGTGCACTATTTACTGGATCACTGAGGTGTTGCTGTGGCAACATTTGAAAATATGCCAATAAAATGAAAATATAGGGTACAAGTAATTTTTCGACACTTTCCATGTTCTTACAGACTAAGGGTAAGCAGATTGGAGCTTTACGCTGAATAACATTATGAAACAATGTTGAGCCTTGTCTCCCAAATCCCCTCAGTTCTCCTGTCATCCCCGTCTGTCTGGTCAAGACGCAAACCATAAGCCCGGGACGACCCAACCGAATCTACTCTTAGAATATCAGGCCCGGGCTGACAATCTCATGTTTCACAGGGGGCAGGACAATTAACGAAGAGGCAACTCGAAAGGACTTTGATTGCTTTAATTCAAATTTTTACATTGCAAAAAGGGACATTTATTTTTCATGCCAGGAGAGGTACCAGATCTGGCCAAATCGGACCCGGAATGAAACAGTCCAAAATGGAGAGGTGCCGGATCCTCTTCCGGCAGGATCTGGCTCACATTAAGCACTGGTTGGTTCCTCTTAGTACACCATCCACCAAGTGCTCAATTCATAGCATCTTAATTAAAAATAAGATTCAAGTCTAAAAAGATCCTTGCATTTCAAACTCTGACACAAATTCAAATGCAGAACAAAATATTTCTGCAACCATTGTGATGATATTTATCAAATTTTTCTCAAACTAACTGCCAAAGCCAGCAGTTTCCTTCCAAAAGCTTCTGTTTTGCATATTTTGTTGATGTTGAAGTTTCACGTTGAATCACAGCTTTTGGTTCTTTGGAGGAAGACATAGGCAGGTAGGGTAGTTACAGTAAGAAGTGTGAGTACCACACTACACTGCTCAGCCTGGCTGAGATGGTCTGTGTGGAGCTGGTGCAAACTGCAGACCACATCAGAATGCACAGATGAGCATGTCACCCTGACAATAAACATATCCGTTTCCTCTCTGCTTTTCTACCTGTATGTATTGTGGCCTGTTACTGCCTGGGTAATATCCTGCATTTCACATTAAACCTATTGTGTAGATTGAAGGAAAGTGAGAGACCTGAGTTGACTGATGCATCCTGCTTTTCTTAGCGCTATAGTATTCCATTTGCTTATAGGAGCTACACCATACCTTCCTCTCTGGTGTGATCTCTGTCCTCCCTCACCTCAACGGTTTCCAGCTGATTGGAATCTGTTATACAGTAAGACGCTGTACGACTTTGTTATAGGAAGAAGTGTGGGCAGAAACCACTGCCCTGTACCCCTCCTAAAGGCTTTGCATGGTAACTTTCACACCTCGCTGCTGCTTACTGGCTCAAAAAAAAAAATGCATATAAGAAGAAAAAAACGTAACCTGCAAATCATGACATTTACACTCCAAATCATCTCACAATGTAGCTCTTTGGAAAATAAAGACACACACTTATAGAACATAAATATAACAAAGTCGGGCGTTAATTGAACACTGAGTGAAGGAATTAGAATATCCATATGCACAGCATAATTCTACAATAAGGCAAAATGTTTCCCATGTATTTCTCAGTTAATAACTAATCACTGATGTGATCTAATGTAAGCTTCACAGGGGGCGGATACAGGATATATAGGCCTGTGGTTAAACCAAACAATAGATACACAAATTCTGTGAAAATAGGGTCTTCAGACAGTAAACGCCCCCATGTGCTAACATTCACTAAATGCTATCTGTGGTTATCACATTGACAAGTGACAGTGTGGTTGGTGTTGAGTTACTATGACGGTTTATCATGCTTTTTACACGATTTTGCATCAGGCAAGTGTGAGAAGTGAATTGATGACTCAAAGCAAGAAGATGATAGGTGTAAACCGTACCTGGAAACCTCAATTAATACTTTCCTTAAAACATTTTTTGACAACTGGTTTAAAAAATATTCCATTTAACTCCCTCTCAGACAGTCATGACACTTTGAATTGTTTTTTCTACCACAAATACATAGTGATTCTTAAATGGACCCACTCAATCACACATTATTGACTCTATTTGACAGATTATTGGTTAAATACAGTTTCATTTTAATGCAATCCATGTTTATGTCAGTCCCAGCCATGTGCAGCTGTATGGATTGCAGGGAATGAAATTGAGCCAAACTTACTCAGAGATCATGTAGGAGGCAGATGACTCAATCCCAAACCACCAAACAGTCTAAACCAAGCCCACAGCAGCCCTGTAGTCTCCACGCTACTGTCGGTTTAGACCACTGGAGAGATGTTGTGGCTCACCCACTAACAACCAAAGGTACTATCATTCTACTGGCTTCTCTGAAAAGACTCTCATTCATTGACCTTTGTCTGTCTTGGTTTGAGCGTTTCCAGTAAGCTGGCTACAAACTGTCCCTTCATATCCACCTAAACTTCACCCAGAGCTCAGTAAGGAAATAGTAAGTACAACACATTTCGTCATTTTATTTATTTATTTATTTTTATTTAACCTTTATTTAACCAGGTAGGCCAGTTGAGAACAAGTTCTCATTTACAACTGCGACCTGGCCAAGATAAAGCAAAGCAGTGCTGCAAAAACAACAACAGAGTTACACATGGACTAAACAAACATACAGTCAATAACACAATAGAAAAAAAGTCTATATACAGTGGGTACAAATGGCATGAGGAGTTAAGGCAACAAATAGGCCATAGTAGGGAAGTAATTACAATTTAGCAAATTAACACTGGAGTGATAGATGTGCAGATGATGTACAAGTAGAAATACTGGTGTGCAAAAGAGAAAAAAGTAAATAAAAACAATATGGGGATGAGATAGGTAGATTGGATGGGCTATTTACAGATGGGCTGTGTACAGCTGCAGCGATTGGTTAGCTGCTCAGATCGCTGATGTTAAAAGTTAGTGAGGGAGATATAAGTCTCCAACTTCAACGATTTTTGCAATTCGTTCCAGTCATTGGCAGCAGAGAACTGGAAGGAAAGGCGGCCAAAGGAGGTGTTGGCTTTGGGGATGACCAGTGAGATATACCTGCTGGAGCGCGTGCAACGGGTGGGTGTTGTTATCGTGACCAGTGAGCTGAGATAAGGCCAAAGCTTTACCTAGCAAAGACTTATAGATGACCTGGAGCCAGTGGGTCTGGCGACGAATAGGTAGCGAGGGCCAGCCGACGAGAGCATACAGGTCGCAGTGGTGGAATCTACAGGAGTGCAAGTTTCACCATTGCACGTACATCGACGAAACTTTGGCACATGAGAACAATTAGAATATGGCAAATGTTAGTCAATTATTGCATTCTAACCATGCTGGCTTTCCTGGGCTACCTGAGACATGAAACAGGTCGGTGGGAGGGTATACAGGCTGTCAGCAATTTATTAATGCGTTATTTGCCAAAATGGGTAATGGAAACACATCAACTACTTATTTTTTTTAAGTTTAACGTCAATAAGTCCAACTGTTTTGATCGACACAAGAAAGTTAAAACCTCTTGGCGCACAGATCCCTTTAACGGAATCATTTTCGTAAACAACCGCTGAATTGCAGAGCGCCAAATAAATAAAAAATTACTAAAAATATTTATATACCAAAACACAGTTTAGCTTGTTGTTAATCCACCTATCGTGTCAGATTTTGAAAATATGCTTTACAGCGAAAGCAATCCAAGCGTTTGTGAGTTTATCGATCACTAGACAAAACATTACGAACAGCTAGCAGCAATGTAGATTGGTCACGAAAGTCAGAAAAGCAATCAAATTAATCGCTTACCGTTGATGATCTTCGGATGTTTGCTCTCACGAGACTCCCAGTTACACAATAAATGTTCCTTTTGTTCGATTAATATTATTTTTATATCCAAAAACCTCCATTTGGTTGGTGCGTTATGTTCAGAAATCAACAGGTCATGAAGCGCAGACTAAAATTCCAAATAGTATCTGTAAAGTTCGTAGAAACATGTCAAAGTTGTTTATAATCAATCCTCAGGTTGTTTTTAACATAAATAATCGATAATATTTCAACTGGACGGTAAACTATTCAATAAAAGAGATAAAGAAAATGTCGAGCTACAACTTTCGCACGCATGAACTAATCGAAGGACATTCAGCTATCCACTGATGCGTTTTGATAAATCTCACTCATTTTTCAGAATAAAAGCTTGAAACTATGTCTAAAGACTGTTCACACCCTGTGGAAGCCATTGGGAAAGGAATATGGTTGATATCCCTTTAAATGGAGGAAAGGCAGGCAATGGAACAGGGATTTTCAAAATAAAAGGCACTTCCGGGTTGGATTTCCTCAGGTTTTTGCCTGCAAAATCAGTTATATTATACTCACAGACAATATTTTGACAGTTTTGGAAACTTTAGAGTGTTTTCCATCCTAATCTGTCAATTATATGCATATTCTAGCATCTGGGCCTGAGAAATAGGCAGCTTACATTGGGAATGTTATTTTTTCCAAACATAACAATTCTGCCCCCTAGCTTCAAGAGGTTAAATGGAAACTCACCCTAGCAGGAAATTGTCGCATTTTCTTTGCAAACTTTCATATGGGCTCTGTATTATTACTTGAAACACTTGAAAGTCGTATCAACATGAAAAACAGAATATGAAACAACTAGAAAGGTTGAGATCATGCAGGAAAATCCAAAAATGTGCCATTCATTGTCATGATAGCATAATACCCCTTTGATAAAAACCTTCCTAGCATGTCCAATAGAGTGTTGCGAGCTAGTCTCTCTAAGGCCATAGAGGAGAATGGGATTGATTTAATACTACCAGTAGAATCATGTAGAGAATGTTGAGGTTGCTTGGCAACACACAATCTGTGACCAAATTGATTTTCCATTTTTTTACCTTTATTTAACTAGGCAAGTCAGTTAAGAAAAACTTCTTATTTTCAAAGGCAGCCTACTTGTTAAGCCCCCCAGGACAAACCCTCCGCTGGACGACACTGGGCCAATTGTGCACCGCCCTATAGGACTCCCAATCACAGCTGGTTGTGATATTACCTGGGATCAAACCCGGGTCTGTAGTGACACCTCAAGCACTGCGATGCAGTGCCTTAAGACCGCTGTGCCACTCGGGAGGCTTGCTGTTATTGTCAGCTTGGTGTGGCGAATGGGATTTTAATTCAAAACTCAGGAAATGCAGTTTAGCTTTGTATTAACCTAAATCTGATAATAGACCAACATTATAAAAGCTAAATCAAGATATGCTATCAGTAGCTATGTTTCCATTAACTTGTACAGTGATTTTTTTTTTTGACATTTAGCTTTCATAGAAAATGCAACAATTTCCTGCTAGGGTGAGTTTCCATTTAACTATCTTGTGTCGATCAAAACAGTTGGACTTAATGACATTATACTTTTAAATAAAGTAGTTGAAGTGTTTCCATTACCCATTTTGGCAAATTACGCATTAATAAATTGCCGACAGCTTGTATACCCTCCCACATATCTGTTTCATGTCTCAGGTAGCCCACAAAAGCCAGCATGGATAGAATGCAATAATTGACTAACATTTGCCATATTCTAATTGTTCTCATGTGCCAAAGTTTCGCCGATGAACGTGCAATGGTGAAACTTGCGCTCCAGTAGATCTGAAGTAATTGGTTGGTGAAATCTGCCAGCCAACCAGAAAACAAGGCGGAGCAATTCAGGCATTCTTGAATGTCAGGAAAATCCTTGTCCTGCAAATATATTTTTTGTTCTATGTTTGAAGCAGAAGGCATTTAGAGTTGAAATCCCGTGCCACTTCCATTACACATGACACAACAATTGTATATTTGTGCCTACCATCAGTCAGAATGTTGTACCAGTTTAAGTAGTTTTAACGTTGAACAATGTTGAAACCATCTTTTGACACTATCACTTCTGCAATATTTGTAAGAGCTTGTGATACTCAAGAGCTGCACTGTGAAGAGGTCAATGTGGATTCTCCAGTAGCTTAATGGCAGTTGGTTCACAGGAAGTTAATGTTTAATTATCAATAACTTACTGTTAACTAGCTACTGTACAGAGTGGGTTATTGTAAAATTCACAGGACCTTACTGTAGCTAAATACATCACACTGACAGACATGATGATCTGGGAAGGAATTGTTTTTAACAGTGACATATAGGCCAGATTTACAGTGCGAGTCAAAAGTTTAGACACACCTACACATTCAAGGGTTTTTCTTTATTTTTACTATTTTCTACCTTGTAAAATAATAGCGAAAACATCAACACTATGAAATAACACATATGGAATCAGGCAGTAACCAAAAAAGTGTTAAATGAATTAAAATCTATTTTATATTTGAGATTCTTCAAAATAGCCACCCTTGATGAGAGCTTTGCACACTCTTGTCATTCTCTCAACCAGCTTCACTTGCAATGCTTTTACAACAGTCTTGAAGGAGTTCCCATATATGCTGAGCACATGCTGCTTTTCCTTAACCTCTCTTGGGCATGTGAGACTGTAGCGTCCCACCTCTTCAACAGCCAGTGAAACTGCTGGGCGCCAAATTCAAATACAGAAATATTCATTATAAAAATTCTGAAATTAAAACATATTTTACATAGGTTTAAAGATTAACTGCTTGTGAATCCAACCACGGTGTCAGATTTAAAAAATGCTTTACGGCGAAAGCATACCTTAAGATTATTTTAGAACATAGCCCACTAGACAAATCATTGCAAACAGTAGCCAGCCAGGTAGAAAAGTTACACAATTTAGAAATAGAGATAAAATTAATCCCTTACCTTTGATGATCTTCATATGGTTGCACGCAGCAGACATTCATTTACTCAATAAATGTTCTTTTTGTTCGATAAAGACTCTTTAGACCCAAAAACCTCTGTTTTGTTCGCGCGTTTTCTTCAGTAATCCACAGGCTCAAACGCAGTCAAAACAGGAAGACAAAAAAAACAAAATTGTATCCATAAAGTTCATAGAAACATGTCAAACAATGTTTATATTCAAACCTCAGGTTGTTTTTAGCCTAAATAATCGATCATATTTCAACCGGACAATAACGTTGTCAATATAAAAGGTAAACAAGAAACGCACACTCTCGGTCTTGCGCAGGAAAAAGCTCTGTGACACGGCAGGGTCCACTCATTCAGACTGCTCTTACTTCTTCATTTTTCAGAATACAAGCCTGAAATAATTTCTGAAGACTGTTGACATCTAGTGAAAGGCATAGAAACTGCAATTTGAGTCCTAAGTCAATGGATACTGTATTGGCATTGAATAGAAAACTACAAAACCAAAAAACAACTACTTCCTGAATGGATTTTTCTCAGGTTTTCGCCTTCCAAATCAGTTCTGTTATACTCACAGACACTATTTTAACAGTTTTGGAAACTTTAAAGTGTTTTCTATCCAAATCAAGTTATATGCATATCATATATTCTGGGCCCGAGATGCAGGCAGTTTAATTTGGGCATGCATTTCATCCAAAATTCCGAATGCTACCCTAGAGAAGTTAACTCTGTGGTTCAACTCATCCCAAACCATCTCAATTGGGTTGAGGTTGGGTGATTGTGGAGGCCAGGACATCTGATGCAGCACTCCATCACTCTCAGTCAAATAGCCCTTACACAGGCTGGAAGTGTGTTGGGTCATTGTCCTGTTGAAAAACAAATGATAGTCCCACTAAGTGCAAAACCAGATGGGATGGTATATTGCTGCAGAATGATGTGGTATCCATGCTGGTTAAGTGTGCCTTGAATTCCAAATAAATCACAGACAGTGTCACCAGCAAAGCACCCCCACACCATCACACCTCCTTCTCCATGCTTCATGGTGGGTACCACACATGCGGAGATCATCCATTCACCTACTCTGCGACTCACAAAGACATGGTGGTTGGAAACAAAAATCTAACATTTGGACTCATCAGACAGATTTGTTTCTTGGCCCAAGAAAGTCTCTTCTTCTTATTGGTGTCCTTTAGTAGTGGTTTCTTTGTAGCAATTCGACCATGAAGACCTGATTCATGCAGTCTCCTATGAACAGTTGATGTTGAGATGTGTTTGTTACTTGAACTCTCTGAAGCCTTTATTTGGGCTGCAATCTGAGGTGCAGTTAACGCTAATGAACTTATCGTCCGCAGCAGAGGTAACTCTGGGTCTTCCTTTTCTGTGGCGGGCCTCATGAGTGCCAGTTTCTTCATAGCAATTGATGGTTTTTGCGACTGCACTTGAAGAAACTTTCAAAGTTCTTGACATTTTCCTGATTTACTGACCCTCGTGTCTTAAAGTAATGATGTACTGTCGTTTCTCTTTGCTTATTTGAGCTGTGCTTGCCATAATATGGACTTGGTATTTTACCAAATAGTGTTATCTTCTGTTTGCCCCCCTACCTTATCACAAAACAACTGATTGGCTAAAACACATTAAGACTGAAAGAAATTCCACAACGTAACTTTTAACAAGGCACACCTGTTAATTTAAATACATTCCAGGTGACTGCCTCATGAAGCTGGTTGAGAGAATTCCAAGCGTGTGCAAAGCTGTCATCAAGGCAAAGGGTGGCTACTTCGAAGAATCACAAATATAAAATATATTTAGATGTGTTTAAAACTTTTTTGGTTACTTCATAGTTTTGATGTCTTCACTATTATTATGCAATGTAGAAGAGTACAAATAAAGAAAAACCCTTGAATAAGTAGGTGTCTATACTTTTGAATGGTACTGTAAATTAAATATGCCTCCAATAAGCTACACCTGCAATAGGCTGCTGCTGCTACAGTATAGCTGCCAATCATCAAGTGATGTGCATGTTGTCAACAGAAAAGTCAGTGACCAGTAGGTTACTGGCAATGATTGCTAGTTTCAGCAACTGTCCTCTAGGTTACTGGGAATATTTTGCCAATAAGTTACTGTACATTTTACAAAAGCTTACTAACTAGTAGTTTCCAGGTAAGACATTACCCTAAGAGCGGGCAGAGGACGTACCAGACTGGGAAAGCGCACTGGAGGCCTGCTGCGTGGAGCCGGCACAGGTGGTACCGGACTGGTGACACACACTTCAGGGCAAGTGCGAGGAGGAGACACAGGACGTACTGGGCTGTGGAGGCGTCCTGGAGGTCTGGTGTGTAGAGCTCGCGCAATTTCTACCGGAACGATGACACACTTCGCACGGCGAGTGCGGGGAGCTGGCACAGGACGTACTGGGCTGTGAAGGCGTACTGGAGACTTGGTGCGTGGAGCCGGCACAGTTTTTACCAGACTGCTAGCACGCTCCTCAGGACGAGTACGGAGAGCTGACTCAGGTGGCATCAAACTAATATCACGCTCCTTAGGGCGAATGTCTTGCATCATACACCAACACAACAACTCTCTCATTTCTCTCTCCTCCAATTTCTCCATCAACTCACTGACGGTTTCTGACTCTCTCCGTTCACTCTCCTCCAATTTCTCCATCTTCTCCCAGATTGGCTCTGGTTCACTCCTCGGCTCATCCGACCACACAGTGTGCCCCTCCCCAAAACATTTTTGGGGCTTTCGTTGTGGCCGCGAACCCCGGCGTCGTCGCTGTCTTCCCTTCTCTCCTTGCGTCTGCTTCCAAGGAAGGCTTTCGTGTCCTCCCAATATTTCCTCCCAAGTCCAGGATATCTTCTCCTCTTGATCTCCTCCCAAGCCCAGGATACCTTCTCCTCCTGGGCACGCTGCTTGGTCCTGGTGTCGTGGGATCTTCTGTCACGATCGTCGTAATAACATTCACACCAAAGCGCAGCGTGAAATTGGTTCAACATTTTATTAGAAGTGAACCGCACAAAAACAATAAAGAGCAAACGACACGTGAAGCTATGGAGTGCTCAAAGGCAACTACACATAAACAAGATCCCACAAAACACAGTGGGGAAATGGTTCCCTAAATATGATCCCCAAAAAGAGACAACGATAAACAGCTGCGTCTGATTGGGAACCATACCAGGCCAACATAGAAATAAAACAACCTAGATTACCCACCCTAGTCACACCCCGACCTAACCAAAATAGAGAATAAAAAGACTCTCTATGGTCAGGGTGTGACAACATGATTACATGAGTTTATATAAGATCACGTGTCACAAATGTTATTTGTCAGATGCGCTGAATACAACAAGTGTACACTATACAGTGAAATGATTACTTACAAACCCTTAACAAACAATGCAGTTTTAAGAAAATCCCTAAAAAAGTAAGAGATAAGAATAACAAATAATTAAAGAGCAGCCATAAATAACAATAGCGGGGCTATATACAGGGGGTACCGGTACAGAGTCAATGTGTCAATGTGCTGGGGACACCGGTGTCGAGGTAATTATGTACATGTACGTAGAGTCAATGAAGTGACTATGCATAGATAATAACAGAGAGTAGCAGCAGCGTGGGGGGTGGGGGTCAATGCAAATAGTCTGCAAGTAGCCATTTGATTAGCTGTTTAGAAGCCTCTTGGACCAAGACTTGGCGCTCCGGTACCGCTTGCCATGTGGTAGCAGAGAGAACAGTCTATTATTAGGCTGGCTGGAATCTTTGACAATTTGTATGGCCTTCCTCTGACACCGCCTGGTATAGAGGTCATGGATGGCAGGAAGCTTGGCCCCGGTGATGTACTGGGCCCTACGCACTAACCTCTGTAGTGCCTTGTGGTCGGAGGCCGAGCAGTTGCTATACCAGGCAGTGATGCAACCCGTCAGGATGCTCTTGATGGTGCAGCTGTAGAACCTTTTGAGGATCTGAGGACCCATGCCAAATCTGTTCAGTCTCCTGAGAGGGAATAGGTTTAGTCATGCCCTCTTCCTGACTGTCTTGTGCTTGGACCATGTTAGTTTGTTGGTGATGTGGACGCCAAGGAACTTGAAGCTCTCAACCTGCTATAGCCCCGTCGATGAGAATGGGGGCATTATCGGTCCTCCTTTTCCTGTAGTCCAAAATCATCTTCTTTGTCTTGATCATGTTGAGAGAGAGGTTGTTGTCCTTGCACCACACAGTCAGGTCTCTGACCTTCTCCCTACAGGCTGTCTCATCATTGTCGGTGATCAGGCTTACCACTGTTGTGTCATCAGCAAACTTAATGATGGTGTTGGAGTTGTGCCTGGCCGTGCAGTCATGAGTGAACAGGGAGTACAGGAGTGGTCTGAGCACACACCCCTGAGGGGTCTGAGCACGCACCCCTGAGGGACCCCCGTGTTGAGGTTCAGCATGGCGGATGTGTTGCTATCTACCCTTACAACCTGACTTCCTGATGGCCTGTCAGGAAGTCAAGGATCCAGTTGCAGAGGGAGGTATTTAGTCCCAGGGTCCTTAGCTTAGTGCTGAGCTTTAAGGGCACTTTGGTGTTGAACACTGAGCTGTAGTCAATTAATAGAATTCTCACATAGGTGTTCCTTTTGTCCAGGTGGGAAAGGGCAGTGTGCAGTGCAATAGAGATGACATTGTCTGTGGATCTGTTGTGTGGTATGCAAATTGGAGTATGTCTAGAGTTTCTGGGATAATGGTGTTGATGTGATCCATGACCAGTCTTTCAAAGCATTTCATGGCTACAGACATGAGTGCTACAGGTCGTTAGTCATTTAGTCAGGTTACCGTAGTGTTCTTGGGCACAAGGACTATGGTGGTCTGCTTGAAACATGTTGGTATTACAGACTCAGACAGGGAGAGGTTGAAAATGTCAGTGAAGACACTTGCTAGTTGGTCAGCACATGCTCAGAGTAAACATCCTGGTAAACCATCTGGCCCAGCTTCCTTGTGAATGTTGACCTGTTTAATTTCTTTGGGGTAGGGGGAAGTATTTTCACGTCCGGATAAAAGCGTGCCCAAAGTAAACTGCCTGCTACTCAGGACCAGAAGCTATGATATGCATATTATGAGTAGATTTGGATGGAAAACACTCTGAAGTTTCTAAAACTGTTTGAATGATGTCTGTGAGTATAACAGAACTTATTTGGCAGGCGAAACCCCGAGGACAAACCATCCAGGGGATGAAAATGTTGAGGTCACTCTCTTTTCAATGAGGTTTCAATGGGAATCTAGAATTCTAAGGCACTTGCTTGCAGTTCCTATCGCTTCCACTAGATGTCAACAGACTTTAGAAATTGGTTGATGTTTTTCCTTTGAGAAATGAAGAAGTAGCCCTGTTCAGAACGAGGGTCGAGTGAAGTGTGTTGTTTGAGGCGCATGACCTGAAAGCACGCTCCACATTGTTTTCCTCCGGTTTTGAACACAGTTTATCCCGTCTTAAATTGTGTATCGATTATTTACGTTAAAAAATACCTAAAGTTGTATTAGGAAAGTTGTTTGAAATGTTTGGACAAAGATTACAGGTAATTTATGAGATATTTTGTAGTCATGTTGCGCGAGTTGGAACCAGTGTTTTTCTGGATCAAACGCACCAAATAAATGGACATTTTGGAGATATAACGACAGAATTAATTGAACAAAAGGACCATTTGTGATGTTTATGGGACATATTGGAGTGCAAACAAAAGAAGCTCGTCAAATGTAAGGCATGAATTATATCTTTATTTCTGAGTTTCGTGTCGCGCCTGGCAGGTTCAAATATGATTTTCTGTGTTTGTTTGATGGGGTGCTATCCTCAGATAATAGCATGGTTTGCTTTCATCGTAAAGCCTTTTTGAAATCTGACACATCGGCTGGATTAACAACAAGTGTAGCTTTAATTTGGTGTATTGCATGTGTGATTTCATGAAAGTTTAGTATTTATAGTAATTTAACCTCACTGGGGTATGTGGGACGCTAGCTAGCGTCCCACCTCGTCAACAGCCAGTGAAACTGCAGGGCGCCAAATTCAAAACAACAGATATCCCATAATTAAAATTCCTCAAACATACAAGTATTTTAAACCATTTTAAAGATACACTTGTTGTAAATCCAGCCACAGTGTCCGATTTCAAAAAGGCTTTACGACGAAAGCACACCATCTGATTATGTTAGGTCAGAGCCAAGTCACAGAAAAACACAGCCATTTTTCCAGCCAAAGAGAGGAGTCACAAAAAGCAGAAATAGAGATAAAATGTATCACTAACCTTTGCTGATCTTCATCAGATGACACTCATAGGACTTCATGTTACACAATACATGTATGTTTTGTTCGATAAAGTTCATCTTTATATCCAAAAATCTCAGTTTACATTGGCGCGTTATGTTCAGTAGTTCAGTAGTCACCAAAACATCCGGTGATTTTGCAGAGAGCCACATCAATTTACAGAAATACTCATAATATACATTGCTAAAAGATACAACTGTTATGCATGGTATTTTAGATCCACTTCTCCTTAATGCAAACGCTGTGTCAGATTTCAAAAAAACTTTACGGAAAAAGCACACCATGCAATAATCTGAATACAGCGCTCAGACACAAAACCCAGCCATGAAGATATCCGCCATGTTGTGGAGTCAACAGAAGCCAGAAATAGCATTAAAAATATTCACTCACCTTTGATGATCTTCATCAGAATGCACTCCCAGGAAATCCAGTTCCACAATAAATGTTTGATTTGTTCGATAAAGTCCATCATTTATGTCCAAATACCTCCTTTTTGTTCGCGCGTTTAGCACACAATCCAAACTGACAACGCGCTGGCAGGTCCAGGCGAAAGTTCAGACGAAAAGTCATATTACAGTTCGTAGAAACATGTTAAACGAAATATAGAATCAATCTTTAGGATGTTTTTATCATAAATCTTCAATAATGTTTTAACTGGAGAATTCCTTTGTCTGTAGAATTGCAATGGAACGCAAGCTAACTCGTGAACGCGCATGGTCAGCTCATGCCACTCTGGCAGACCTCTGACTCATTCAGCTCCCATTCCCCCCTCCTTCACAGTAGAAGCATCAAACAAGGTTCTAAAGACTGTTGACATTTAGTGGAAGCCTTAGGAAGTGCAATATGACCCCATAGACACTGTATATTTGATAGACAATGACTTGAAAAACTACAAATCTCAGATTTCCCACTTCCTGGTTGGATTCTTTCTCAGGTTTTTGCCTGCCATATGAGTTCTGTTATACTCACAGACATCATTCAAACAGTTTTAGAAACTTCAGAGTGTTTGCTATCCAAATCTACTAATTATATGCATATTCTAGCTTTTATGTCTGAGTAGCAGGCAGTTTACTCTGGGCACGCTTTTCATCCAAAATTCTGAATGCTGCCCCCTACCCTAGTGAAGTTAATTTGAATTTGGCGTTCTGCCTAGAGAGGTTAAAAAAATGGGAGAAGAATAGTATTTTGTAGTTGAATTCCTCATTGTACACTATAGAAGAATATATCCCTCTGTAGCCAATTTTTTTTTATTGTTTCCCTTCAATAAAATGGATTCAAAACTACTTTCTGCACATTTCTGCTAATTTGTTAGGCTATACAAGTGCTATCTCTAGCTTAAAAAAATCGTGTTTACACCTATGCAGTACCTTTAGCAATAATAATAATTAACCTCTTCTTTAGTAAATAAAACAATTACTCTAAATTGGGAGATGGGAGCTCCTTTCGATTCATATTATTATATTCCTCTTTCATTTGCAAATTATCATGACGTGACTATGAGACGTGACTGTATCTAGGGGGATTTTTATTTACCTGAGCCTGCAAGCTATCTGTCACTCCCTGACCATAGAGAGCCCTTGGTGCTCTATGGTGTTTAGGTTAGAGCGTCACTAGTGGGATGTTCTAGTCATTTTGTTTCTATGATTTGGGATTGAGTATGGTTCCCAAATAGATGCAGCTGATTATCGTTGTCTCTAATTGGGGATCATACTTAAGGGTTCCCTGTTCTCACCTGTTTTGTGGGATATTATTTTGTGTTTGTGCATGTGCATCATGTAGTCACGTTTCGTTGTTCGTGTATTGTTTTGTTTTGCCCAAGTTTCACTGTATATTAAAGATGTGGAACTCTACGTACGCTGCGGCTTGGTCCAGTTCTTACGACAATCGTGACACTAACTAAATTGAATTTGCTTGCTAGCTAACTAGCTAGTGATTGCTGTAAAGTCACAGCAATTATTTGAAAAAACAAGGCAGCTATGTAATCTAACTCAACACTTAACTACTACAAATGTACTTAAATTACAATAAATTAATGATTAACTTGCAAATTTTTTCCTGTCCAATGGCACCACAAGTGGGCATTTGATTTGGGAACTCATCACATGTGCTCTTACTGCATTACAGAAACGCTGCTAACCAAACTCAGTGCAGGGCATGCACACTGAATTACAGGGCAACTACACCCAAAACTCAAAAGTCATCCCCTGATGTGGGTTAATTAAGCATTGTTGCGTGCATAGAAAATCCTATTTCTTCTATTAAAAACGTGGGAAAAGATTGTGGGAAAAGCAGAAACGTTTTTGGGAAATCCAAAACCTGGAAAAACAAAACTGAGTATGAGATGAAAATGTTTACAGGCCTTCCAATGTTTTTTTGCTGTGCATTACAGCAATTTATAGTCTGTGTCATCCTGCAGCACAGCAATTTGTGGAACGTTGAGGTCAGGTCCAATATTGGCTATGCACCCAAGAGGAAAAGAAGTTGGGCCATAGAAATGTTTTAGATTAAAACTACTTTGGGATCGGTGTCCCTTCCACAGGACGGTTGAGCTAACGTGGGCTAATGCGATTAGCTTGAGATTTAAAGTAACAAGAAAATTTCCCGGGACATAGACATATCTGATATTGGCAGAAAGCTTATATTCTTGTTAATCTAACTGCACAGTCCAATTTACAGTAGCTATTACAGTGAAAGAATACCATGCTATTGTTTGAGGAGAGTGCACAATTTTGAACATGAAAAGTTATTAATTAACAAATTAGGCACATTTGGGCAGTCTTGACACGGCATTTTGAACGGAAATGCAATGGTTCATTTGATCAGTCTAAAACTTTGCACATACACTGCTGCCACCTAGTGGCCGAAATCTAAATTGCACCTTGATTGGAATAATTACATTATGGCCTTTGTCTTGCATTTCAAAGATGATGTTAAAAAAAATACAACAGAACAGTTGGTTTTTCTTTGTATTATATTTTACCAGATCTATTGTGTTATATTATCCTACATTGCTTTGACATTCCCACAAACTTCAAAGTGTTTCCTTTCAAATGGTACCAAGAATTTGTATATCCTTGCTTCAGGGCCTTTGCTACAGGCAGTTAGATTTGGGGATGTAATTTTATGCGAAAATTGAAAAAAAGGGGCAGATCCTTAAGAGTTATAATATATACAATTTAGCAGACAATTTTACCTAAAGGAACTTACAGTCATGCGTGCATACATTTTTTATGTATACTGTAGGCGGTCCCAGCAATCGAACCCATGACCCTGGTGTTTGCAATGCTCTACCATGACAAGGTTATAAGTTCTTTGTGAAGCCTCAATTGAATATGATTTATAAAGCCTTTATTATGTGTTGCTTGTGCAACCATTAATTATGCACAGGTTTATGTCATATTTGACATAGTGGGTTATGTCACATTCGACATTGGTGGTTATGTCACACAGTTATGCCAAATGTATGAATCCTTTATAGAGCATGACATACGGTTATAGACGATTTGTGACAAATTCATGTGGTGTTTATGAAGGCTTTATGAAGCGTTTATAAGCTGCACGTCATTTTAAAGTGATGGCATGGATGCTCTGTGATTGCCCTGTGATGTGATGTAGTACAAAATTAGGTGATGTGTCTTGCTGCCTTCACAACCTTTCTCTCTGTAATCTGTTCAGTGTTTTTGAACAAGGTCAGGGATGGTGGATTGTGGTTTACTTTGCTAAACAGAATGCAGACACAGGCATGTACACAGATGGCTATAAGCACGCATACAAGCGCATATACACACTTGCACACGCACACACACACACACACATACACACACACACACACATGATAGGGAGGTTGTTGTTAGGAAGAGACACAGACGTTGTCTTTGCTCTGTGTGGGTAGAGAGATGTAAATCTGATTGTTTTTAATGTCTTTATTTTCTAAGGTTGCGGTTCCGCAATTTCACGGCCCAGTGTCTTCAAGCATACTGAAAATCAATTAAAGAATCTATTGGTCTCTCTTTGTCGACATTTATAACTTAGAAAATGTCTTGATCTCAACTATAAATCAACCAAATGTTACCAACTTCTTTACCAATGGCCATTTGGGACTAGCATTGCAAATACAACTAAATTCCCTGGTTTCCCCAAATCCCGGTTGGAGGACTTCCGGAATCAGGAGAGAATAAGCAGGATTTCTGGACATCCAGGGAATTTATTGAAAGTTCCCGTAATTTTGCAACCCTTTTTGGGACGAAGCCATGGTGTGTTACTACCCTGTTGGGCATTCAATTGACATCTTGTTTCATCTCGTTTCTCAGAAAATATATCGATAAGAGACCCAGTCAGACGTTCAGCGCCATACTGTGATGCTCTGTGGCTCCAAAATGTGTGTTCGACAGGCCTGAGTAGATCAGCGTTGGTATCAGAGTATCTCTGTATGTGTGTATTGGGATTCAGGAAAATTTAACAACTCAGTCAGCCAAGCCATAAATAGGCACTTAAAAGATAGATCAAGCCCACAAATGCTCAATACAGCAGGTCTATTAATGCATGTAACTGAGTTTAGTGGTGGTCAGTGACATTTAAGATGAGGGAGGACATTTTTTTAATTTCATTTTTTATAAGCATTGCCTTATTTATATTACAGCATATTGGATGACTGTCATTCATATTCCATTCCCCCAGCTCAATGTAACATTGATTGGTGTAGGCTACTACATGATACTCAAATATTCCCAATACCTATCATGAGGTTGCTGCAACCTAGCCTATGAATTGAAGTTTACAACGTAGGTGCACAGGTCGAGAGAACATTTTGAGTAGTCAAGGTGACAGTCAGTAACACTTGCACACTCTTGCCTGCATCTAGCTGATCTAGGATGTATTCATTAGCCAAAAGTTGCAAGCAATAGTTTCAATTGGACAAATTCAGGTATGTTTATCCCTGTTTCATTCCATTTGCTTCCTTTAAAGATTTTTTTTTTCAACAGAATCTGCGGAATGAATACAGCCCTGATCACACACAAACACAGTTCACTTTCATAGCAGCCACATACAAACAGCATGATAATTTTGCTAGTTGTAAAACTCCTTCTCGCATCTACACACTCTCCTCCTCTCACCTTTTCCCTTCGCTTGTGGACTTCAGTGCACAACACACCAGCTGTCTGTGACCAGGTGAAAGAACCTTCATATAACTGCTAACCTCTACACACAGGCTACATTGTTTTCCCCATATTAGCTAATGTCATAGATAGTCAACATATCTACTAAAATGAAGAGTTCCAGTGTTGGATAGCCATAGCCAGCTAGCTAACATAGCATCCCTCTCTGTTTGAGCGGGGTGTTTGAGTAGGCTAAACTAGCTACAGTACCTGCATTCGCTAGCTAAGTGAAAGTGAAAAATAATACAACTAAATATAGCTCTCTCTCTCCCTCTCTCTTTCTCTTGCTTCTCTTACATTTTTTAAGAAATTAGCTTGTTCAAAACTGTTCAACTATTGTCTTTCTCTCTCTTTGAGTCAACTACTCACCATATGAGTAGTTATGCACTGCAGTGCTAGCTAGCTGTAGCTAATAGACAGTACTAAATTAATTATCTGATCCTTTGATTGGGTGGACAAAATGTCAGTTCATGCTGCAAGAGTTCTGATAGGTTGGAGGACGTCCTCCGGAAGTTGTCATAATTACTGTGCAAGTCTATGGAAGGGGGTGAGAACCATGATCATCCTAGATTTGTATTGAAGTCAATGTGCCCAGAGGAGGACAGAAATTAGCTATCCTCCGGCTACACGATGGTGACACACTACAGAGTGCTGTTGAGGCTACTTTAGACCTTCATTACAAAACAGTGTGTTTTAATCAATTATTTGGTGAAATGTGATTATATTTATTATAGCTTTATCTAAAAAGGATACATTTTTCAATGTTTCACTATTTACATTTTTATGAAATTCACTGAGGAGGATGGTCCTCCTCTGAAGAGCCTCCACTGGCGAGTTTGACGTGCCATCACGTCCATCTTACAAATAGCAAAGTGGATCACGGAAGTGTTTCTGTGACTCTTCAGAGATGACATTGTTTGGAATGCTGTAAGGTATAACCATTGTCAGAGCTGGTGCTGGTCACAATCTCTTCCTTTTCGTTTATTAGGTGTATGTGTGTTTTCCAGAAAGGTTCAGCACTATCTTCTGCCTAGACAGTTGGGTAATAAACAGTTTTGGGGAGTAGTGAAATTCATAGTAATTGCTGGTAATTGAGCTAAATTTAAATCTAGGTAGTGTTTGTAGTAGGCTAAATTACATTTTCAGGAGGCTAAATTACATATTCTGTTAACATATGACCCCAAAATGATCTGTTCTCTAAATTTGTAGTCTATGACATTTCAGATTGACATATGATTTTTTTTACGAAATAGGTTGGATGTAGTGAACTACTTTTTAGTTAAGCTACACTAAATCTACTCTTAAGAAAACCATAGTTTACTTAACTTCTTCCAGTCTGGTGTAATTGGTAGCTTGGTAAACTGTATCATATATGGACTGTTGAGAGAGACTTGTGTTTTGATCTGAGATGTAAGCTGCAGAGTATTTGTCAGGACGACTCAAATGATATGAGAGAACAACTACAGTTGAATTTTTTTTTTTTTACAGCCAGCTTTGAAAGCATGTCACAATGATGGTTCTGACAAGAAGGCAAGACACGTTACGTTTGACAAACTCATGTTAGGTCTATGGCATGCTGCTGCTCACCCTCGATTGCATCCTGGGTGTGAAATGCAATGCAATCCCCTCTGCTGTCTGCGTGAGATATGCAGCCTCAGCGTCAAGACTTACATCCGGGCCTGCTCCTGTAACTCTCAGACATCCTCTCTCTCTCTCTCCATGTTTGTGTGTCTCTCCCTCTCTGTATGTCTCTCTCTCTCTGTGTGTGTCTGTCTCTCTCTCTCTCTCTCTCCATGTTTGTGTGTCTCTCCCTCTCAGTGTCTCTCTCTCTCCGTGTTTGTCTGTCTCTCTCTGTCTCTCTCTCTCTCTCTCTCCATGTTTGTCTGGCTCTCCCTCTCAGTGTCTCTCTCTCTTCCGTGTGTGTCTGTCTCTCTCTCTCTCTCTCCCGTGTGGTCTGTCTCTCTCTCTCTCTCTCCATGTTGTGGTATCTCTCCCTCTGTATGTCTCTCTCTTGTGTGTCTGTCTCCCTCTCAGTGTCTCTCTCTGTGTGTCTGGCTCTTCCCTCTCAGTGTTCTCTCTCTCCATGTTGTGTGGTCTCTCCCTCTCTGTATGTCTCTCTCTCTCTCTGTACCTGGCTCTACCTGTCTGTGTCTCTCTCTCTCCGTCTGTGTCTCTGTCTCTGTCACTCTCTCTCTCTCTCTGTTGTGTGTCTCTCTCTCTCTCTCTCTCTCTCTCTCTCTCTCTTCCTCTCTCTCTCTCTCCGTGTGTCTGTCTCTCTCTCTCTGTGTCACTCTCTCTCCATGTATGTCTGTCTCTCTCTCTCTGTGTGTGTGACTTTCTCTCTCTGTGTGTGTGTCTTTCTCTCTGTGTGTGTGTGTCTTATGCATGAAGAGACATTCTGTCCAACCTCAGTGGAGATGATGACATTCAGTCATTGGCACCTTTTTTCATAGTGCACTATATAGGGAATAGGATACCATTTGGGACAGACGCTATATCTACAGATCTGTCAGAAAGTTTGTAATTGTGGGCGCTGAGAGAAAATATTTATTTAATTAATGTATGGGTGTTATGGTTATTTTTCATGTCATCATACAAAACCTGTTCCTTTTGACACATAAACTGTGATGAACTGTGATATTCAGTAGATCACTGGCTAAAAAGGTTAATACATATACTTTCTCTCTTCATCTTGGATGTTCCAGACATTTCTTCATGAAATGGTTACAAGATGTGTAATCACCACACTGTGTGCCACTGGATATTGACAACTAATCCAATGACAATATTGTGTTACATTAATCAACAGCATGATCAAACAGATGTGGTCCCCCAGTACACAGTAACTGTTTTAAATAGTGTGTGGCAGCATTGAGGTATATTGCTAATACTCTATCAACACACTGTTGAACAGTCTCTTGCTAATTACCTGCTATAGATCAACATTTTCAATTTATAAATGTGGAATACATTTGAGCCCCCATAATGCATTGCTCTTTAAAGTACTGTACTGTTTTTTTTATTTTTTTTAACAGATTATAAGGTATTGTATGTAGATTGATGAGGATCATTTTTTATTTAATCCATTTTAGAATAGGCTGTAATGTAACAAAATGTGTAAAATTTAAAGCTGTCTGAATACCTTCCGAAGGCACTGTATATATACAGTATATATACGGTGCCAGTCAAAAGTTTGGACACACCTACTCACTCAAGGGTTTTTCATCATTTGTACTATTTTCTACATAGAATATTAGTGAAGACATCAAAACTATTAAATTACACATATGGAATCATGTAGTACCCAAAAAAGCATTAAACAAATCAAAATATATTTCAGATTCTTCAAAGTAGCCACCCTTTGACTTTTTATTAATTTATTTTATTTAACTAGGCAAGTCAGTTAAGAACAAACTCTTATTTACAACGACGGCCTACCAAAGAACATTTACATTTTACATTTAAGTCATTTAGCAGACGCTCTTATCCAGAGCGACTTAGAAATTAGTGCATTCACCTTATGATATCCAGTGGAACAACCACTTTACAATAGTGCATCTAACTCTTTTAAGGGGGGGGGGGGGGGGTAGAAGGATTACTTGATCCTATCCTAGGTATTCCTTAAAGACGTGGGGTTTCAGGTGTCTCCGGAAGGTGGTGATTGACTCCGCTGACCTGGCGCGTGAGGGAGTTTGTTCCACCATTGGGTGCCAGAGCAGCGAACAGTTTTGACTGGGCTGAGCGGGTTTAGGGTTAGGGTTAGGGTTAGGGTAGGGTAGGGTTGGGCGAGAACAGTGGGTTAACTGCCTTGTTCGGTTCAGGGATTTGATTCAGCAACCTTTCGGTTACTGGGCCAACGCTGTAACCACTAGGCTACCTGCCTTGATGACAGCTTTGAACACTCTTGGCATTCTCTCAACCAGCTTCATGAGGTAGTCACCTGGAATGATTTTCCAACAGTCTTGAAGGGTGATTGTGGAGGCCAGGTCATCTAATGCAGCACTCCATCACTCTCCTTCTTGGTCAAATAGCCCTTACACAGCCTGGAGGTGTGTTTAGGGTCATTGTCCGTTGGAAAAACAAATGATAGTCCCACTAAGCGCAAACTAGATGGGATGGTGTATCGCTGCAGAATAGTGTGATAGCCATGCTGGTTAAGTGTGCCTTAAGTGTGCCTTCCCACACCTCCTCCTCCATGCGTCACGGTGGGAACCACAAATGCAGATATAATCCGTTCACCTACTCTCACAAAGACAGGGTGGTTGAAAGAAAGGACAGATTTCCACCGGTCTAATGTCCATTGCTCGTGTTTCCTCGCCCAAGCAAGTCTCTTCTTCTTATTGGTGTCCTTTACTAGTGGTTTCCATGCAGCAGTTCACCCATGAAGGCCTGATTCAGTCTCCTCTAAACAGTTGATGTTGACATGTGTCTCTTACTTAAACTCTTTGAAGCATTTATTTGGGCTGCAATCTGAGGCTGGTAACTCTAATGAACTGTGGCGGTCCTCATGAATGCCAGTTTCATCATAGCACTTGATGGTTTTTGCAACTGCACTTGAAGAAACTTTCAAAGTTCTTGAAATGTTCCGCATTGACTGACCTTCATATCTTGAAGTATTTATGGACTGTCATTTCTCTCTGCTTATTTGAGCTGTTTTACCAAATCTTCTGTATACCACCCTTACCTTGTCACAACGCAACTGATTGGCTCAATAGCATTAAGAAGGAAAGAAATTCCACAAATTAACTTTTAAAAAGGCACACCTGTTAATTGAAATGCATTCCAGGTGACTACCTCAGGAGGCTGGTTGAGAGGATGCCAAGAGTGTGCAAAGCTGTCATCAAGGAATAGGGTGGCAACTCAAATATAAAATGTATTTTGATTCGTTTAACACTTTTTTAGTTGCAAAATGATTTCATTTGTGCTTTATAGTAAAAAGAAAGAAAAACCCTTGAATCAAAACTTTATACTGGTACTGTATATATACAGTGGGGAGAACAAGTATTTGAGACACTGCCGATTTTGCAGGTTTTCCTACTTACAAAGCATGTAGAGGTCTGTACTTTTTATCATAGGTACACTTCAACTGTGAGAGACGGAATCTAAAACAAAAATCCAGAAAATCACATTGTATGATTTTTAAGTAATTAATTTGGCATTTTATTGCATGACATAAGTATTTGATACATCAGAAAAGCAGAACTTAATATTTGGTACAGAACCTTTGTTTGCAATTACAGAGATCATACGTTTCCTGAGTTCTTGACCAGGTTTGCACACACTGCAGCAGGATTTTGGCCCACTCCTCCATACAGACCTTCTCCAGATCCTTCAGGTTTCGGGGCTGTCGCTGGGCAATACAGACTTTCAGCTCCTCCAAAGATTTTCTATTGGGTTCAGGTCTGGAGACTGGCGTAGCCCATCCAGGACCTTGAGATGCTTCTTACGGACCACTCCTTAGTTGCCCTGGCTGTGTGTTCTGGTTCGTTGTCATGCTGGAAGACCTAGCCATGACCCATCTTCAATGCTCTTACTGAGGGAAGAGGTTGTTGGCCAAGATCTTGCGATACATGGCCCCATCCATCCTCCCCTCAATACGGTGCAGTCGTCCTGTCCCCTTTGCAGAAAAGCATCCCCAAAGAATGATGTTTCCACCTCCATGCTTCACGGTTGAGATGGTGTTCTTGGGGTTGTACTCATCCTTCTTCTTCCTCCAAACACGGCGAGTGGAGTTTAGACCAAAAAGCTCTATTTTGTCTCATTACACCACATGACCTCTTCCCATTCCTCCTCTGGATCTCAGATGGTCATTGGCAAACTTCAGACGGGCCTGGACATGCGCTGGCTTGAGCAGGGGACCTTGCCGTGCGCTGCAGGATTTTAATCCATGACGGCGTAGTGTGTTACTAATGGTTTCTTTGAGACTGTGGTCTCAGCTCTCTTCAGGTCATTGACCAGGTCCTGCTGTGTGTAGTTCTGGGCTGATCCCTCACCTTCCTCATGATCATTGATGCCCCACGAGGTGAGATCTTACATGGAGCCCCAGACTGAGGGTGATTGACCGTCATCTTGAACTTCTTCCATTTTCTAATAATTGCGCCAACAGTGTTGCCTTCTCACCAAGCTGCTTGCCTATTGTCCTGTAGCCCATCCCAGCCTTGTGCAGGTCTACAATTTTATCCCTGATGTCCTTAACAGCTCTTTGGTCTTGGCCATTGTGGAGAGGTTGGGTCTGTTTGATTGAGTGTTGGGACAGGTGTCTTTTTACAGGTAACGAGTTCAAAACAGGTGCAGTTAAACAGGTAATGAATGAACAGGAGGGCTTCTTAAAAAATAACAGATCTGTGAGAGATGGAATTCTTACTGGTTGGTAGGTGATCAAATACTTATGTCATGCAATAAAATGCGAATTAATTACTTAAAATCATACAATGTGATTTTCTGGATTTTTGTTTTAGATTCCTCTCTTCACAGTTGAAGTGTACCTATGATAAAAATTACAGACCTCTACATGCTTTGTAAGTAGGAAAACCTGCAAAATCGGCAGTATTCAAATACTTTTCTCCCACTGTAATATATACAGTTGAGTCGGAAGTTTACATTCACTTAGGTTTGAGTCATTAAAACTCGTTTTTCAACCACGGCCACAAATTTCTTGTTAACAAACTGTATTTTGGCAAGTCGGTTAGGACATCTACTTCGTGCATGACACAAGTAATTTTCCAACAATTGTTTACAGACAGATTATTTCATCTTAATTTCACTGTATCACAATTCCTGGGGTCAGAAGTTTACATACACTAAGTTGACTGGCCTTTAAGCAGCTTGAAAATTCCAGAAAATTATTCATGGCTATAGAAGCTTTATAATGGCTAATTGACATCATTTAGTCAATTGGAGGTTACCTGCGGATGTATATCAAGGCCTCCTTCAAACTCAGTGCCTCTCTTGCTTGACAGCGTGGGAAAATCAAAAGAAATCAGCCAAAAAGTTGTAGACTCCACAAGTCTGGTCATCCGTGGGAGCTATTTCCAAACGCTTGAAGGGTACCACGTTCATCTACAAACAATAGCACCAAGTATGACACCATGGGACCACGCAGCCGTCATACCGCTCAGGAAGGAGACGTGTTCTGTCCTGCAGCATTAACGTACTTTGGTGCAAAAAGGCAAATCAATCCCAGAACAACAGCAAAGGACCTTGTGAAGATGCTATTGGAAACAGGTACAAAAGTATCTATATCCACAGTAAAACGAGTCTTATATCGACATAACCTGAAAGGCCGCTTAGCAAGGAAGAAGCCACACTCTCCAAACCGTCATAAAAAGCCAGACTATGGTTTGCAACCTGCACATGGACAAAGATCGTACTTTTGGGGAAATGTTTCTCTGTCTGATAAACAAAAATAGAACTGTTGGCCTAATGACCATCCGTTATGTTTGAGGAAAAAGGGGGGCCTGCAAGCCGAAGAAAACCAATCCCAACCGTGAAGCACGACGGTGGCAGCATCATGTGTGGGGTGCTTGCTGCAGAGAGAACTGGGACACTTCACAAAAGAGATGGCATCATGAGGTAGGAAATTATGTGGATATATTGAAGCAACATCTCAAGACAGCAGTCAGGAAGTTAAAGCTTGGTCGCAAATGGGTCTTCCAAATGACAATGACCCCAAGACATACTTCCAAAGTTGAGGCAAAATGGCTTAAGGACAACAAAGTCAAAGTACTGGAGTGGCCGTCACAGAAGCCCTGACCTCAATCTTTTAGAAAATGTGTGGCAGAACTGATAAAGCGTGTTAGAGCAAGGAGGTCTACAACCCTGACTCAGTTACAAAGCTCTGTCCAGGAGGAGGCCAAAAATTCACCAACATATTGTGGGAAGCTTGTGGAAGGCTACCCGAAACGTTTGACCCAAGTTAAACAATTTAAAGGCAATGCTACCAAATACGAATTGAGTGTATGTACACTTCTGACCCACTGGGAATGTGATGAAAGAAATAAAAGCTGAAATAAATCATTCTCTACTATTATTCTGAAATTTCACATTCTTAAAATAAATTGGTGATCCTAACTGACCTAAGACATGGTATTTTTACTCTAATTAAAAGTCAGGAATTGTGGAAAAAATGTGTTTAAATGTATTTGGCTAAGGTGTATGTAAACGTCCGACTTCAACTGTACTGTGCTTTCGGAACGTATTCAGACCACTTGAAATGTTCCACATTTTGTTACATTACAGCCTATTCTAAAATTGAATCTACATACAATACCCTATAAGTTTAGCTAAAAATTGTAATAAAAACTGAAATACCTTATTTACATAATTATTCAGACCCTTGAGCTGAGGTGCATCCTATTTCTATTGATCATCTTTGAGGTGTTTCTTCAACTTGATTGGAGTCTACCTGTGGTAAATTCAATTGACTGGACATGATTTGGAAAGGCACACACCTGTCTATATAAGGTTCCACATTTTACATTGCATGTCATAGCAAAACCAAAGGAAGGAATTATTTGTAGAGCCCGAGACAGGATTGTGTTGAGGCACAGATCTGGGGAATAGTACCCAAAACTTTCTGCAGCATTGAAGGTCCCCAAGAACACAGTGGCCTCCATCATTCTTAAATGAAAGAAGTTTGGAACCACCAAGACTCTTCCTAGAGCTGGCCGACTGGCCAAACTGAGCAATCGGGGGAGAAGGGCCTTGGTCAGGAATGTGACCAAGAACCCGGTGGTCACTCTGACAGAGCTCTAGAGTACCTCTGTGGAGGAAAACCATCCACAAGAAAAACCATCTCTGCAGAACTCCACCAATCAGGCCTTTATGGTACAGTGGCCAGATGTAAGCCACACCTTAGTAAAAGGCACATGACAGCCCCCCTGGCTTCTGCCAAATGGCACCTAAAGACTCTCAGACAATGAGAAACAAGATTCTCTGGTCTGATGAAACCAAGATTGAACTCTTTGGCCTGAATACCAAGCGTCACATCTGGAGGAAACCTGGCACCATCCCTACGGTGAAGCATGGTGGTGGCAGCATCATGCTGTGGGGGTGTTTTTCAGTTGCAGGGACTGGGAGACTAGTCAGGATCGTGGCAAAGATGAACGGAGCAAAATACAGAGAGATCCTTGATGAAAACTTGCTCCAGAGTGCTCAGGACCTCAGACTGGGGGTGAAGGTTCAACTTCCAACAGGACAACAACCCTAAGCACACAGTCAAGACAATGCAGAAGTGGCTTCAGGAAAGGTCTCTGAATGTCTTTGAGTGGCCCAGCTAGAGCCTGGCTGGACTTGAACCCGATCGAACATCTCTGGAGAGACCGGAAAATAATAAAATAAAATTTGATTTGATTTGATTTGAAAATAGCTGTGCAGCAATGCTCCTCATCCAACCTGACAGAGCTTGAGAAGATCTGCAGAGAAGAATGGGAGGAACTCCCCAAATACAGGTGTGCCAAGCTTGTAGCGTCATACCCAAGAAGACTTGAGGCTGTAATCGCTGCCAAAGGTGCTCCCGGAAAGTACTGAGTAAAGGGTCTGAATACTTATGTAAATGTGATTTTTACATTTATTTATGTTTTATAAATTAGCAAACATTTCTAAAAAACTTTTTGTACTTTGTCATTATGGGTTATTATGTGTAGATTGATGAGGGGGAAAAAACAATGTCATTAATTTTAGAATAAAGCTGTAACGTAACAAAATGTGGAGAAAAGTAAGGGCTCTGAATAATTTCCGAAGGCACTGTATAACTACAGTAGATAACTGTACATTTCCAGCAGTTTGTTACTTTGTTAGTATACGCCCACTGAAAAAAAATATATTGTGGCTATATTGTGTATACCGGCGTATAGCCCCCACTACACCACTGTGCACAAGTAATTTCACATCTTTGCTTTCCTTCTATCCCCTACAGAATATCAAGCCACAACATCATCAGTGACCTTAACGTAGGTGTGAAGAGGCACTCACTTAAAACATGAGGTCATGCATTCTCTCTTTTGAAAGAGTCCATCTGAGGTTAATGATAACCGTTTGTGTGGCAAAATAATTTAGCTTGATGATGTGGGAAAAAGTGAAAAAATGGGTTAGAGACTAGATGCTGAATACTAGGAAGAGAGGCGGCCTTGTGGTTTGGAGCTGTTTTTCTAATGAGTGGTTTTGTAATACAATTCTGTTTTCATTTTTACATGGTTTTTAGGGACAGTAGTTCCTATATATCAGCGATAATTCTAATTTCTTTAAACTTTTACTGTGATTGAAGTTATCTTCTCCCAGACTATTTTTTGAGAGAGAGAGAGAGAGAGAGAGAGAGAGTGTGTGTGTGTGTAAGAGAGAGAGATGTGATGGTGGTTGGGGGCTTGTAACGGTTTCCCCTCCACTTCAAACACCACCATGAACAGTGGAAACTTCCCCTACACTAACATCACTCTCAGGGTGGGTGTCTACTGTCAGACTCCTACAAATCAAAATCCAGGAGCTACTGTGAAAAATAAACACTGAGGTTAACACTTTCCAGCAGGGCAAATGTTATCTTGCAGCAACAAAAAAAGAAGAAGAAGAGTTTTTTGGTTCTAATTCTATATATATATATTACATTTCATATATGTTTCTGACAGTTTAGTATCCTACTTTCCAACTAAATGTTTCTGAAAAAATAATCCAAAACATATTTTAATTAATACCAATGTTCAGGACACAATCGATATATCACACTGCATTACAAATTATATATGCACATACGATTGGTAACTGACTAATTCCTTAATTTTAATTCATGTTATGTATTATATTCAAATATATAGTTAATAAACATTGAGAAACATATATTAGCATTTATAATGGCTTAAATATGTATATTTATTAGGGGATTCATTATGATAATTTCTTAATATCAAAAGTTCTGTTTAATATAAATGAAATGTTGAATATGTATTTTATTGGGTTACGTATATATTTTGCTGTGACAAAAGTGTGTCGTTATGGCTAAAGGTTCTTCACATGACCTTATTTTCATTACCAGTAAGTAAGGTGTCATATCACATCTGGAGAACTTTTGGTCATCAAATCTAAAGAGTGAAACATCTAACCACTTATTGGAAGTGACTAAGATGACCTAAAGTTTTCATCTGTGACACAAGAACAACACAAAACATGAAAACATATTTTGAATGTCACATCTCTCTCACGTTTCTTTTTTAGTTTATTTTCACTGTGATTGTACAGCAGCTTTTAGAGCATGCATTGACAACCGTACCTCTTGAATACTGTGCTGTACTTCAGATCATTTCAGACAAATCTCGTCTTTGCCACAGGAGGGAGCAGAAGAGGAGAATAATGAATCTACAGTACAATGCAGAGCTTCTTGCTTATACCACTTCTGACAAGACATTATTAGAATAGATAACCAATAAGATATATAATGCATTCGTGTTTGTTTCCATGTTTTTAATGAATTAGAACTCTTAGACAATGGCCCAAATGCAGGCAAATGTGGCATCAAAAATATGTGCAAACAATTGGACTCCCATAATAATAGTTATTAGTAGTATTAATAGTAATAATAATTTGTTTATAATATGTGTTCATGTATGTATCTTTTATATTTTTATTCATACTTAATTTCCCATTGCTTAGTAATACAATTAACATTTTTATGAGTGCTGTATCTACCGTAGCCTAATTAATAAGCACTATTAGCTTTATTATTATTATGATCCTTTTATCATTTATTTATTATCGTCCTAATTTATCATATTCAATCATTGTTTTCACCATTTACTCAAAATAAAAATGCCTTACTGTTATTTTAAGCTTTTTGTCAATGTGTTAAATAAAAAAGCAACAGGCTGTGAAGTACTGTAATCGATTGCCGAGCACCTACAGCACAGACGGCCAGAGAGAGAGATCAGTTTATCTGTGTTAGACCAGGTTCCCAGAACAGACACTCGGCGGCTCGTCTGCTCTGCTTTCGAAGATGGAGGAAGTATCGGGGGATTAACTGTTGTTGCCTGCGGAACTACTGTATTACATTACATTGTATTCCAAGCAAGACATTCCAATGGGTGAACATGTGTAGTTCTTACCTCACAGCATAGGTGATGGGATTATTTAATCTCCTGCGATTATAAGGTAACGAAATAAAGAAAACAAATAGCGATGATTATATATTTATTTAGCCTACAAGGATGACAGTTTGTCTGCTATGATGATGATCTAAAATATGTCCGTGGATAAACGCTCAACATCCGACCATTGATCCAGATTCCAGACAATGCAGATCGTACTGCAATCTACACAGACACGGAATTCAGCGAGACAGGTGCATCTCACTAATAAAAATCAGACGGCTCTGGACTGCACAATGATCGGATACCTGTTGATGCAGCAGTGGGGGCTTCTGCAAAGTCTTTCTATGACATGATTCGAAATGCTTTTAACCCAAACTGCAGTGTCAAGAGGGATAATCTCGTATTTTATGTAATTGAATTAGGCTATAGAGACAGAATGGGCACAATAGTTGAGGAGACGTTCTGTCTGTTGAAATATCTTTCTACCTGCACCTGCATGTGAATGACAGGTTACTATGAGACAGCATGGACTATCAGTCTGTCATATCTCTCTTGGACTGCCCACTGACACACTCACTCTTAGTCCTCATCCAATACCTTTTGGATAACGATGCTTATCCGATTCCTTAGAATCCCTCGGCCAAAAATAGGCTGCTCCCTACTCCTTTTATTTGGCTAATTCCATAGGAACCGGTGGATCCAGTTATATTCTACGCTTTCTTTCTTTCTTTCTTTGTTCCTTTGTTTCTTTCATTTAGTCTAAAAGCAAGATATATATCTTCCCCGACCTCATTGTTGCTGTAATAAATACAAAATCCAGTAATACACAGTCTATAACTGTTGAAGTGCCCATATTTTGGCTAAGTGTAGGTGTACTTCATAGAATATTATAGGATACATACTGTACATAAAGGGAAGGTGCGTGCGGGCTGAGGTGAAAAAGTTGACGGGCTAGTTCAGCACAGAGGAAGTAACTACCAACGCTACTTATTGAGTGTGCTGCCATGTTCCTAAACTTTATTCAGTTTGTATGCAGGACAGGACAGTGGTATATTCAACTGAAGTTTTTCTTTTTAAAAAGAGGAGAGTAGACCCTACCTTATTATTATTAATTGTCTATCAAATACGTATTAGACAACTGGGGATTTTAATTTTGTATTTTAGAACGAGGTGCGACTTCCACTGACGAAGATCACTGACTTGCACAGGGGAGACACCGAAAGGTAATATTCAATTGAACATTTTGTCAATTTATCAAGTCTGGTTATCAGAACCATACAAATTATTATGCATTTAAAATTATTAGGCTACCATTCCTACGCGAATACTTTGCGTACTAACTTTGTAATACATTTATAATAACTTAACAGCATTGTTTTTACCTAGTCGCATTAGATGAACTTTTAACTTCAAAGGTCCTCATTCTGCTTACTCTTTCTGAGCGATTGATCGATAAATTGACAGGGCTACCCATTCGATTGCTCAAATCATACAATAACAGGTTGCGGCTGATTCTGTCAACATCTGGCTTGATTTCGATCATGTAATAAAAAGAATCAACCCATATATTGTTTAAAACTGAAGGGAGATCTTGGGCTGTCAGATAAGCCAACACACGTGCACGACTGAGCGTCTAGAGACAGGTGTCCACAGCGGAGGCGCGGATTGTTGGTGCAAATTCTTATGGGCTTTCCGTTTATTGCTGACGAAGCACTTATAATCTCAATTGTCAAACGTATAAAATAAAATATATTGACTGAATGTAATAACTTGTATACTTAGGCTGCTAAGCGTTCTAAAGTTTAGAGTATAAACAACTATTTTGTATTTATTTATTTATTTGAATAGCCTAGTCTACCACATATGACTTTTAATTCAGCATATAGTTTTTACTATTCTTCCATAGAACATACTCTTAAAAAACAGACATAGTTTCTCTCCTAGTCTTAGGTTAAACAATATTTGCATTGTAATTGGTTTCCCAATTATTGAAGTGTCAATTATGAAGGAAAATGTTGCCAAAGTGCATGCCATTTTTTATTGACGTGTGATTATTATTGTATGTAGAGAAACGTGGCCGTCATACACAAGACATTTGCCAAAATGTTGACATCTGTATGCTAGTTCACAGTAGAAAATGTTTCGCTTGGTCTGTCCTCAAGATTGGGCCTTAATGCGGTTATATTTTTACACCTGAAATATGAGTATATTGTCCTCGTGTGAGTCATACAGTGCCCTACAAAAGTATTCATACCCCTTGACTTATTCAGCATTTTGTTGTGTTACAGCCATAATACAAAATGGATTACCTAGATTTTTTTGTTCTCACCCATCTACAAACAATACTTCACAAGAACAAACTGAAAACATGTTTTTAGGAATTTTTGAAAATTGATTGAAAATTAAATACAAAAATATTTCATTTATATAACTATTCACATCCCTCAGTCAATACATGTTAGAATCACCTTTGGAAGCGATTACAGCGGTGAGTATTTCAGGGTAAGTCTCTAAGAGCTTTGCATACCTGGATTGTACAGTATTTGCTCATTGCTAGAAAGCCATTTTCAAGTATTGCCATACATTTTCAATCAGATTTAACTCAAAGCTACCTAGGCCACTCAGGAACATTCAACGTTGTCTTGGTAAGCAACTCTAGTGTATATTTGGCCTTGCGTTTTAGGTTATTGTCCTGCTGAAAGGTGAAATTGTCTTCCAGTGTCTATTGGAAAGCAGACAGAAACAGGTTTTCCTCTAGGATTGGCTGTGCTTAGCTCTATTTCATTTATTTTTTATCCCACCCCAAAAAAACTCCCTATAACATGATATAGCCACCACCATGCCTGAAAATATGAAAATATGAAAATATGAAAATATGAAGATGTGTTGAGTTGGATTTGCCCCAAACATAAGACTTTGTATTCAGGACATGAAGTTAATTTCTTTGACACATTTTTCTCCAGTTTTACTTTAGTGCCTAATTGAAAATATGTTTTGGAATATTTTTTATTCTGTACAGGCTTCCTTCTTTTCACTCTGTCATTTAGGTTAGTATTGTGTAGTAACTACAATGTTGTTGATCCATCCTCAGTTTTCTTATATCACAGCCATTAAACTTTGTAACTGTTTTAAAGTCACCATTGGCCTCATTGTGAAATCCCTGAGCAGTTTCTATCCTCTCTGGCAACTGAGTTCGGAAAGATGCCTGTATCTTTGTAGTGACTGGGTCTGTTGATACACCATCCAAAGTGGAATTAATAACTTCACCATGCTCAAAGGGATATTCAATGTCTGGTTTTTATGTCCTTCTTTGCAAGGCATTGAAAAACCTCCTCCGTTTTTGTGGTTGAATCTGTGTTTGAAATTCACTGCTCGACTGAGGGACCTTACAGATAATTGTATGTGTTAGATGAGGTAGTCATAAAAAAATTATGTTAAGCACTATTATTGCACACAGAGTGAGTCCATGCAACTTATTATGTGACTTGTTAAGCACGTTTTTTCTCCTGAACCTATTTAAGATTGCCATCACAGTTGGATTGAATACATATTGACTCAAGACATTTCAGCTTTTCGTTTTTCGTACATTTGTAAAAATGTCGAAGGACATTATTTCACTTTAAAATGATGGGGTATTGTATGTAGGCCAGTGACAAAACATTTGAATTTAATACATTTTAAATTCAGGCTGTAACACAACAAGATGTTGGAAAAGTCAAGGGGTGTGAATACTTTCTGAAGGTACAACTCTTATTTAATCTCAGGTGACCTGACCAGACATAACAAAAACATCTAGGAAAGCAGAGAGAGTAAACCTGGAACGGATAGGTTTATTACCCTGACTGTCCAATTTAGCAGTGACATTTGACTGCAGAAAAGGACATATTCAGTATATCAGAAGTTCAGCATTATTACACAGTTGTTCCCACAGTTGTGTCAAGTTGGCTGGACGTCCTTTGGGTGGTGGAACATTCTTGATACACACGGAAACTGTTGAGTGTGAAAAACCCAGCAGCATTGCAGTTCTTGACACACTCAAACCGATGCACCTGGCACATACAACCATACCCCGTTCAAAGGCACTTAAATATTTGATCTTGCCCATTCACCCCCTGAATGGCAAACATACACAATCCATGTCTCAATTGTCTCAAGGCTTAAAAATCTCCTCCCCTTCATCTACACTGATTGAAGTGGATTTAACAAGTGACATCAACAAGGGATCATAGCTTTCACCTGGATTCACCTGGTCAGTATATGTAATGGAAACAGCAGGTGTTCCTAATGTTTTGTACACTGAGTGTAATTATCTTGTGTGTTACACATCAATAGTATACAATCTCACCTGAACCTCCAACAGATAATACATGTATACAAAATGTCACCCTCATCGCAGACATGAGGTTGGCCAGTGGTGGTTTGCACCTTATTACTGTTCTCTCAGACATATTTCTTTTGAGTTAAGGCCTTTTTTTCAGAGGGTCTGAAACTACTAGAACTGGGAACATTTGTGTTCTGACTCTATGTACATTTTTAACCCATACTATAGTTTTAGCTTGATATATTTGTTACTTCTCTAATAGTGCAACTTTCTATGAACCACTGCATTCTATTCAGAGGCTAAAACGTTACAATCCACCAGCACTTCAGCAGCCACATGCTGGGAAGTTGAACCATAGACTTTTATGTTGCAGGGATGCTAGATTAAAGTATTTCGGAACCTCGAAAGCCAAAACTAAAACACGTGCATCTTTGTCTTCATATTTAACTCTGTATAATGTTTGTACATTCTCAAATGTTATCAGTAATACATTTTATTTATTTATTTTCACTCAACTTTCATTGTGATATATTTGTTAAATATTAATCATGCCTGTTTCAAAATCAATGTATCCTCTAATTCAGCATTTCTAAATATTTATAATCATTCATAATGGCTCATTCATTAAATCTATGACAAAGTGTTACCTAAAATAATGTACAAATAAATCCCTCCAACCAAACAGTATAATCTGTTATATTCCATTAGGATTTAGAAGAGGTTAGAAGGAGAGTAAGCACTGTGGTACAGCTGGAGTGCTCTAACTTACTGTTTCTTTTTGATACCTACAGCTCTCCCCCAACTATGGAAACAGAGGCAACTGATGTATACTCTGCAAGTAGGTCAACTTTTCAATCACGCTCTAACCAAAATGATATTGACATATCATAACTCTTAAAAGTCTTTAAAAGGTTTGTGACATCGTGTTTTAAGTTGTGGATGCTGCATTCACCATTTTATGTTGTTAAAAAAGAAAAATGTTTTATGGTCTTTCTAACCAATTTTCCACATTTTGAGGCCGTTTTGTCATCCTTTTGGATATAATCCAACTGGAACTAGTATTTAGTCCAGTCTCCTCTTTCATTTCTGGTTGTTTCTGAGAGTTATTGATTCCTATAGTGATTTTAAGCTAAAGCAATCAGACATTTGAGGATGCCATGATGTTGTGATGTTTTGCACAGCTGAGTTATGGTCAAAGGTATGGGGCATGGCTGAGGCCACACTATTTTTTAACAAATACAGTTGACTCTCATACAGATATGGAAGTGTACACAAGGATAGGTGAACGTGTTCCACGCAGCTGAGATGAGGAAGTCATTCTGCTTTACTAATCCGATAAGAGGAGAGAGACACGAGCTGCATGTGTTCTGATCCTGTAAAAGGGCCAACTACTTCTTGGCTCCCCTAGAGATGTCTTATCAGTAGGGTGGTGCTGTACCAGGCACAGTGGTACTTCCCTCCTCTTTCTCCCCTCCACAGATTCCCTCTGATAGAACACACTGCTCATCTGGAGTTTGACAACTCCTTGTTGCAGGTGTTGAAAATAGTTTTGGGATGAGTGGAACAAAATATGGTATAGTGAGGATATAGTGTGAAGGAAAAAGTAGGATGGAGTAGGATATAGCCATTATAGTGCCCTCTGTTTCAATTCATGTTTGAAGCATACTGCCATATCTCCTCTAAATTGTTAAAGGCAAGCTGATGAATGAGATCTCTGTCTCTTACAGTGTGGAGGAATGGTCTGGAGGTTGATGGTTTGACTGGAAAAACCAGATCCTTGCTCCTGCCTGTGCTGCCTGTGTGGAAATAGGGAAATAATTCTGCACAGTTCCAAACCTCTTGTTCAAAGTTTATGTCATTCCAGTGTCTGTGGCTTATTGAAGTGCTCCCCACTTGTAAAGTACGGTATATATTTAACCATGATGATCATTTGATGCAACACATTCTCAACTCACTTCATAAAACGGCCTACAGAAGCCAACATGTTTATCAGGTCTTGTTCTCTCTTTGCCATTTTCATAAAATGTATTTTCCTTTTGGCCACGCCGCCTACACATGGAACAATCTATATCTGATGCGTTACACACATCATCTTCCTCTAGTTACCTCCCCTGTCTATACAAGTCATCTGGGTCTTGGCCCTGATGCACAGACATGTTGTGGCGGTTCATACAGTATTGAGTCAACTAATGTATGGTGCCAGTCAAAGCTCTGATTTTGACACAGCAAACTGTGTGTGTGCGTGTTTTGTATGTGTTGTCTGCCCCAGTCACTCCTCAATCTGGCCCACGGGTTCACCTTGGGAGCAGTGAGCTGCAATTTTAAGGATTGTAATTTTAAGGATTGTATGAGGAATAGCGGATGATGAACACGTTTGAGCTAAATGCCATTAAGGTTTTCAATAATAATTACAAGGACATGAAACATAGGACCATCAACATTCCGATGCTACTAGTACACATCCTCTTTGAGCCACTGTACTGTGCCTTTACCTAACCTGATCGACCACACAGAGTCGTCAAGGCATCAACACTTAGCACAGTAATGGAAAAGCCTGCCGTATCCAGTCATAGAGCGACTCCTGTCTCTACGACAGACAGCACTGCCAAGGGATAGCCGCCCGTTGGTCACCTGAGATTTCCTTAAACTTCAGCGTGGCTTGCAACCTGAGACCAGACCCAGGGATTGTGTCATCATGGTCATGGACCGCGACTCCCAGAGTGCCTCACTCAGCAGCAGCCAATCACAACAATGAAACACTGGTCTACCACATATAATACTAGCATTTTGTTTTAGTCTCCATGGGGGAAGCATTAAGATTGAAGATTAACTGTTGGACTGAGGTGGCCATTGTCTCTGACATCTCCAATTCTTTCCTGTAAAATGTGCTAGCTGGTAAAGTGTTGTCTTTGCTGTGGTGTGGCTCGTGTGGGATTTGACACCTGGGTCACTGGAGGTGCTGTGGTGTTGGTTTTGTTTTGGCTGAGAGGCTCCCCTGGGGTCAGGCTGTAGAAGGGATTGGACAGCTCTACCTTTGAGTGGACAGGACAGCTATCTTATAGCCTTGCCTGTGTGTCAGGGTGGGTGCTAAGAGGATGCAATCTGATCTGATCTGTATGGATAGGACATGAGGCTGACAGTTGCAGTAGCCACTAGCAAAACATGTTCCATCCTGCACTCCTGTGGTGGCCTGGTTAGCTCCTAAACCTAAGTGATGGGCCTGGTTGGGACTTGGATGGAGGACCACCCAGGGAAAATATATTTGCTACTGGAAGTGTTGTTGGGGAACGAGCAACAGGTTGCAAAGATCGGTGTAGCACTGTGTTAGATTAGGGACTTACACAGCAAATGGGCCAGTGTTACCTTGTGTTGATTTTTCAGTGTAACATTTATAGTGTTTATTCAGGTGTTACATTAACTCTGTTGGTGTTAGATTATTACTTAGTGGTCTAAAATAACCCCAGTGGTGGTGTTAATAACCAGAGTTGAGTGTGAGAGTGTGATTGTGTCAGTTTTACTCTGTGGACAGTACAACATTCCCATCAAATCCTGCAGAGGTGGCACCACAGGTCCCAGAGTGGTGTGGCAAAAAAAATCTGTTGTAAAAAGGTTTATTATGGGCTACGATGGGACCAGAGTTTTTCTAAGCAGATCACATGGTTTAAAAAGTGCTGGAAAACCTCCTGTCCCTGGGGAGGAGGAAAAGCTCCTGTCCTTGGGGAGGAGGAAAAGCTCCTGTCCTTGGGGAGGAGGAAAAGCTCCTGTCCTTGGGGAGGAGGAAAAGCTCCTGTCCTTGGAGAGGAGGAAAAGCCAGTCAAACTGCAGCAATCTTGTACTTGTTCATATTAACTATATTTTAAAGGATGTTAGAATAGAAACCAAATTTGATCGTGTTCACATTTTCTCACAAAACAAATGGCCCAATGTTACCGGTACGTTTAACCTGGCAAGTGGCACGGGGCGCATAGTAGGCTAGACTATGCAGATGCTGTTGTTAGTAGCCTACATTTGATTAGACTGAAAAATAGTATTGTTTCAATACAATACAGCATGTCTGATCGCTAATATTTATGTGTATAGGCTGCGATATTTATGTATGAGCTTTTGCTTGTGTCTGTCAAGAGTGATGTGTTATCACTCTTGCTAAATAGATACCGGAGGAAAGTCATGCTCGCCTTGAGCTTTGTGCGTTGTGCCTGGCCTGCGTGTCCTGCGATTTCCGTGAATATGATTGGTCAAGAACCACAAATAGCCTGCAGCAGCACTCCAATGTGAATGACAGAGAAATTGAGTGTGAGTTGACAAATCATGAGGAAAAATCGGGGAAAAAACAGAACTTTTCCAATAATTTTTACGTTTTGCATTGATCTTTTTTATTAGACTAAATAAAAAACGATTGAAAAGTGCTGTGGCAAATGCCGCCTCGTCACAAGTTTAAAACCACGCCCATCATTATAATATTTCCCAGCATGCTTTTCTGCAGGTAGATTTGTTTTAGGATTGGTTTTTTTTCAGCTGTGTTTTGGCATGTTCATTGATTGATTGAGATATTAATCTTATGCTACACAAAGATAAATACACATTTTCTAAACTAATCCAATCAGTTAGTTGGATTTATAGCACCCGTTACTGAAATGGTTGTTCCAGTTTAAATGGTTTAGGTAGTCCAATTTGTTTGGAGTGCAGTTTGCAGATGAATAAACATTTTGGTTGTTGCTATTCTATCTCTGGCTGATTTCCAATAGAAATTACTTATCACTTTGCAAGCTAGCAAAATTTGGTCTGTTGAAATTGAGTGTCAGGCTACTCTATTAGGATAAAAAAAAGGTCTCTTAAATAAGGCCTTAAGAGGTACAGGTGAAGTTGGAAGTTTACATACACCTTAGCCAAATACATTTAATACAATTCCTGACATATAATCCTAGTAAAAATTCCCTGTTTTAGGTCAGTTGGGATCACCACTTATTTTAAGAATGTGAAATGTCGGAATAATAGTAGAGAGAATGATTTCTTTTCAGCTTTTATTTCTTTCATCACATTCCCAGTGGGTCAGAAGTTTACATACACTCAATTAGTATTTGGTAGCATTGCTTTTAAATGGTTTAACTTGGGTCAAATGTTTCAGGTAGCCTTCCACATGCTTCCCACAATAAGTTGGGTGAATTTTGGCCCATTGCTTCTGACAGAGCTGGTGTAACTGAGTCAGGTTTGTAGGCCTCCTTCCTCACACACACTTTTTCAGTTCTGCCCACAAATTTTCTGTAGAATTGAGGTTAAGGATTTGATGGCCACCCCAAAACCTTGACTTTGTTGTCC
This sequence comes from Salvelinus sp. IW2-2015, assembly GCF_002910315.2. Classification (NCBI taxonomy): domain Eukaryota; kingdom Metazoa; phylum Chordata; class Actinopteri; order Salmoniformes; family Salmonidae; genus Salvelinus; species Salvelinus sp. IW2-2015. The sequence continues at coordinate 30,298,283 of NC_036875.1, read as the reverse complement.
TTAAGCCACTTTTCTACAACTTTGGAAGTATGCTTGGGTTCATTGTCCATTTGGAAGACCCGTTTGCAACCAATCTTTAAATTCCTGACTGATGTCTTGTAATGTTGCTACAATACATCCACATAATTTCCCTTCCTCATAATGCCATCTATTTTGTGAAGTGTACCATTTCCTCCTGCAGCAAAGCACCCCAAAACATGATGCTGCCACCCCTGTGCTTCACGGTTGGTATGGTGTTCTTTGGCTTGCAAGCATCCCCCTTTTTCCTCCAAACATAACAATGGTCATTATGGCCAAACAATTATATTTTTGTTTCATCAGACCAGAGGAAATGTATCCAAAAAGTACAATCTTTGTCCCCATGTGCAGTTGCAAACCGTAGTCTGACTTTTTTATGGCGATTTTGGAGCAGTGCTGAGCGGCCTTTCAGGTTATGTCAATATAGGACTCGTTTTACTGTGGATATGGATACTTTTGTACCCATTTCCTCCAGCATCTTCATAAGGTCTTTTGCTGTTGTTCTGGGATTGATTTGCACTTTTCGCACCAAAGTATGTTCATCTCTAGGAGACAGAACGCGTCTCCTTCCTGAGCGGTATGATGGCTGCGTGGTCCCATGGTGTTCATACTTGTGTACTATTGTTTGTACAGATGAACGTGGTACCTTCAGGCATTTGGAAATTGCTCCAAATGCCTGAATGAACCAGACTTGTGGAGGTTTACACATTTTTTTCTGAGGTCTTGTCTGATTTATTTTGATTTTCCCATGCTGTCAAGCAAAGAGGCACTGAGTTTGAAGGTAGGCCTTGATATACATCCACAGGTACACCTCAAATTATGTCAATTAGCCTATCAGAAGCTTCTAAAGCCATGACATCATTTTCTGGATTTTTCCAAATTGCTTGAAGGCACAGTCAACTTAGTGTATGTAAACTTCTGACTCGCTGGAATTGTGATACAGTGAATTGTGAAGTGAAATAATCTGTCTGTAAACAATTGATGGAAAAATGACTTGTGTCATGCATAAAGTAGATGTCCTAACTGACTTGCCAAAACTATAGTTTGTTAACAAGAAATGTGTGGAGTGGTTGAAAAATGAGTTTTAATGACTCCAACCTAAGTGTGTGTAAACTTCCGACTTCAACTGTATGTAATGTATTGTTGCAAGAAGTTTAATAATTACGTTTGAGCAGGAACCCATTCGGAAATTATGTTGGAGTGGTGTCGTGGAGTACAGTTAGTTAATTTTGGCCACCTGTGAGTAGAAGTGTTGTATCAGTTTAAGTGTTCTATGATTACGTTAATTAAAGTAAGAGCACGTCTGCTGGCAGTTCTGAAGTTTTTATAAATGCTTACATAAGAGCATGTAACATTAAGGAGTTGTAAAACATACTGTAATGTCCTTAACCCAACACCTTATCAAGGGCTATGGACCTCTTGGCGTAATGTTTAAAAATACTATGAGGTGTTGTTGCATAAAACCGTTGGTGCAAACTATTACTGAAACAAAATATAAACGCAACATGCAACGATTTTAATGTGTTAAAGTTTATATAAGGAAATCTCTCAATTCAAATACATTTGTTAGGTCCTAATCTATAGATTTCACATGACTGGGCAGGGGCACAGCCATGGGTGGGCCTGGGAGGGAATAGGCCCACTCACTGGGGAGCCAGGCACAGCCAATGAGAATTAACTTTTTCCCACAAAAGGACTTTATTACAGAAAGAAATATTCAGTTTCATCAGCTGTCCGGGTGGCTGGTCTAAGAAGATCCCGCAGGTGAATCTGGATGTAGAGGTCCTGGGCTGGCGTTATGTGGTCTACGGTTGTGAGGCCGGTTGGACGTACTGCCAAATTCTATAGAATGATGTTGGAGGTGGCTTATGGTAGAACAATGTACATTCAATTCTCTGGCAACAGCTCTGGTGGACATTCATGCAGTCGGCATGCTAATTGCACGCTCCCTCAAAACTTGAGACATCTGTGGCATTACGTTTTGCAACAAAAATGCACATTTTAGAGTAGGCCTTTTATTGTCCCCAGCACAAGGTGTACCTGTATAATGATCATGCTGTTTAATCAGCTTCTTGATATGCATACCTTTCAGGTGAATGGATTATCTTGGCAAATGAGAAATGCTGACTAACAGGGATGTAAACACATTTGTTCACATATATAAGTTTTTAGTGCATATGGAACATTTCTGCAATCTTTTTTTTCAGCTCAGGAAACATGGTACTAACACTTAACATGTTGTGTTTATATTTTTGTTCATTATATATACACTTCCTAGTGTTAAAAATTATATATGAGGAGTTATTGCATAGCACTGAATGTGATAATTCCCTAAAACTGACAAAGTGTAACAGCATCAGCACTAAGTACAGTGTTATTTTTTTATTATTTATAATTTTACCCCATTTTCATGATATCCAATTGGTAGTTACGACCTTGTTTCATCGCTGCAACTCCCAACGGGCTCGGGAGAGGCGAATGTCGAGACATGCATCCTCCGAAACATGACCTGCCAAGCCCCACTACTTCTTAAAGGTCCCAAACTGTCATTCTGATTCCCATGTAAAACTGCGTGAAACTGTAAAACTGAGTTTTGGACAGCTTTAATTTGAATGTATTTTCCATCCTTATGTGATCTGTTTAGAAATTACAGCACTTTTTGTACAAAGTCTCCCCATTTTAGGGGACCAAACGTATTGGGACAAATTCGCTTACTGTATATGTGTATTAAAGTATTAAAATTTACATATTTTTTCCCAGTATTTGAATAATCCTGAATGAATCCTGAAAAATTATGAGTGAAAAAGTTTATGATCAAACTTTATCAATGTCGAAGCAAAAGTAATTTTTCATACTTTGATCTGGTTTCATCCAAATATCATCACATTTGAGTAAAAACATGATTATGGCTGTTCATGACCTTTAACACAATGCTCACTTAACCCAGAAGTCAACCTTGCCAATATGTCGGAGGAAACATTGTTCAATTGACGAGCACAATCAGCTTGCAGGCACCCGGCCCGCCACAAGGAGTCGCTAGATGAGCCAAGGAAAACCCACTGACCAAACCCGGATGGTGCATTGCCAGTTGTGTGCTGCTTTATGGTGCTCCTGGTCACAGATCGAACCCCAGGCTGTAGTGGCTCCTCAGCACTTTGATGCAGTGCCTTAGACCGCTGCACAACCTGGGAGGCCCAACACAGTGTTAATTTAACACTGAAAGTGGACCCATATACACACTGGCCCAGTCTTAAGTTTAAAATTGTCAGAGTTGATTCAACATTGGAACATTTGCTGTTTAGGATCCGGAACAGGGTATCATACAAATAGTCATATTGACACTTGCCTCCTGGCCTAGTTTGCTAAATTATTTCCTCTTAACATAAGTGAAATAAAAATTAAGATTATCCCCAGGTAATCAGGTGTTTTGTCACTATTTTGGCAAGGTGTGATTGCTTCAACTGACACCTATCAAAAGCAATGTGTGTGTGAGTGACTGCAATGTGTGTGTGTCGTGTGTGGTGTGTGTGTGTGTGTGTGTGTGTGTGTGTGTGTGTGTGTGTGTGTGTGTGTGTTGTGTTGTTGTTTGTTGTGTGTGTGTGTGTGTGTGTGTGTGGTGTGTGTGTGTGTGTGTGTGTGTGTGTGTATGCTGTTTGTACAGATGGAGTTGTATGCTTATGTGTGCAGTGCAATGCAATGCAGAGCGATGTTCCCAGCTTCTTTGTTGTCTGTCTGTCTCCCAGGTAACGGAGACTGCTCTCCCAGGAAGACAGAGAACTCTAGAATGTTGGTGGACCTGTCGGCAAACACACCAATGGACAGCAGCTCCAGCATCCTAATTCACCCACTGGTGAGTGGTTGCTGAACATATACGTGCACACAAACACCACACGTATGTATGGACGCAGAGAGGAACATACACACGCACACACACCCACACTCAAGAGGATTATGTGTGTTAAGAGAAACAGTTTATCTTATCAACTCATGTCTTATCTGAAGGGTCTTGCATAGTTCCTTCCCCTAAATGAACAGAACAGGAAGAGCTGAGGGTGCTATTCACCATGTGGTAGCTGAAGCAGAAAAGGGAAGCTGTTTCCCGCAGCATCCCCAGTATTAGTACCTGTCCCATATCTGTTTATGCTGGCTTGCCAACTGCTATGGTCATTAATAGTTCAAAGGAGTCTGCAAGACCCCACAAACAGACCTGGGGTTCAGGCTAAAGTGTTTAAAGAGGGAGAGAGTCTCAGAGGGAGATAGCACTCACAGACTACAGTGTTAAAGAGGGAGAGAGTCTCAGAGGGAGATAGCTCTCACAGACTACAGTGTTAAAGAGGGAGAGAGTCTCAAAGGGAGATAGCTCTCACAGACTACAGTGTTAAAGAGGGAGAGAGTCTCAAAAGGGAGATAGCACTCACAGACTACAGTGTTAAAGAGGGAGAGAGTCTCAGAGGGAGATAGCTCTCACAGACTACAGTGTTAAAGAGGGAGAGAGTCTCAGAGGGAGATAGCTCTCACAGACTACAGTGTTAAAGAGGGAGAGGTCTCAGAGGGAGATAGCTCTCACAGACTACAGTGTTAAAGAGGGAAGAGTCTCAAAGGGAGATAGCTCTCACAGACTACAGTGTTATAAGAGGGAGAGGATTCAAAGGGGATAGCTCTCACAGACTACAGTGTTAAAGAGGGAGAGAGTCTCAGAGGGAGATAGCTCTCACAGACTACAGTGTTAAAGAGGCAGATCGTTCTCACTGACACAGCCTGTGTCATCCTGACCCGGAAGTTGCCTAACACCACTCCGTTTCGACACCATTGTTGTAACATAACACTGACTGATGCTGAATTTCTCTTGAAATTGACCAATTGTGTCACTGTACAAAACTACAGAACATGTTTGCTATATGTTTACAATCAAACTATTAATAAGGTAGATCATTTTAAATGCTTTTCTCGTTGACTTCAGCTAAATGCCTAGACAGCGCCACTAGCAAAACTGCAGAGCTCGTCATTTTATATATCCCATCTCCCGTACCCCTCGTCTGGGAGGAAAATATGAAAACCAATAGAGCTGTTCCGTGTTGCCAGGATACAGTTCTGGATGATAACCTCAATGTCATGCTGTTAGTAAAACAGGGGCTCCTTCAGTTCAGACAGGGATATAGATAGAAGGGGGAATATTGCTAAAGAAAAGACTGCCATGTTGTTGCAGAGATTGTCATGTCATTGCTGACAATAGCAGGAGTCCTGAATTCTATGTGTCCTATGTTGTGAGACAGATGGATGATATCAACCCTATAGCAATCACCACAGTGGACATTGTTGTCATCCCTAAAGCAAACACCACATTGGCACATTGTTGTCATCCCTAAAGCAATCACCCCACACACTCCCCTTGTGTTTATGGAGTCTAGGAGCCTAAGGGGACATGGGTATGAGATGGATATAGGTGTGAGAGGTTTGGGGCTATTGCTTTGTCTCCTTGCGTACCCACCCTGTGATCATGGTCAGTCACAAATCACAAACAGCCTTGTCTAAATGGTTGACACTACTATCCGGATAAGGTTTTCCTGACTGCAGCAGAGGAATGCAAGGAGTCACCTTCTGCCTATGTTCAATCTTAAAGGTCCCTGTAACCTATGTCAATCTTAAAGGTCCCTGTAGCCTACTGTATGTTCAACCTTAAAGGTCCCTATATTCAAACAAATGCATTGTATGGGAGAGCACATCTCTGAATCTCTGAATATTATTCTGTGGCTTTTGTGTGTGTGTGTGTGTGTGTGGTGTGTGTGTGTGTGTGTGTGTGTGTGTGTGTGTGGGTGTTGTGTGTGTGTGTGTGTGTGTTGTGTGTGTGTTGTCATCACAGATACTAGGAGTCTTGTGGCAGTAGAAACAGCAGAGGCCTTCCTGCCTTTAGTCAGTGTCAGTCAGTCAGCCAGCCAGCCCCCCTCCCCCACATCCCATCCAGCCAGTCTCTAACCCAACACCAGTCACGTGGAAAACATCAGGGGCTCAGCAGCACCTGTTTAGACTAGGACATTCCCCTCCCCCTCATTCTTCCTCTTTCATCTTCTTCCTCCCTCCCTCTTCTCCTCCCCAGGGACTGACTGGAACTAGACAAGCCTGTTTCTCATCTCTCCCCAAATAATGTTCAGAGCACGTCACATCACTACACACAGACCATTTCTGGGAGTAACCAAGTGTATCTTTACATAACATGTTAACTGTGTGCATTCCAGGAGTTTCAGCTTTAAAAATAGCACTTATAGTTGCTTACAATTAAAATAGTGTAATTGTTAGTCAGGTGTGGAGAGTCTCTGTCTCAGGGGGTTTAGCATAAACTTTCCTAATACTGTGAGCATCATTATATCACTTGTTTCGCCAGGGGAAATGACATGCAGATTGTATGAACGTATTCCTATCAATGGAGTTAGTCAAAGAGAAACAGATTCACAAGATGTACAATCTCAACCTTCAGTTCCCACACCTACTGAGAACAAGGATCACCCACAAAAATAATCTAATGTAATTGGCCAAAAACCATCAAACAATAACTTGATTGGTCATAATGGTCTCTTCTAGAAAACACAATCAAACAGGAAGATGAAGATGAAGAAGATGAAGGGGACAGGAGGACCACAGCAGAGGACATGGGCCAAAGCGGGGAAGAGGGATCGGGTTTGGAGGAGCCCATGATTGACAGCCCAAACAACCTACAGGATGGGGTCCCCGGGTCAGAAGGGTCATGTGACCCAGGAACTCGGCTGCCCAATGGTAAATGTTTCTCTAAAGTTGTTTCCCCTTATGTCCCTTCTACAGTATATAGCCCAAACCTCATGTACGTTATATTGAACACCAATGACCCAATACTCTCTGATGTATCTGAGGATTGTCAATGTTTTACCATTAACATCTAGCAAATTGCAAAAACCTGTTAGTATAATACAAAATGGCAGATAATGGTTACTTCACGTTGTAGCTCAGTATGAGATATGTATTTTACAGACTAAAGCAATTGCACGTCACTTATCCTACGATTGAAAACAATTATAATGCTTGAGTCAGAAATTGCTTATTTTTGTGTCATTGGGTGTGGAGGTGAAAAGCTTTGCTATGTTCTAGAAGACAATAGTTGAGCCTTAGAATCATTCTCAGGGAAAACATCCCAGGAATCTTCCTCAACCTGTTTCCTAGCCCTTAACTGACGCTGTAGTGAGTGTGCTGTAGTCTAGTTGTGAACCAGGAAAACTATGTACATAGAGACATACAAACACACACTCACCGATGGTAAAGCTGGGCACTAAACGTATACAGCACATTTAGCAATGCAAGACTATAAGATACAATGTAAGACTCTCTAAACCGTCTTCCGTCTGAAGACACTTTGACAGCAACGCTTAAACATAATACTTTAAACTTATACATATGGTGTGTGTGTGTGCATGTGTGTGTGTTTGTCCCTCCTATAACCATACATTGGGTCTGGATGGGGACGGAAACATGTATTTATGTACCTACTGTACTGTGTGGTGATAGAAAGAGAGAAAGCTGTAGTAGAGAGACCCAGAGCGAAAGGGAACAGAGCTAACACCTCATCTCACCACACTCTATTTCTGGAGATATAAATATCTCTGTAGTTACTACAGTAAGGTCTAGTTCAAATGTATCAATAGTACACAGTGCACATCAGAAACCACATGTTAGTGTTTTTCTCTGCACTGAAAAACCTCCTTAAAGTAATATTGGCAACGTTTGTAAGTCTCAGCTAGGGTTTGTTTAATGGAGGCTGAGGACGAGGTTAGCAATTGACGAGGTTAGGGTTTGTTCACCTCCACAGTCCAGCTATGTATATGTCCTTTGTAGCTGGTAGAGCATGGCACTTGCAACGCCAGGGTTGTGGGTTTGATTCTCGTGGGGGACTGGAACGAAAAAAAAGAAAATTATGAAAATATATGCATTCTACTGTAAGTTTCTCTGGATAAGAGTGTCTGCTAAATGACGTACATGTTTTATCATTGCAATGTGTTGATTGTTGTTGGGTAGCTGTGAATCTCAATTTCTGTCTTAAGTTTGTTCGGTCCAATATCCCAGTGAAAAGTGTGGCAACTCAAGACTAGGTTACTGAGTTTCTGTGGTTATTGTGTGTTGCTGATCTGGCTCTATGTTAACCTTTCACGAGCCTCTACCCCGGATCCGGGAGCACCCCCCACACCCCCCACACACTAATTAGCATACCTAGCATAGCTTCAAAAGTAGATAGTAGCATCTAAATATCATTAAATCACAAGTCCAAGACACCAGATGAAAGATACASATCTTGTGAATAAAGCCACCATTTCAGATTTTTAAAATGTTTTACAGGGAAGACAAAATATGTAAATCTATTAGCTAAACACGTTAGCAAAATACACCAC
>NC_036875.1:30252771-30289832 GCF_002910315.2 Salvelinus sp. IW2-2015 | reverse complement strand
AGAGAGAGAGGATAGGTAGCTTAGGGGGGTTCTGGAGGGGAGTTCGAAGAATGAGGTTAATTCTGGAGCGCGGAGGGGATCAATAATAGTAGTTGTGGTAGCGGAAGGATCAGAGGGATTTCATATAGGGTAGGTAGGCTGAGGGCAGAGGATTCAAATAGTAGGTAGGCTGAGTGGCGGAGGGGAATTCTGATAATAGGTTAGTAGGGTCTAGCGGTCAGAGTTGGAGTTTCTAATTAGGTGTAGGTGTTGGCTGAGGGGTCGGATAGGGTGATTTCGGTATTATTATGTGGTGTGACGGTAAGGCGTGTAGGGGCTAGATATTAGGATGGCATAAGTTTGTAGGTAGTCTGACGGGGCGGTGGGGGTATTCCATTGGAGGTAGTAAGGGTGTAGGTTGGGGTTTAGTCTGTAGGCGGGCAGTAGGGGATGCGATATAGTAGGTAAGGCTGAGGGGCGGTGGGATTATGGGGCATAAATGTGAGGGTGTAGGCTGACGGGGCAAGGGATGTTCATTATATGTTTAGTTTAGGCTGAGGTGCATGATGGGATTCAGGTATAGGGTGTAGTTTTGTTTTCTGATTGGGCATCGTAGCGGGATTGCATTTATATGTAGGTTAGGTCTGAGTGGGTCAGGGAGGGGTATTCATAAGTAGGTGTAGTCTTCTGATGGGCCAGATGGGGATTGCATATAGTGATGAGTTTTTTATTGGTTGTGGTCTGAGGGCGCGAGGGGAATCGAGTTGAAGTAGTAGGTATTAGTGGTTTGAGTGGGCAGTTGTAGGGGATCATTATTATGTAGGCTTAGGTCTGTAGGGCGCTAGAGGGGATTCAGTGAAGAGAAGATAGTAGGTGTCGGGGAGGGGATTCTATATTTAGTAGACAGGCGCGGGTGAGGGCGGGGGGGGAGGAGTTCATGAGAGTAGTAGTGTTGTGGGCGGAGGTGGCGGGAGGGTTAGTCATGTGATAGTAGAGATACGGTGCTGTAGGGGCGGAGGGATGCATATAGAGATAGGCGAGGGGCAGGGGAGGGGATTCCAAGATAGTATGTGATAGATTGAGGGGGGCGGGAGGGATGTTCATGATGTAAGTATGGAGGGGGCATGGTCTGAGGGGGCGGGGGGGGGGATTCATGTGAGGTTAGGTTAGGGCTGAGTGGGCGGAGGTGGGTATGGGTTGCAATGGTATTGTAGAGTGTGAGAGTTTGAAGGGTCTGGGTGGGAGGGGATTCGGATGGATAGTGAGGGAGTGTGGTCTGAGGGGCGGGATGGGTATTTCAGGTAGTTAGTATGGTAAGGGCAGGGCGAGGGGTGAGGGGATGTCGAGATTATAGTAGTAGGGCTGTAAGGCCAGAGGGAGTTCAGTGATAGTAGAGGTAGCGGAGGCGGCGGATGGGGGGAGTGGCATTTATATAGAGGTTAGGCTGAGGAGGGCCAAGGAGAGGGGATTTCATATAGTAGGAGTAGGGCTGATGGGCGGATGAGGGGATTCATAGTAAGTGAGGTGCGTTATGTGTGTGCTGAGGGGGTCGGGAGGAGCATATAGTAGACAGGCTGAGGGGCGGTGGGGGGGGATCTATATAGTAAGGTTTTAGGGCTGGAAGGTGGTCGAGGGTATGGGCCATATAGTAGATAGGATGAGGGGTCGGAGGGATTCATTAATAGTGATAGAGCAGGCGTGAGGTCGGGGGGTGGGAGTAACGATGATAGTAAGGGGTAGGCTGAGGGGGCGGAATGGTTCGTCATATAGGTAAGTAAGTGTTGATTGTGATGGGGGAGGGGATTATATGGGATAGTATGGTAGGCGATGAGGGGCGGAGGTGGATTCAATGATTAGTAGGTGGTTGTTAGGCTGAGGGGGCAGAGGGTGGGGAGGATTCATATTAGGGTAGTCGTAGGGTGGTGGTGGTGGTGGCTGGGGCTGTAAGGTCCAGAGGAGAGTTTTCATAAGTATGGAGTAGTAGGCTGGGGCGGGTGGGAGGGATATATAGGTGAGGTTAGTATGGACTGGAGGGCGGGATAGGGTAGATTTGCAAGATAGTAGGATAGGTGGGTGTGGGCGGGCTGGGTGCGGGGATTGGTTTGGTTGGGGTGTGGTGCGGGGTGGTTGTTCGGGAGGTTAGTGTGGGTGGAGCGGGGGCAGAGAGGGAGCAGATAGAAGTGAGGCTGAGGGGTCGGGGGGAGTCAGGATTAGTTAAAGAATAGATGTGAGGGGCGGGAGGGATTTCATATAGTAGAGGGGGGCAGGCATGAGTGGCGGGGGGTGGGGGGATGCCATATAGTAGGTGGTGTAGGCTGAGGGGCGGGAGGGTAGGGCAAAGTAGATAGATTGAGGGGCGAGGGGATTCATAAGTAGGGTAGGCTGAGGGAGGTGCGGGGGGGGATCAATATAGGTGAGGGTTAGGGTGCGCGGGCGGGGTGAGGGTTGATTCATATGAGGTGAGGGGGTAGTGGCTGAGGGGCGAGGTGGGATGTCATGGGTAGTAGTTAAGGCTTGAGGGTCCGAGGGGATTTGCGAGGGATAGGTATCGTGTTGGGTGGGTGGTGGTGTGGTGGGGTGGTGGTGTGGGTGTGGTGGGGTGAGGGGTAGGGGTGTTGGGGTTTTGTGTGGGTGGTGGTTGGCTGAGGTGCGGAGGGATTTCATTATAGTAGCTGGTTAAGGTAGGGCTGAGGGGGGTGCAGGGGTTGAAGGGGATGGCTTACAGTAGGGGCATAAGGTGCTTAGGGGGTGGGGGGTGATCAGGATAGTAGGAGGTCTGAGGGGCAGAGTGGGAGGGATCAGGGATAGAGTTATGGTTGTAGGCTGAGGGCAGGGAGGTAATTCTAAGTAGGTGTGTGTATCCTGAGGGGGGTCGGTGAGGGTTCAATTAGGGGGTTAATGTAGGGCTTAGTGGGTCGGAAGGGATGCGATGATAGTGATGTAGCTGAGGGGCTGGTAGGATGCAAGTATAGTAGGTGGCGAGGTTGGTGGGGGTGTGGGGCTGGAGGGGTAGGAGTTGCATAGTAGGGGGTGGTAGGGGGCTGTAGGGCGGGAGGGGATCATAGAGGTGGTAGGTGTAGGCTGAGGGGTCGGAGGTTTGTTGGGGGCGGGAGGCATATAGATGATAGGGTTGGTCTGAGCGGTGCAGTGTAGGTGGACGTCGAGGTATGGTAGAGTTGAGGTTTGAGGGGCGGTGGGGAGGGATTGATGTTAAGTAGGTAGGGTGTTACTGAGGCCAGATGGGGGATGTGCATAGAGGTAGGTAGTGTGTCTGAGGGGGGCGGATAGGGATTCAGGATAGTTTAGTAGGTCGGAGGGCTGAGGGGATTCATAATGGTGATGTAGCGGAGGGAGGCGGGGAGGGAGTTCAAAGGAGGTGGTTTATGGTTCGCTGAGGGGCGTTAGTGGATTTTTTCATATAAGTATGGTAGTAGTGTCTGAGTGGGTCGATGTGGATGCATATATAGTGTTAGGTTTTAGTGTGCTGAGGGGTCGCAGGGGATTCATAATTAGTATCTGTACGGTCTAGTTGGCCTGGACTAGGGCAGAGGGGAATGCTTACAGTAGTAGCTTTGGGTGAGGGGATTCATATAGTAGGTATGGTTTCTGAGTGGTGCGGATGGGTATTCATATAGTCTGATGGATAGGGTTTTGTGGTTTTTTTTTTTTTACTGATGAGGTCAGGTAAGGGATTCAAATAGTAGGTTTAGGTGTCTGAGGGGCCGGAGAGGATTCTAATAGTTATGGGTAGTGCTGAGGGCTCAGAGGGGATTCTAATATATGTTAGATAGGTGTTCTGAGGGGCGAGTAGGGATGTCCATATAGTAGGTAGGCTGAGGGGCGGGTAGGGGGATTCATTATAGTAGTTTGGGATTACTGAGAGGCAGAGGGGATTCAAATAGAGTGGTTGTAAGGTTACTGAAGCGGGCGGAGGGTATTCATATATTGTAGGTAGGTCTTGTAGGGCGGAGGTGGATTTCATATAGTAGTATTGCTAGGGGCAGAGTGGGATTCATATAGTAAGGTAGGCTGAGGGGCGGGATGGGGGATATCATATAGTAGGTTAGGCGTTCTTGAGTGAGTGAGGGGATTATCATATATAGTAGATTTAGGTCTGAGGGGCCAGAGGGATATAATTGTATGCAGGTTTAGGACTCGAGGGGCGAGGGGATTCATATATAGGTTAGGTGCTGAGGGGTCGAAAGGGAATCTCATATAAGTAGATTGGGGTTAGTGTTTTCTTGGAGGGGTCGAAGGCGGAGTTCATATAGTAGCTATGGTGTCTTGAGGGGCGATGGTGGGAATCATATATGTATGGTAGTTTTTGCGTAGGGGCGAAAGGGATTTCATTTAGTAGGTAGGTCTGAGGGGGTAGATAGGGATTCATACAGAACTATCTTCCTTACTACATTTCTTTCATATTGGTGCCTACACGAATTGATGGAGTAGTGAAGGAATGAATAGGCCTTAACAGGATGGAAAATTAGAAAAGGTCAAGAAGAATGAGAGAGAAAGACCTCTGCTGGTCTTCTTGGTCTGCATGTGAGTAACTTCTAGTGAGGCTAACTACTAGAGATGGCGGTGTACTGTTGTCTGTCCTTTGTCCTCAATAGACACGGCAGTGGAGACCATCTAGAGAGAGTGGGTTCTTGATATGCAGTAGCAGGACAGTGAGCTTATCAGTTTAGAGCAATCACAGCACATTGCGTTTACTTTAAGTCTCCTCCATGAATCTACAGAGAACGAGAGTCCTTTCTTGAGAGACGAGATTCGTGGAGCAGGTGTCTTATACAGAATGAAAGGAACCATTCATGTCCTGGTGCCTAACGACTATGCCTCTTGCTGCTGCAAACTTAAAGCTTAGACGTAGTATGCGTTCCCATACTCTAACTAATGACTAACAATGATATTGTTGGGATCTGTTTTTGGCTAAGATCTGTCTCACACGATTTTTTTTTTTGTATTTTTTTGTTTTTTTGTTTTATAACTAGACACATATAGTTCAGTGATCAATGCCTTTTAGTACAATTTATCGTATGACAGACCCTGTTCTATTAGCCTGTTCAATATCATTCAAGCTATTTGACTAAGTTCGAATAATTTATTGATAACCAGGATTATGGAGTATATCAGTAGTAACCACAGGAATAAAAAAGTAAAGTCAGACATGACTGGCAGGATTATTATGAGGTGAATTGGTAATAAAAGCCACATGATAGAGAAGGAAGAAGAGGAAAGGACGATGATGAAGAAGAAGAATGTAAGTAGAAAGAGGGAAGAACAGAGCGCAGATGATGCGAACCTGAGTGTGTTGCGTGGCGTGAGGTCCTTGTGAGTGGCGTCACGTGACGTTCGCTGGCTAAGGCTTCAGCTGACAGTAAGGGGCAATTGTGTAATGGGTTGGCTCCCCTGTGTGCGTCTTATGTGTCTCAACAGATGCCTTGGTCTGAAAGTGGATACGAGCACGATCCATACACTGGTTTTACACTGGTAATAGGCCTTTATTTCATCCTGATGAGGGCATCAGGAAGTGTTACATCTGGAACGGCCTATCGCTTGAAGAGTGGGCACCGGAATAGTTGCAAGCTCGCATCACTTTTCACAGTCCCCCTTTAAAAACTTCTTGCAACTATAGGCGGTGCTGTTCCGCATTAGCATAATTTGTGTCTCAAATTAAACTGCCTCGTGCTAATCTTGATCGTACAATAGCTATTATTGTATTATTGGTATGAAAACCTTTCTAGTGTTCTATTAGAAGTGTGGAATTTGTCTATGAGTTGGTAAGTTGAACAATTTTATTAAGTCTACTTTTCATGACATGGAGTTCAATTTTCAGAAATGATTAAACGTCGATCTGAATTCGTGGGGTTCTTGGTTTATATGAGGCTTAACTATGTGGAAGCATGAGTTTGAACGCGAACACGCCTACTCTTCCTTACTTGGGTTCTAGTATCGGTCATCACGTTTTCAATGAAGTCGATGTTGGTTTTACGCTTCACGTAGCATTAATGAATGACAAAAATGTACAGAGATCCCCTCTTTTTCTCAACGTGCGCGTCGTCTTAAGTACCGTTTGAAAGGTCCATCTGGAACCTGTCCTTTCGTTCTCAAATCGTTTTCTAACACAGCAATCGAGTTTTCCTCCGGTCATTGTTTTCAATCGTTATAATGTTTGTTGTTATTAGACAGTATAATGTAGTTATATTTGAGCCGTTTTTATATCAATTTATATCCGTGTTAGTGCGATTTTGCGGAATTTCTGTTTGTGTGGTGCGTTTTGCTGAAATGTTTTGGATCACATCCTGTTTTATGGGAGTCCGTGTTTTTGGTTGTCGTCAGTTGGTGGTGGATCATTTCGACAGGCGACAGAGGATCTTATCGACCAATAGACGGTTTGGAGTTTAACATAGAAAAGGATACAATTTGCCTTCAAGGAATGAGTTTGGTGGAAGAACAGCCTCAAAGTAAGCAATATTTAATATGAAGAACGTTTTTCCTGTTCGAAATATTTTAAAACGCATAATGTCGCCATTGTTTTAGGTTAATATGTCCAACTTGGTCCAACCTCTTGTGATTGAAAAAGAATGAGGATAATGTTTTAGATAAATGTGTAATCCGCGGTGCATTAAGAACCTAATGTTGTCTTTCGTTGCTGTCAACCCTGTATTTTTTAGTCCAATGTATTGATTAGCTTTCAATTAAACTAGATCACTCTTGATAGATGACGTCAGACATATTGAGGCTTTGATTTCCTAGTATTTTTAATTGTGTTAACCACGGTTTGTAATCTAAATATGCACCTTTTCGAACAACGTATATGTAATATTGGTTTTGAAAATGATGTTACAGGAGTGTCATCGGAAGATTCTGAAGAAGGTTAGTGAAAAAATTAATATATTTTGGCGGTGATTACGTTTATAGCGCTCTTTGGCTGGATTCAGATGCTCTTGGTAATGTTTGTTCATGTGGTTATGCTACTTATCGATTTGTATTGTGTTTCGCTGAAAAACGCTTAGAAAATCTGAAATATGGTCTGAAATCACAAGACTCGGGTCTTTCCATTGCTATGCTTTTTGTCTTATTTTTATTGAAATGTGTTTATGATGAGTAAATTGGTCATACACGTTGCTCTATTCTAGTAATTCTAGTCGATTGTTGATTGGTGGGTGCAATTTGTAAACTGTGATTTCTACCTGAAATATGCACTTTTTTCTAACAAAAACTATCCTTATTACAGAAATGTTAATTATTCAGACTGTCTCTTGAAGAGGTTTTTTCTTGGTTATGTGGATATCAATATCTTAGTTGAGCCGAATTGGTGATAGACCTGAAGGAGTAAGAAACTGATGGAGTTTAGCAATAAGTGGAGTGTTATTTAGAAACTAGAAGGTGTTTTCTATCCAATAATAACAATAATATGCATATTGTACGATCAAGAATTTAGCACGAGGCAGTTTAATTTGGAGACACAAATATGCTAATGCGGAACAGCACCCCCTATAGTTGCAAGAAGTTTTTAAAGGGGGACTGTGAGTGATGCGAGCTTGCACTTCCGGTGCCCCTCTCAGCTGATAGGCCGTTCCAGTGTAACACTTCCTGTGCCCCTCTCAGGTGATAGGCCGTTCCAGTGTAACCAGTGTGGTGTGTCGTTCACTCAGAAGGGCAATCTGTTGAGACACATTAAGCTGCACACGGGGGAGAAACCCTTCAAATGCCCCTTCTGCAGCTACGCCTGCCGCCGTCGTGACGCACTCACAGGCCACCTACGCACACACTCAGGTCAGCCTCTCTGCCGCCTCTGTTCTTCCTTCTTCTTCTTCTTCTTCTTCTTCTTCCTCATCGTCCTCCTCTTCTTCCTCATCTTTGTGGCTCCTTTATTCACCTATTCCCTCTATATTGAGTCATGCTTGCTTTAACTTTTTTTATTCCTGTGGTTACTACTGAGTATTATATCCTGGTTTCAATAAATTTTCGACTTGTCAAATAGTTGATGCTATAGAACAGGCTATAGAACAGGTCTGTCTCGATGTAACTAAAAGCATGATCTCATCTGACTTGTGTCTAAGTTTGTGTGAGACAGATTAGCAACAGTCCCCACAAATATCATTGTTTCTCATTGTTGGATGGATGCATCTCTCTGAAGCTTTGTTTGCAGACAGACAAGGGCTGTGGTTAGGCACCCAGGACATGGTGTTCCTTTCATTCCTATAACCTGCTCACGTCTCGTCTCCTCAGAAAGGAACTCTCTGTTCTCTGTAGATATATGGGGAGACTAAAGAAACGCTGTGCTGTGTTGCTCTAACTGTAACTCACTGTCCTAGCTCTGCATCAAAGACCCCTCTCTCTCTGTGGTCTCCACTGCCGTGTCTTTGAGACACAGGACAGACAACAGTACACCGCCATCTCTAGTGTTGTCCTCCTAGAAGTACTCACATGCAGCTACCCAGAACCAGAGGGTCTTTCTCTCTTTCATTCTCTTTTGACCTTTTTCTAATTTTCACTTCCTGTTTTTTAGGCTAAATTCATTCTTCACTCTCCTCCAGTCAGTGTAGGCACCAAATGAAAGTGTAGTAAGGAGTAGTTCTGTATGAATCCCCTTTCGCCCCTCAGCCTACCTACTAAATGAATCCCTTTCGCCCCTCAGCCTACCTACTATATGAATCCCCTCCGCCCCTCAGCCTACCTACTATATGAATCCCCNTGAATCCCCTCCGCCCCTCAGCCTACCTACTATATGAATCCCCTCAGCCCCTCAGCCTACCTACTATATGAATCCCCTCCGCCCCTCAGCCTACCTACTATATGAATCCCCTTTCGCCCCTCAACCTACCTACTATATGAATCCCCTCCGCCCCTCAGCCTACCTACTATGTGAATCCCCTCCGCCCCTCAGCCTACCTACTATATGAATCCCCTCCGCCGCTCAGCTTACCTACTACACTACCTGAGCGTTGAATGTAATGTTAGGCACACTTCTGTGGCATACGGAGTAGGTTGGCATGACGTTCTCTTACGTACAAGGCTGTAGTTGAAAGGGCTCTTCTCCCTTCTCCTCTCTCTATCTCTGTCCCTCCCTGCCCCCTGGGAGACACATGACACAGTGCCAGGAAACAGGCGAAGAGATTGAGAGGGGAAAGAGACCGAGACAGAGAAACAGAGAGAGAGAGACAGTGACAATGTATTGTACAATCAAAATCAAATCAAATGAAATGTTATTAGTTACATACACATGGTTAGCAGATGTTAATGTGAGTGTAGTGAAATGCTTGTGCTTTTAGTTCAGAAAATGCAGTAATATCTTACATATAATGTAACAAATTCACAACAACTACCTCATACACACAAATGTAAAGGGATGAATAAGAATATGTACATGTAAATATATGGATGAGCGATGGCCGTGCGACATAGGCAAAATGCAGTAAATGGTATAGAATAGAATACAGTATATATATATGAGATGAGTAATGTAGGATATGTACACATTATTAAAGTGGCGTTTTTTAAAGTGACTAGTGATACATTTATTAAGTACAATTATTAAAGTGGCCAGAGATTTGAGTCTGTATGTTGTCAGCAGCCTCTCTATGTTAGTCTCTCGGTCCCAGCTTTGATGCACCTGTACTGACCTCGCCTTCTGGATGATAACGGGGTGAACAGGCAGTGGCTCGGGTGGTTATTGTCCTTGATGATCTTTTTGGCCTTCCTGTGACATTGGGTGCTGTAGGTGTCCTGGAGGGCAGGTAGTTTGCTCCCGGTGATGCGTTGTGCAGACCACACTACCCTCTGGAGAACATACTTTCCCCTGTCACAGTGAAGTCACAGATTGGCACTGCATGGATTGTGTTTACAGTATCTGAACCCATCACAAACACATTGTTGAATGGCAATATGAATTCATTCCTAGAATTGCTGTGCAAATGTGTAGTGTGCATGTGATTGTTCTTGGAGGTGTTTTAGATGCTACATGGAGAGCTATGGAATCACTCATTTTTGACATTACATGAGACAATAAAAGGGTTCTGAGACAAGAAACAATAGGTTCCTGTTTGTCACCCAAATAGAGGCAGCCGACTGAGTCTAAAGGCTGAGAGCGTTGAGGCTATTTGCATGTTCAAGAATAGCTGCTGAAAGCAGGATTTTGGTGATACATCCAACATCTGCAAAAGGCCACATGGGGGAGGTTTTGTAAATGAGGTGTGTGTGTGTGTGTTGCCTATTCCAACATGAAAGTGTAACTGCCCATTGCGGCTGGCTGCTGGCGACAGTTCACAGGTGCTTAGGCCTAGATCATTGGAGCAGACAGACACGTCAGGGTGTTTTTCCATTACCGTGACATTATATTACTTTAGTTGGTAGAACATTGGATTCTTATAATGCCAGGGTAGTGGGTTTGATTCCCAAGACCACCCATACGTTAAATGTATGCGCGCGTGACTGTAAGTCGCTTTAGATAAAAGTATCTTAGTTATCAGACTGAAACATGTTATTCCCACAGTAACAGGTCAGGTAGTTTCTATTGACGTAGTCACCTCTGCTATACATTTTATCACGTGAACTACTCCTATTTTGGGCCAGAGTCTGGGTCACTGGTGGGTGTTGTCTGGACTGCCAACTCATTATGAATTTATTCATTCATTCATTCATTAATGAGTAATTCATTCATGAGTGAATGAATGAATGAAGTAGAATTCATAAATTAATGAAGAAAGATTGGAAGGAAGGAAGGGAGGAAGGATTGAAGGAGGGAAGGAAGGATCAACGGATGGATCTTCTCTGTGGGAAAGCTAGGTGAAGTTTTGGCCTGTCTCACCAGCATAAACCCCATCTGAATGGAACTGGCAGCATGAATCACTTCTCACCTCCAGCTGCTGAGGAGAAACACATGCGCTGTCTAACGTTGGAGTTATTTTCCTCCCACTAAGGGATGCAGAACATATTGACTGTCTCTGTACTAGGCCTACAGGACCATTTAATTATGCAACATAGTAGTGAACTAGTATTTTTGCGCCTGGAAGAGTTGTAACAGTTGTTCCTTGGCGTATGAAAGGAACACGTCTGTATTCGAGAGTCTGGTTTGTGTGAGGGATCCTACTAGTTGTGGAGCATAATTACTCCATAGCTCATCACAGCCCTCCTCTATTTTCTGTCTTCTCCATGGGCTCTGTTTGTTTACTACAACCTCCTACAGCAGTGTTTCTCAACTCCAGACCTCCAGTACCCCCAACAGCACACATTTTTGTTTTAGCCCCGGACCAACTCACCTGATTGAACTCATTGAGGGCTTGATGATTAGTTGACAAGTTGAATCAGGTGTGCTTGTCTCGGGCTACAACCAAAAGGTGTTCTCTTGGGTGTACTCGAGGACTGGAGTTGGGAACACTGTCCTAGAAAGTTCATATAGACTCTGTTCTCCACAGGTTCTAAGCGTTTACTACAACCTCCTAGAGAGTTCACATACTGTAGATTTGCGTCACCACAAAAATGCTTTGGACCATGCCCACTCTCTCTCTGTCCATCCATCTGTCTATTAAATTAATATTTTGTTATTTTGATATTATTTCTCTCATTTAGTGGGCAAACCACACAAGTGCAACTACTGTGGGCGGAGCTACAAACAGAGGATTTCATTGGAGGAGCATAAAGAGCGTTGCCATAACTACCTCCAGAGTGTTGCCATGGATCCCACCTCCATCACCAGGCCTTATCCAGGTGAGTGTCAATGTCCTGCTCTGGTACAGAGACCTGCTATATGGTACAGCACTGATGGTATGGATGCGGAAACGTCTGCTTTGTTTGCCACTTTTCCGCACCTTGCACTTTCTCTTTTTATAATTGATCATTCAAGCATGAAGTTCAATTGAAGACCACTTTTGTTTCTCTGCCTCCTTATTGTAGAGTAAGTGCGAGTACCCTGTGAACTCTACTTAGTTATTTGACATTTATACACCAGCCACCTACAAGCCTTGGTGCAGACTTTCATTCTGCTTTTCCACACACACGCGCACGCACACACACACACACACACACACACACACACACACACACACACACACACACACACACACACACACACACACACACACAATACACATCTAGATGTGTATAAGAGACAGCATGATACCATACATACATATATGTGCTGATCCCACTGCAGACCCCTTCCCGACACACACTCCTCTGACCCCTAGGTGAGGTCCCTAAAGAGCAGAGGCCCCTGGCCGAGGCTGTTGCCAGGGCAACCTTCGACCGCCCACCAGTCATCGAGAGACTGCAGAGTAACATGGGGAAGAGGAAGAGCACCACCCCACAAAAGTTTGTGGGTAAGAATCATCACATCACTTCCTGTGGTGGGGAGCACAATGGTGTGTTGACCCCAAGGATAACTAACTCACAATTACTCATATAAGCTTATATAACTATTGTATTTAAAAGGACAATGCATCATTATATTTTTCTTTACAGTAACTATTTGAAATGTTTCAGTGTTTGATAATTATTAATTTGTTATTAAAGGTAGACTCAGCAAAAATTACATTGCCACGAGCAGCACCGGAGATATTGAGATGATTGAGATGCAACACTTCGCTCTCACACAGTCACACACAGTGTCTGTGCATGCGCATGGGTGCTTCATGCTGTTCACAGCGTGGTAGCCAGGGCACCAAAACAGCTGAGAAGTTCAGCCTCTCACTTCAACACTCTTAGTTGTTACAGAAATCGACCCACCATATTGTTTACGTTTTGCATCTCCCTCATATCACTGAGTATTTAGTGGGGTATTTAGTTAATTCCATTTTTTGATTGAATTTAACCTGTTCTGTTAGGTTAAATTCAGTTTACAGTTTTGATTGTTTATGTTTTATGTTCAGTTTGACTGAAATGCAACAGGATAAGTTCATGCATGCAAAAAAGGGAATTGCGTGCCTGGGCAGAGGTTTAGCAACAAAAATATTACCTTCATTTAACGGTAGAAATTAACAAACTATTCACAGATTTCAGCCTTTTGTTCGATTGTTTTAGATTGTATGTATTTCTACATTCAATTACAATAAATACTTATCATCAATAACATTATTTTTTTTTGTATTACGAAACAGTTGTAAACATTTAGTTGGCATGCAACTGACAATAATTTTTGCATATTAGCATTGAACACAGTTATTTTGTTTGTGAGGTATAATTCACTGCACTATTAGATAGAGCGAGACACAGAGAGCGGATGAGAGAGACGAGGGCATGTTTTTCACTCTGTGGTTTGTTACACCTGTATCTCTGCCATAGCTCTTATCGAGAGAGGGGCAAAACAGCTCACCGCATCCCTGTTCTGGAGGGGTTAAACAGTGCATTCAGATAGATGGGGATTTCCACTATTAAACACAAAACCTCTGAGATAATGCAATAAGAAAAACAAGAAAATTAGCTTCTCAAAAGGGAAAAGGTTCAACTGTGACAGGCACTCATATTCATATACTATATATTTACACTTGTATGTATAGTATACTAGTTGTTGCTAAACATGGTTTCAAGAGGTGTCATTCAACCAGACACTTTCTCCATACATATGTGAGTTTCATTGTGGTAATATGCATTCTGTGCTCTGTGCAGGTGAGAAGATGATGCGTTACAGTTACCCAGAGCTGAGCTATGACATGAGTCTGAAGTATGAGAAGGAGGCGGAGCTGATGCAGGCTCACATGATGGACCAGGCTATCAACAACGCCATCTCTTACCTGGGCTCTGACTCCCTGAGACCCCTAGTCCACCACCCCCATCCGCACGGTCCACACGGTCCACACCCATCCCTCTCAATGGCTGAGGTGGTAAACATGGGCAACCCCCTCTTCCACCACGTCTACCCCCTGGAACCAGGGCCAGGGCACCGTATGGACCGACCAAGCAGCCGGGACGCCCCACCTCATCCTTCACCTCTGCACCCTCCTCTTCCTGACTTTACTCCCTCCTCCAACGGGCCCATCGCCCTCACCAGACCCAAGCAGCACCAGCTCCAGGGTACCAGAGAGGAGAGAGAGTGTCCTAGCAACAGTGGGCTGGACTCGGCCGAATCTGCCCGGAGCAGCCCTCAGGAGAGGCTGGGTTACCACAGGAACCACAGAAACAACCCCCACCCCCGACCCAGGTCCAGACCCAGCCCAGCCAATGGCGGGAGAGAGGAGGGGCGAGGTGGGGCTGAGGTGGGTGGGGTGGGGTTTACAGCGGAGGTGGCCCGGGGAGAGGCGGCAGAGACGAGTCGGGACGGGGTGCGTGTGTTTGGGCGAGAGGGCCGGGAGGTGAGGGTGTTCCAGTGTGAGCACTGCTGTGTTCTCTTCCTGGACCACGTTATGTACACCATCCACATGGGCTGTCATGGTTACAGGGACCCGCTGGAGTGCAACATCTGTGGCCACCGCAGTAAGGACTGCTACGAGTTCTCATCTCACATCATCCGCGGGGAACACACCTTCCAGTAGAGGGCTGGACAAGACAGGAGCCGTCCCTCCCCATCCCCACCCCAGGACTGTGATGTTGAACTAACTGTGTGTGGTCAATGCAACCAACCAAGGCAGAGAAAACGAACTAACATTTGCTGCAGCATAATGAAACTGACTATATAATTCCAAACAAATATATGAAGGTCTGGGCCAAATACACATTTTCATTTTTTAAGGTGTTTTGAAGATTTTAAAGTTGAGATATGCATCTGAAGTGAGGGATTTCTTCGTGTGGGAAAAAGAGGACAAAGAATAAGTACACCTATTCAGTTTTGTTGTGGTCTGTCTCTGAGATTGTCAAAGAGCAACTAATACTGTGAGTAGTTATATTATAGTTTAAAAGTCGTTTTACTGTCCTTGTCTTGCATACTGTATTGTTGCACTTGTTTGCTGCAACACAAACTGCCATGTAAGAGCTCAACTCATCAAGGGGGCTTTCCCTGACTCCACCACCCAAACCATTTCATGCAACATACATCTTCTCTGTCTTATGTCAAAAGCCTTGCTAACTGCAAAGTGCTCAGACGTGTTGTCACACCAGCCACATTAGAGAGGGAGAGAGAGAAGAGCGAGTGAGAGAGAGAGAGAGAGANNNAGAGAGAGAGAGAGAGAGAGAGAGAGAGAGAGAGAGAGAGAGAGAGAGAGAGAGAGAGAGAGAACAAGAAAGAGAGAGAGAGAGAACAAGAAAGAGAGAAAGAAAGAAAATATAAGAGAAAGAGAGAGAGACTTACTCAGACATTGATTTACTTTTTCAGACATTGTATACAAATTTGTTATTAAAGTTTTGTTCATTACACTAGCTAACTATCTGTTTTCCTTAGAACAGTTCCTTTAACCTTATCAGTTCCACAACACTTCACAGAGGAAAGGAAAAGCACTGCACTGCAACCTGCCTCCCTAAACCTGTTCTTGCACTAGCAGCCTGATGCCTTGAGGGATGGGGAGGCCGGGAATGGATGAGGCACTCCCTGGTTCAATAGCAACTTCACATATCTTTCTCGCAGCTTGCCTTTACCCCACTCATGTGTCTTTAGTGAACAGGCGGCTTTCTGCAGATTACATGTCCGTGCATGTACTCCACTGTACTCCAGGGTTGGGATCAATGCCATTTCAATTCAGTCAATGAAAAAAAGCAATGAGGAAAATTGGCATTGGAATTTGGAATTGCAATTTACTTTTTTTGTTGATAGAATTTAAATTGAATTGATCCGAACCCTGCTGTACAGTGCATATGAATGATGTGGAAAGGATTTAGCCCAGTGCAAATGGCAATGCACTTTAAACTGATACACTGGTACTGTCAAGTAGACAGAAAGCAGTGTGGTTTAGAGTTTACTAAGAGCCTTTTTAGAAGGATACTGCCAATGAAGAAAGATGGCACTGATTTGGATCAAATATGATAATCTAGGTGCACTTGGACAAATGCGTAAGACAATGTACATACTGCTCTTTAGATAACTGATATTTTTCTGGCAAAATATGTATTGCCACTGTTGTTCTGTTTATTTTGCAACGTATACCATATTTTGAATTGACACTGTCTTTTGTCTTGATAGTCTTTGGCCATTGGAATGGCCCTATGTATATGGCCAGGAACAGTTCACTGTTCAATTCAAACTTCTTCTCTCCTGCCTGGTCTATGTAACCTTCCTGGTCAAAGTAGCAGCTTATTTCTGTTTACATGACAGCGACGTGGACAAATTATATATCTACTCATAGTGCAACAGACATACGGTACTTCTATTACAACAGCTTATTGTTACTGTAAAGTATTGGCAATAGTATCTGTTTCCACTTTTTAGTTGTTGTAGTATCTCATATACTATTGTACATTGTACATTCCCACACTGCATTATTGTTATTAAATGAGCGCCCCTATTTTTGTATTTAATCACACCTTTATCTTTGATAACAAATATTTCTATAGGTGTTCTAATGCAACGGTATAGGCCTATTCTATGTTATAATTGTCTTAAAACTATTGTATGTCTGCCTATTTTCTTTGTCTAAACAAATCCACAAACATAACAGCTCGCTATGAAGCAAGCATGATGCAAAGAAATTGTTTTTAGAGATGTTTTTTAGAATATACAGTACCAGTCAAAGGTTTTGACACCTACTCAATCAAGTTTTTTTATTTTTTTATTTGTACTATTTTCTACATAATAGAATAATAGTGAAGACATCAAAACTATGAAATAACACATGGAATCATGTTAAAAAGTGTTAAACAAATCAAAATATATGTTATATTTGTGATTCTTCAAAGTAGCCACCCTTTGCCTTGATGACAGCTTTGCACACTCTTGACATTCTCTCAACCAGCTTCAACTGGAATGCTTTTCCAACAGTTTTGAAGGAGTTCCCACATATGCTGAGCACTTGGCTATTTTTCCTTCACTGCGGTCCAACTCATCCCAAACCATCTCAATTGGGTTGAGGTCGGGTGATTGTGGAGGCCGGGTCATCTGATGCAGCACTCCATCACTATCCTTCTTGGTCAAATAGCCCTTAAACAGCGTGAAGGTGTGTTGGGTCCAAAACAAATGATAGTCCCACTAAGCGCAAACCAGATGGGATGGCATATCGCTGCAGAATGCTGTGGTAGCCATGCTGGTTAAGTGTGCCTTGAATTCTAAATAAATCACCAACAGTGTCACCAGCAAAGCACCCACACACCATCACACCTCTTCTTCCATGCTTCACGGTGGGAACCACACATGTGGAGATCCTCTGTTCAGATACTCTGCGTCTCACACGGCGGTTGGAACCAAAAATCTCTAATTAGGACTCATCAGACCAAAGGACAGATTTCCACCGGTCTAATGTCCATTGCTCGTGTTTCATGCTGGTTAAGTGTGCCTTAAGTGTGCCTTCCCACACCTCCTCCTCCATGCGTCACGGTGGGAACCACAAATGCGGATATAATCCGTTCACCTACTCTCACAAAGACAGGGTGGTTGAAAGAAAGGACAGATTTCCACCGGTCTAATGTCCATTGCTCGTGTTTCCTGGCCCAAGCAAGTATCTTCTTATTATTGGTGTCCTTTACTAGTGGTTTCTTTGGAGCAATTCGACCATGAAAGCCTGATTCACGCAGTCTCCTCTGAACAGTTGATGTTCAGATGTGTCTGTTACTTGAACTCTGTGAAGTATTTATTTGAGCTGCAATTTCTGAGGCTGGTAACTCTGCTGCAGAGGATAAATTCATTAAAGGTACCTCTGGGTCTTTTTTTCCTGTGGCGGTCCTCATGAGAACCAGTTTCATCATAGCGCTTGATGGTTTTTGCGACTGCACTTGAAGAAACTTTCAAAGTTCTTGACATTTTCTGGATTGACTGACCTTCATGTCCTAAAGTAATGATGTACTGTTGTTTTTCTTTGCTTATTTGAGCCGCCATAATATGGACTTGGTCTTTTACCAAATAGGGCAATCTTCTGTATACCACCCTTACCTTGTCACAACACAACTGATTGGCTCAAACACATTAAGAAGGAAAGACATTTAAAAATATATATGTTTAACAATGTAGAATATATATATATGTTTCTACAATGTAGAAAATAGTAAAAACATAAAGAAAATCCTTCAATGAGTAGGAGTGTCCAACCTTTTGACTGGTACTGTATGAAAAACATATGTCACACCACCTGTAGTAAAGAGCACACAATTGCTTTACTTTCTGTTACAAAACATTTATGCAGAGGCATTATATGTTATATTTGTCACTGTAGATAATCTGCTTGTATTCTGTTTTATTCTCTCCTTCCAAAAGCATCAATGTGTGCATTAATTGCTTTGACAACTCCCCCATTGAGGAAGACAGTGTCAGCACCAAGATTAGACTTTTGAAGAATTATCTACTTAACAAAAAGTCACTGGGAAGAAAGAAATACAGATTATTGTTTTAGAATGTGAACTCGATAGTGTATAGTTAAAAGTATTTTTTTGATTTTTCACCGGCAGCTTTTACTGTGTGTATATGTAGAGGCCTTAGCTCAAAGTGCTTGTTGTTGGACCTACCGCTGTTGTACGAGCCGTTTTACCTCTGTTAGTTCAACCTTGTTAAAGAGTGATACATATAAAGTTGAAGCATCATGTGTAAATATATCTGTAGGCCATAGCCTATATATGAACTTATATGAGCCTATATGAACACAAAGAAGAAGTGATATTATTGACAGACTCCACACTCCTAGATGAAGAGCATACTTGAAGTGGAAATAGTGACGCTCCTGATTGTGCTGCATTTTTATACTTACTAAAAACGGCGCTAGATTTATATTTTTCTTGGTAAATGTAAAATATGAATAGTTTTGTGACAATGACATGCTTTTTTATTATTCTTAAGCGCTAACCAACAAAACTGGTAAAAGAGAGGGTTACTGTGTATTGTTGTATACATATTGTATATGGTGTTTATTTTGGCACTATGAAAATGGGTTAGGAATGTACACCTATATATTTGTTATAATTATTATCATGTGGGGGACTCAGGTATTTGTCTTCTATGTACTTCTACTTTTGTATTTCTTAAAATACATATTGAAATACATATTTTTTTTATAAACTAAATAAATAATTTGGGATATTGCTTTCATTGATAGGTTCATCTCTGAAATTGGTGAATTTTGTGATGTTACAAATGCTACAAATTAAAATACCTGAAGAGAATATTGAGGTATTACCAAAACCAATGTTGCTACTGAAGTTTGCTTCCAATATCATTGAAATGAAATGAAGATACTGTGCTGTAAATAGCAAAATATTTGTTTATGACATGAGCTTTCCACTATTCAACTATAGATTGTTTTGTATGGATGTCAAGTGTGATGAAACAAGTTATTACCAGTTTGTATGGTGAAAGATAACCACACACAATCTATGTATCCTAGCACCTTATCCCATAAGAGTCTAAGACCCCTTGAAGTATCAAAAAAATACATAAACAAATTATTTGATGAAAAAAGTGTTTTGGCCTTACTGCTATTAGCCCATACAAATGCACTGATTAACAGATTTACAATATGAACAGATATCTTAGAGGTTTAAGAATGATCAGGACACATTTATATATATATATAGAGAGCGATATTACATGTATTTAACCCTTTATGGTACCATGGTACGTTCAGATGAGTCTTGTGAGGCCTATGTGCGTCCTAGAGCAAGTAAAATGATGGAATTAAGAAATATATAAATATTAGGACGAGCAATGTCGGAGTGGCATTGACTAAAATACAGTAGAATACCGTATATACATTTGAAATGAGTAAAGCAGTGTGTAAACATTATTAAAGTGATTAGTGTTCCATTATTAAAGTGACCAGTGAGTACAAGTCTATGTTCATAGGGCAGCAGCCTCTAAGGTGTAGGTTTGAGTAACTGTGTGGTAGCTGGCTAGTGATGGCTTTTTAACAGTCTGATGGCCTTGAGATAGAAGCTGATTTTTCGTCTCTCGGTCCCAGCTTTGATGCACCTGTACTGACCTCGCCTTCTGGATGATAATGGGGTGAACAGGCCCTGGCTCAGGTGGTTGATGTCCTTGATGATCTTTTTGACCTTCCTGTGACATCGGGGGCTGTAGGTGTCCTGGAGGGCAGGTAGTGTGTCACCGGTGATGTGCTGGGCTGACCACACCACCCTATGGAGAGCCCTGCGGTTGCGGACGGTGCAGATACAGCCCGACAGGATTGTCTCAATTGCACATCTGTAAAGGTTTGTGAGAACAAAGACACATTTCTTCAGCCTCCATATACAGTTTGGACACACCTACTCATTCAAGGGTTTTTTGTTATTTTTACTATTTTCTACATTGGAGGATAATAGTGAAGACTTCAGAACTATGAAATGACACATATGGAATCATATAGTAACACCAAAAAGTGTTAAACAAATCAAAATATATTTTAGATTTTAGATTCTTCCAAGTAGCCACCCTTAGCCTTGATTACAGCTTTGCACACTCTTGACATTCTCTGAACCAGCTTCACCTGGAATGCTTTTCCAATAGTCTTGAAGAAGTTCCCACATATGCTGGGCACTTGTTGGCTGCTTTTCGTTCACACTGTGGTCCAACTCATCCCAATCCATCTCAATTGGGTTGAGTTTGGGTGTTTGTGGAGGCCGGGTCATCTGATGCAACACTCCATGACTCTCCTTCTTGGTCAAATAGCCCGTACACAGGCTGGAGGTGTGCTGGGTGATTGTCCTGTTGAAAAACAAAGGATAGTCCCACTGAACGCAAACCAGATGGGATGGCATATCACTGCAGGATGTTGTGTTAGCCATGCTGGTTAACTTCTTATGGCTGGGGGCGCTATTTTCACGGTCGGATGAAAAGCGTGCCTAGAGTAAACTGCCTGCTACTCAGGCCCAGAAGCTAAACTGTGCATATTAGTAGATTTGGATAGAAAACACTCTGAAGTTTCTAAAACTGTTTGAATGATGTCTGTGAGTATAAGAGAACTCATATGGAAGGCAAAAACCTGAGAAGAAATCTAACCAGGAAGTGGGAAATCTGAGGTTTGTAGGTTTTCAAGTCGTTGCCTATACAAGATACAGTGTAAATTTGGTCCGATTACACTTCCTAAGGCTTCCACTAGTTGTCAACAGTCTTTAGAACCTTATTTCAGGCTTCTACTGTGGAGGGGAAGCGAATAAGAGCTGTTTGACTAAGGGGTCTGGCAGAATGCCATGAGCTAAGTCAGGCGCACGGCCGTGAGAGCGAGCTGCATTCCTTTTCATTTCTAAAGACAAAGGAATTGTCCGGTAGAAACATTATTGAATATGTATAATAAAAACATCCTAAAGATTGATTCTATACATCGTTTGACATGTTTCTACGAACTGTAATGGAACTGTTTTGATTTTCGTCTAGACTTGCCCGCACCTTGTGAATTCCAGTTGGTGAACTATATGCGCTAACAAAAAGGAGGTATTTGGACATAAAGATGAACTTTATCGAACAAAACAAACATTTATTGTGGAACTGTGATTCCTGGGAGTGCATTCCGATGAAGATCATCAAAGGTAATTGAATATTTATAATGCTATTTCTGACTTTTGTTGACTCCACAACATGGTGGGTATCTGTATGGCTTGTTTTGGTGGCTGAGCGCTGTACTCAGATTATTGCATGGTGTGCTTTTGCCATAAAGTATTTTTGAAATCTGACACAGCGGTTGCATTAAGGAGAAGTATATCTTTAATTCCATGCATAACACTTGTATTTTCATCAACATTTATGATGAGTATTCCCGTAAATTGATGAGGCTCTCTGCAAAATCACCGGATGTTTTGGAGGCAAAACATTACTGAACATAACGCGCCAATGTAAACTGAGATTTCTGGATATAAATATGAACTTTATCGAACAAAACATACATGTATTGTGTAACATGAAGTCCTATGAGTGCCATCTGATGAAGATCATCAAAGGTTAGTGATTCATTTTATCTCTATTTCTGCTTTTTGTGACTCCTCGCTTTGGCTGGAAAATGGCTGTGTTTTTCTGTGACTAGGCGCTGACCTAACATATTCAGATGGTGTGCTTTCGTCGTAAAGCCTTTTTGAAATCGGACACTGTGGTGGGATTAACAACAAGTTTACCTTTAAAACGGTGTATAATACTTGTATGTTTGAGGAATTTTAATTGTGAGATTTCTGTTGTTTGAATTTGGCGCCCTGCACTTTCACTGGCTGTCGATCCCGTTAACGGGATTTCAGCCGTAAGAAGTTAAGTGTGCCTTGAATTCTAAATAAATCACAGACAGTGTCACCAGCAAAGCACACCCACACCATCACACCTCCACCTCCATGCTTCACGGTGGGAAATACACATGCAAATATCATCCGTTCACCTACTCTGCGCTTCACAAAGACACATTGGTTGGAACCAAAAATCTCACATTTGGATTCATCAGACCAAAGGACAGATTTCCACCTGTCTAATGTACAATGCTCGTGTTTCTTGGCCCAAGCAAGTCTCTAATTATTATTTGTGTCCGTTAGTAGTGGTTTCTTTGCAACAATTCAACCATGAATGCCTGATTCACGCAGTCTCCTCTGAACAGTTGATGTTGATATGTGTCTATTACTTGGACCCTGTGAAGCATTTATTTGGGCTGCAATTCCTGAGGTAACTCTGGATCTCCTTACCTGTGGCGGTCCTTATGAGGGCCAGTTCCATCATGGTGCTTGATGGTTTTCTGGATTGACTGACCTTAAAGTGATTATGGACTGTCGTTACTCTTTGCTTTTTTGAGCTGTTCTTGCCATAATATAGACTTAGTCTTTTACCAAATAGGGCAATCTTCTGTATACCACCCTTACCTTGTCACAACACAACTGATTGGCTCAAACACATTAAGAAGGAAAGAAATTCCACAAGTTTACTTTTAACAAGGCACACCTGTTAATTGAAAGAATTCCAGGTGACTACCTCATGAAGCTGGTTGAGAGAATGCCAAGAGTGTGAAAAGCTGTCATCAAGGCAAAAGTTGGCTACTTTGAAGAATCATAAAATATATTTGTATTTGTTTAACACTGTTTTGATTACTACATGATTCCATATGTGTTATTTCATAGTTTTGATGTCTTCACTATTATTCTACAATTGTGAAAATAGTAAAACATTAAGAAAAAACCCTGAATGAGTAGGTGTGTCCATACTTTTGACTGGTACTGTACATTACTATTACAGAATTTCCACGTTGGTGAGGATATTGGAAATGTAATCTAATTCAGTGTAATCGAAGGGTGATAACTTGTTTTTAACTAGGACAGAATAATTTATTCCTGACTTTATCCGACATAACCTGGGTACAGCAGATGCCCTTATTGTATAGGACACTTTTAAATGTTGTCACGCCCTGACCTTAGAGATCCTTTTTATGTCTCTATTTGGTTTGGTCAGGGTGTGATTTGGGGTGAATATTCTATGTTCTATTATTTGTATTTCTATGTTTTGGCCGGGTATGGTTCTCAATCAGGGACAGCTGTCTATCGTTGTCTCTGATTGAGAACCATACTTAGGTAGCCCTTTTTCCCACCTGTCTTTGTGGGAAGTTGACTTTGTTTATGGCACTTAGCCTTAAGCGTCACGGTTTGTTTTGGAGTGTTTATTGTTTTGTTCGTCGTCTTTTCATTTATAATAAAAGAAAATGTACGCTCAACACGCTGCACCTTGGTCCAGTTCTTTCAACGGACGTGACAAATGGTCAGGCAATTCAATATTCATCTTTAAAACAAAAGTAATTTAGGTCAAAAGAGTTCATATTAACAAATTAAATAGAAGGACTAACAGTACGGATAGATAGCAACAAAAACTGTACCATAGAGACACAGAATAAGTTAGAGAAAAAAACTAAAATTATTGGAGAAACTTATTCAAGAAAGATCAACTGTAATATATAATAAAAAATAAAGCGAACTGGATGGAATATGGGGAAAGATGACCCAAATGTTTGTTTTATCTTCAAAATGAAAATGCTACCAAAAATAATTCACTTAAACTTGTTACAAATGACAAATTCAAATGTCATCTCCCATCTAGACACAATACCACATAATGACACATTGTAAATTCTACATTTCTGCAAATGTATTGAAAATTAAATACAAAAATATCTAATATACATAATTACTCACACTCCTGAGTCAATACCTTGTAGAAGCGTCTTTGGCATTGATTACAGCTGTGAGTCTTTCTGGGTAGATGTCTAAGAGCTTTGCAAACCTGTATTGTACAATATCTGCACATTATTATTTTTTTAATTCTTCAAGCTCTGTCAAGTTGGTTGTTGATCATTTCTAGGCAGCCATTTTCAAGTCTTGCATAGATTTTTAAACCAATTTAATTCAAAATTGTAACTAGGCCTGTCAGGGACATTCAGTGTTGTTTTGGTGAGCAACTCCAGTCTAAATTTTGCCTTGTGTTTTAGGTTATTGTCCTCCTGAAAGGTGAATTGGTCTACCAGTGTGTGTCGGAAATCAGACTGAACCAAGTTTTCCTCTATGATTTTGCCTCTGCTTAGCTGTATTCCATTTATTTTTATCCCCCAAAAATTCTTAGTCCTTTTCAATGGCGCGCATTCCAATAACATTATGCAGCCCCCACCATGCTTGAAATTATGAAGGGTGGTACTCAGTGATGTGTTGTGTTGGATTTGCCCCAAACATAACGCTTTGTATATAGGACTTCAAGTTCATTTCTTTGCCAATTTTTTTGCAGTTTTACTTGAGTGCCTCATTGAAAACAGGATGCATGTTTTGGAATATTTTATTCCGTACAAGCCTCCTTCTTTTCACTGTCAATTAGGTTACTATTGTGGAGTAAATACAAAATTGTTGATCCATCCTCAGTTTTCTCCTACCACAACCATTAAACTCTGTAACTGTTTTAAAGGCACAATTGGCCTCATTGTGAAATCTCTGAGCAATTGCCTTCCTGTCCGGCAACTGAGTTAGGAAGATAAATTGCTGTTTGAAATTCACTGCTCGACTGAGTGACCTTACAGATTATTGTATGCTTGGGGTACATAGATTAGGTTGTCATTCAAAAATCATGTTAAACAAGATTATTGCACACAGCGTGAATCCGTGCAAATTATTATGTGACTTGCTTAGCACATTTTTACTCCTGAACTTATTTAGGCTTGCCATAACAAAGGGGTTGAATATTTATTGACTCAAGACGTTTGAGCTTTTCATTTTGAATACATTTTCAAAAATGTCTAAAATCATAATTCCAGAGAAGAGAAGAGGTATTTGGAGTGGACTTCTAGTCCGACTCAGGAGGCGTGCACACCATCCACCGCTTCCGAGTATTTTACTTGCTAATGTTCAGTCCCTGGACAATAAAGTAGATGAGCTCAGGGTGAGAATATCCTTACAGAGAGACATCAGGAACTGTAACATACTCTGTTTCACGGAATTATGTCTCTCTCCGGATATACTGTCCCCGTCCATACAGTCAGCTGTGTTCTCAATACATTGTGCAGACAGGAATAAAAAAAACTCTGGGGATAAGAAAGGCAGTGGTGTATGTTTCTTGATTAACTACTCATGTGATTGTGGTAACGTACAGTAACTCAAGTCCTTTTCTTCACCCGACCTAGAGTATCTTACAATCAAATGTCGACCGTATTACCTCCCAAGAGATGTCTCTTCGGTTATAGTCACAGCCGTATATATTCCCCCTCAAGCCGATACCACAACAGCCCTCAAGGAACTACACTGGACTTTGTGCAAACTGGAAACCAGATATCCTGAGGCGACATTTATTGTAACTGGGGATTTTAACAAAACAAATTTGAGGAAAATCCTACCTAAGTTCTATCAACAGATTGCTTCTAGTACTCGCGCTACAAAACCTCTCAACCATTGTTACTCTCGCTTGCGGGACGGCTACAAAATTAATTCCATTATTTTACTTTTAGATGTGTGTGTATTGTTGTGAATTGTTAGATAATGCTGCGCTATTGGAGCTACAGTAGGAACACAAGCATTTAGCTACACCAGCAAGAACATCTGCTAAATATGTGCATGTTACCAATAACATTTGATTCGGTTTGATTTTATTCATTTTAGAGATGTTCAGGACCAGTTTATTACTGGCCACCCATTCCAAAACAGACTGCAACTCTTTGTGGGTTTCAGTGAATTCATTAGCTGTGGTTGCTGATGTGTATATGGTTGAATCATCAGCATACATGGACACACAAGCTTTGTTTAATGC
The DNA here is from genome assembly GCF_002910315.2 of Salvelinus sp. IW2-2015. Taxonomy (NCBI): domain Eukaryota; kingdom Metazoa; phylum Chordata; class Actinopteri; order Salmoniformes; family Salmonidae; genus Salvelinus; species Salvelinus sp. IW2-2015. The sequence continues at coordinate 30,263,620 of NC_036875.1, read as the reverse complement.
CAGTGACAGGTCATTGGTAAAAATAGAAAAGAGTAGAGGGGCTTGAGAGCTGCCCTGCGGAACTCCATATTTGACATTAGAGAATCTTCCATTAAAGAAAACCGTCTGAGTTCTATTAGATAGATAGCTCTGAATCCACAATATGGCAGAGGTTGAAAAGCCATAACACATTTGTTTTCTCAGCAACAGGTCAATAATAAGGTCAATAATGTCAAAGGCTGCACTGAAATCTAACAGTGCAGCTCCCACAATCTTATTATTATAAAAAATGTTCAACCAATCATCTGACATTTGTGTCAGTGCAGTACATGTTGAGTGCCCTTCTCTACAATTACACTGAAAGTCTGTTGTTAATTTGTTTACAGAGAAATAGCATTGTATTTGATCAAACACCATTTTTTTCACCAGTTTGCTAAGAGCTGGCAGCAAGCTGGTAAGTCAGCTGTTAGAACCAGTAAAAGTTGCTTTGGCAGACCCGGCCTTGGTCGGCAGGATCACTGGATAGATCGTACTGTAGCGTGCCAGCAACTGATTCAAAACACCTCGCTGGATCCTAACTCAAATGGTAGCTAGCTACTAAGAAACTACTCAAAAAACTGTTAAGAGAATTTTGTTATCAATGTTCATAAACTGAAATTCAATTAAACTACTCTGTCTGTTACTAAGAATTTGTAAGGTTCTTATTGAAATGAAACAGACAGAGGCCAGTCTACAATAGTCAGCAAAGTTTATTTACGAGAGCTCTGCTGTGCATATACAAAAACGTCCCTTTTATAATATTCTCTTAACCTGTTAGTGAATAGGGTCGCTATTTTCACTTTGGGGAAAAATCGTGCCCAAATTAAACGGCCTCGTACTCTGTTCTAGATCATACAATATGCATATTATTATTACTATTGGATAGAAAACACTCTGAAGTTTCTAAAACTGTTTGAATTATATCTGTGAGCAAAACAGAACTCATTTGGCAGAAGTGAAAATTCTGAAAATGGGGCTCTGTGTCAGGGCCTGCCTATTCAACTGGCTTATATTTATGGATCTGTATGCACTTCATACGCCTTCCACTAGATGTAAACAGGCAGTAGAATGTTAAATGGGGTGACTAGCTTGATGTGAGACCGAATGAGAGCTTTTGGAGTGACAGGTCCGCTCTATTGGCAGTATTCAACTGGGCACCAGGGAACCCCACATTGTCTTCTGAAATGCGTTAGGGCTACACGACGAAATGCTCCGGCTCGGATTTTATTGGATATATATGAGAAAAACATCATAAAGTAGGATTTTCAACCGAGTTTGACCAGTTTATTCGACGTTTATTGGGACTTTTGGAATTTTTCGTTCCATGATCTAAGAGTTCTTGGACATGTGCCCTCCACATGGCTAGCCAAAGTTGCTAATTCGACAGAAGAAATGGACATTCTAAAATAAAACAACGATTTATTCTGGAACTAGGACTCCTTGCACAACATTCTGATGGAAGATCATCAAAGGTAAGAGAATATTTATGATGGTATTTCGTATTTTTGTGGTTTATGTTGGCTACAACAAGGCGGAGAATTGATGGGCGCTGTCTCACAATATTGCATGCTGTACGTTGTACTAAAGTTATTGTTTTAAATCTAACACAGCGGTTGCATTAAGAACGAGTATATCTTTCATTTGCTGTACAACATGTATTTTTTAGTAAAGTTTATGATGAGTTTTTTGGTTAGATTACGTGACTGTCCAAAATTTCTCCGGACAATTTGGTGCATTATGGCTACGTATTCACAATGTAAAACCACGATTTGTACCTCTAAATATGCACATTTTCGAACAAAACATAAATGTATTGTATAACATGATGAAGTTGTTCAAAGGTTAGTGATTAATTTTATCTCTATTTGTGGGTTTTGTGAAAGCTATGTTGGCGGTGAATAAATGACGTTGTGTGTTTGGCTATTGTGGTGAGCTAATATAAATATATATTGTGTTTTCGCTGTAAAACACTTTAAAATATCGGAAATATTGTCTGGATTCACAAGATGTTTATCTTTCATTTGCTGTACAACATGTATTTTTCATAAATGTTTTATGTTGAGTATTTATATAATTCACGTTGCTCTCTGTAATTATTCTGGACATTTTGGTGCTATTTGTGATGGTGGCGGCAATGTAAAACTACGATTTATACCTCTAAATATGCACACTTTCGAACAAAACATAAATGTATTGTATAACATGATGTTATAAGACTGTCATCTGATGAAGTTGTTCAAAGGTTAGTGATTAATTTTATCTCTATTTGTGGGTTTTGTGAAAGCTATGTTGGCGGTGAATAAATGGCGTTGTGTGTTTGGCTATTGTGGTGAGCTAATATAAATATATATTTGTGTTTTCGCTGTAAACCATTTAAAAAATCGGACATGTTGGCTGGATTCACAATATTTTTATCTTTCATTTGCTGTATTGGACTTGTTAATGTGTGGAAGTTAAATATTTCAAAAACATTTTTTTTTTTTTTTTTTTGAATTTCGCGCGCTGCGGAATGTTGTGGGTGTTCCGCTAGCGGAACCCCGGGGCGAGAAAGGTTAACCTACACACATACATACACACTAATATTTGGATTCTCTCTTCTTCTCCCGGAGTCTCACCAAAGTTTATTACCACACAGCTGACAGTTCCAGTCCCCTCCAGATACGGCAAATCTGGAGGGGCTCTCCATGTCCTAACTTATCTCCCCAGAGGTATAGCCGGGTGAGTTCAAACATAGTTTAATGATCCACTTTGATTTCTTTAGGCACACACATACCTTCCTCTCTTCCCATGTACATGCAACATAACCTCTTGAATGAACTAACATTATTTATCAATATAGAAAAACAGGGTAGAATTAAATCAGTTATAGTTCTACGTTAAATGTATACATCATTTAGTCATTATTCATATAATTCATAACAAAAACTTTCACAACTTTCTAAAACAACAAACCGAGCTCTCCTTCGTTCCGTGTTCAACAGGAAGTGACGTGTACAGTGATGTGTATTGAGAGTAAGAATAGTCGAATACACCAGGTGCAGTTTCTAAATTTGGTTGAGCATCAGCAGTTTTTCTCTTGTTATGTCAGTCACTCAATTAGCCATGTCAGCTAACAATTGTTTGATTGGTATTTAATCTAACCAGCTATCTAAACTTGTAGTAATCATGGTTGAAAACTGACCGGGCACGTGCCCAGGGGCCCTGACCTCCAGTGGGCCCCCATTGATTTTGTTAGTCATTCTCACTCAGATATCTTATTTTTATTTCATTTATTTATTTTACCTTTAGTTAACTCGATATCTTATTAACATGGCATAAGTCAGTATAAAATGTGTAGAATTACAGGACATGTGCTTTAAATCATCAAACATTTCTCTCCACCCCATGGCAAAATAGGTAAAATTGCAGGATGAACTGTAAACAGACTACATTTTTTACCCTATGGCAAAATGAGTAGAATTGCATGCTTTTTTAAAATACAATTGCAGTTCTGTCCATCCTATGATGAAACGTGAATAATGGCAGAAAACTTGCTTTAACACTGCAACATTTTCTCTTTTCCCAGTGTTAAATATGTAGAATTGCAGGAAATTAACATACAAAACAAAATCTCTCCACCGTCAAGAGGGGGCCACTAAAATGATTTACTGCAAGGTGGGAGGCCCCCCAACCAAATCTCACTAAGGGACCCCATACTGTCTCTCTCTCTCACCCTGTTCACACTCACGTTGTACAACACATTTCACACAAGGGTTGTGATACAACTGATATTTTGTGATAAAACAAAGTCTTCACAACAAACAAAAAATGATCACTGTGTGGTTTCTTCACAACACTTATGTATTCATGTTTGTGCAGAAAAACCATCAGTTGCATCACAACCGTAGTTCCAAATGTGTTGTACATCAGGGGTACAACTCAAGTGTGTAGGAGGCCATACAGCCAGACTACTATAGGTTTTCTTCTTCAGGAGAAAAGAGTGTCCCCTGGCCTCCCTGCGCTAAGCTGAGCCATCGTTGCGAGAGACTTCCTCTGTGAAGTTTCTCTGGTATCCTGTAAAATTAAACTGATCAGGCCTGTTCTAAGATGTGACCCAGTTGTAAAAGAGTACTTGACTACCTGATAAAAAAAACAGTTTATTAATATCACCTCAGCAAAGGATTACTGTAGTCTGTATATGATTCAATTCCATTTTTCCATTTCTGGCTTTGTCTAAGCTTGGAAAATAACCAGCAGTTTGTATGGCTGTATGGCAGGGCATTGTCTTGTGAGTTCGACGTTACAGTAGGAGGAGGTTCCTGATATCGTAAGCCCAGATATATCCACTCTGTAGTTGTGCAATCACTGCCTGGTGACTCTTATTCCTGTTTTTCCTGCCTGGCCATGGGGATTTTAGGGCTGGTTTGCTACACACACCATCTCTCTCACTCTCGCTCTCTCTCGTTCTAATAAACACCCAGCACACATCCATAAGACAATGCAGGTACAGGCCATACACTGCTAGAGAAATGGCGCGAGAACCAAAAAGGGTTCTATGGTAACCCAGGTTACTGTACCACTCAGCCCTGTCTTAGGACCTATGTTAGGAATAGAAATTTAGATAAAGAGACTGTGATATTTGTGTGTGTGTGTGTGTGTGCGCGCATGTTCCTGTGCGCGCAGACGCTCGCAGTGCAGAGATTGACTAATGTGATGTCAGTTCAGTGTCAGAACCATGTCAGTAAGGTTAGGGAGTGGAATGGGAGGGGCCTCCAGACAGGAGCTGTAAGGACTGGGGAGTGTTGTTAGGGGAATCCAGCTCAACTGATGTCAGCAGTAGTCTAGTCCTACACTCTATTACACTGGAAACAGTTCTCCTGGCACTGTCATTGTTTAACAAAGAACCCAGCACACAGAGGTACACTGGAATATGTACATTTAAGCTGGGTAATGTACTAATCATAGGGTCCAAATCACCATATCCTCCAGGGGTCGCTACACTAATCTATGGCTAACCCTGTGCTTTAACCTCTCGGGTTGTCTAGGGGTTACGTTTAGGATAAAGCAAAAAAATCTAATGTGTATGTCCTGTGACAGTAGAGAGCAATGTAATGTTCTGTGAGGAAGGATTATTAGGATGACTTCTGAAACCAAACCAACCTGGTGTCAGTGCAAAGGCCTATGGGTAATGTGGGCTGGTTTGTGGTCAGGCAGCTCAAAGAGCAGGTTGAGATGTACATGTGAGGAGGATGTTGGACTATGGGGAAACTTCCACCTTCCTTCCTCTCTCTCTCCCTCTCTCTCTCCCTCTCTCTCTTTCTTTCTCTCTCTTCCAAGTTATATAGCAAGTCTTCTCACTACAGGAACTTTGGTGCAAACAGCATGGAGCGAGAGAGAGAGAGAGAGAGAAAGAGAGAGGGAGCGCGAAAGAGGAGATAGACACAGACAGACAGACAGACAGACAGACAGACAGACAGACAGACAGACAGACAGACAGACAGACAGACAGACAGACAGACAGACAGACAGACAGACAGACAGACAGACAGACAGACAGACAGACAGACAGACAGACAGACAGACAGACAGACAGACAGACAGACAGACAGACAGACAGACAGCAGAGTGATGTGTGCACCTGATAGGAGAGAAAGTGAGAAAAGGAGAGGTTTTGTGGATCAGCGTACACCTGCGTGGTTGCTTGGTTTGTGAGTTAGTATTGGGACGAGAGAGAGAGAGAGAGAGAGAGAGTCTCTGAGAGGTTGTGATGTTGGAGAAAGCTGTAGGTTTAAGCTGGGTCTATGGCTTGGGGATACAAGGATACAGACAGCTGTGGTTTGACATGACTGTGTTCACAGCTGCCTTAAACTGAAGTGAAAACAGGAAATATATGTAAATAAAGATAGACTTTCCACAATAGATAGACTGTGTTTAGTCAGATGCGTTTTCATCACTTCATTGTACCTTGCTACCTATCTTTCTTTGAGGCTGCTAGAGGGAGACACTCCCCTGGGTAAAAAAAGAGAGAAAAGAAACATGTTGTCCCTGCAACTCTTGGCACGGTTATCTCCCCTTTTAAATGTCAGCGCTTTTGTCAGCTTTGCAGTTGCTGGGTCTTGGTCAAGACCGGAGTAAACGACTTAGATACAGAACAACACTCAGAGAGAGATTAAAAAACTGTGCCATAGGACCCCTTAAACTTTCTATAAGTATACCAATTCAATGCATGCACACAGACCAGATCTGCTGCAACATACAGGGCAGAGATGCATGGATAGGGATTGACTTCAAAGCGAACTATCTGGGGAAATATCTCTAGAAAGCCACTCACTGCCTCTCTCTGGTGTAGTGTGGTGTCCTGTTGTGTAATCGAGTCCTGTAATCCTTTTAAAACATGCTTGTATTGGTGGGTTACAAACTCAAAGATAATCTGGATTATACGGCCTCTAGTTTTGATGATGTGTTCTATGACCGTATTCAAACTGTCATTATTCATAACATTCGAAGCCCATGGTTTGCCTGAAATGATCTCTTATCATTCAAGTTTCCTTCAGTCACATAACGTAACAGATAGTACTGATGAGTCAATGTGACCAATGTGATATTATTTAACCCTACACTGTAAGAGTCTATCCAAGTCCCAGCCCCTGCATTGACATCAAGGGCAGAGTGGTATGATGCTGTACTCTCAGTGTTGCTCAGATTAAACCAGTCATTCAGTCTTGTTTCCACACTCATGGTTAACTGCGAGGGCGGACATCAACACAAACTGTAAAGTCCTGCCAAGGTGTGTGTTGACGCCGGGCGCGCACACACACACAATCGTGTAGTTAGTGAGTTACCACTGCTACTATAAAAACGGAACTCATTCTCACTCTTGTGCTGCCCTCCAGTGGTACTACACTGAGATAAAATGTTTCACATAAAAGAGACAAGATATGGATAAAGATGTGATTAATACAACATCTGATTAATTAATTCAATTACCATAAAGCAGTATGATGATCAGACCCCTTAAGCACTTTTCAAACACCCTGGAATGATCATGGGATCTTTTGCCATGTTTACTATAGTTGAAGTTTCTACCTATGCCGAGTAATAGGCAGTATATTTCAAAAAGTAACAAACCAGAGACAATAATTTATTTTATCCAGTGGATGGCAGCAGTGTACAGTGTACAAACGTTTCCTCCAATATTCCTAATCACCATTCAACCACAACTCAGAGACAGAGAGGGAGAGAGAGACAGAGAGAGAGAGAGAGAGAGAGAGAGAGAGAGAGAGAGAGAGAGAGACGAAGCACCCCATTCATAACTTGAGCAAAGTCCTCTCAGCCTCATCCAGGAGTTTCACTTCTGACCCTGATACATCTGACCCTGTCTGAACTTGTGACCGGCCAACAATTTGCAATGTAAGCTATCTACCTTCACAGACCTCAGAAAGGTCAATGCAGGCGGCCCTCAGAAAGATCAATGCAGGCGGCCCTCAGAAAGATCAATGCAGGCGGCCCTCAGAGAGATCAATGCAGGCGGCCCTCAGAGAGATCAATGCAGGCAGCCCTCAGAGAGAGCAACGCAGGCAGCCTCAAGAGTGAATATGGTCATTGCGGGCGGCCCTCAGAAAGAGATGCAATGCAGGCGGCCCTCAGAGAAGACGTCAATGCAGGGCGGTCCACATCCATGAGAGGATCAAATGCACGGCGGCCCTGCAGAAAGATCAATGCAGGCCCGGCCCTCAGAAAGAGATCAATGCAGGCCGGCCCTCAGAAAGATCAATGCAGGCGGTCCTCAGAAAGATCAATGCAGGCGAGCCTCAGAACAGACCTCAATGCATGGCGGTAGCCTCAAAGTGTAAGGATGTCAATGCCAGGCTGGTCCCCTCATGTAGAGATTCAATGCTAGGCGGCGCCTCAGATGAGATCAATGACAGTCGCAGGAAGTCCTCAGAGAGAGCGAATGCAGGTGTCAGCCCTCAGAGAGAGGCAACGCTAGGCAGCCCTCAGAGAGGTCAGTTGCAAGGCAGGCCCTCAAGAAGAGATCATTAAAGGCTCAGCCCTCAGAGAATAATCAGATGCAACGACAGGACCCTCATGAGAGATTCAATGGAAGGCAGTAAACTCCAGAGAGAGGCTACCTCTCATATGGTTCCCTAAGCCATGCAGTTTGCATAGACAAGTTAGCAAAACACCTTGCCTCTGATTGGAGAACCATATTAGGCCAAACAACAACCCAACATAGAAACACAAAACATAGACTCACCCACCCAGCTCACGTCCTGAATGACCCAAACTTAACGAAAGACTAAAACAAAGGAATATAGGTTCCAGGACGTGAACAGTACCCGCTTCCCCAAATGCTTATCCCCCCCCAAGGTGCGGACTCCGGCCGCAAAACCTGAACCTATAGGGGGGTTTTGGGTGAGCGTCTCTCCACGGTTGGCGGCTCTGGCGGGCCTGGACGTTGGCCCCCACTCCACCATAAGTTAATCCCCGCTTGCGTGGGCCTCCTCCTGAATGCGGACCCACCCAAAATAACCCACTGTACCTGGATGGGACGGGCTCTGGACTGAGGGGGCAGCTCTTGGGACTGAGGGGCAGTCCGGACTGGGGAGCAATTCGCGGCATCGCCGGCTTGACAGGGGCAGCTCTGGGCATGCTCCCTGGCTGACTGACTGACTGTGTCAGCTCCTGGCTAGAACTGACGCCGGCTCTGGCGCAGGGTCTGGCTGACTGGGCGCTCTGGCAGGTCCCTGGCGTGGCTTGGCGGCCTCTGGGCAGGTCCTGGCTGGCTGGCTTGGCTCTGGCAGGTCCCTGCGCTGGTGGCGGCTCTGGCAGGTCTGGCTGGGCTGGCTGACGGCTCTGGCCAGCTCCTGGCTGCTGACGGCTCTGGCAGCTCCCTGGCTGGCTGCGGGTCTCTGGCAGGTCCGTGCGTCCTTGGTGCGGGTGGTTCCTCCTCTGGCAGCTTCCGTGTCTGGCGGGCGGCTCTGGCAGCTCCTGCTGACTGAACGGCTCTGGCAGCTCCTTGTCTGGCGGGGCGGACGTGCGGCGAGAAGGAAGATCGTGGGAGGTTAGCGGGCGACTGCTGCAGCTCAATGTCTGGCAGGGCGACTCTCTGGCGGCTCCTGTCTGGGCGGGCTCGACTTCTGGGCGGCTCGCTGTCCTGGCGGGCGATCTTCGCGCGGCCCTGTCTGGTGGGCGCCTCTCGGCGCTCCTGACCTGACTGATATGTGTAGAGCGGTCAGTAGATAGAGAGAGAGAGATAGAGGAGATAGAACTGACGGACTGGCTCTGAAGCCAGGACAGCGGGCGGCACTTGTTATGAAGGCTCAGGACAGACGGGCCGGCTTTGAAGGCTCAGGACAGACGGGCGGCTTTGAAGGCTCAGGACAGACGGGCAGCTCAGATGGCGCTGGGCAGACGGGCAGCTCAGACGGCGCTGGGCAGACGGGCAGCTCAGACGGAGCTGGGCAGACGGGCAGCGCAGGCGGCGCTGGGCAGACGGCAGACCCTGGCCTGCTGAAGTGCACAGTATGCCTGGTGCGTGGTGCCGGAACTGGTGGTACCGGGCTAGGGACACGCACCTCAAGGCTAGTGCGGGGAGCAGCAACAGGGTGTACAGGGCTCTGGAGACGCACAGGAGGCTTAGTGCGTGGTGCCAGAACTGGTGGTACTGGGCTGGAGACACGCACCACAGGGCCAGTGCGTGGAGGAGGAACAGGGCTCTGGAGACGCACAGGAAGCCTGGTGCGTGGTGTTGGCACTGGTGGTACTGGGCTGGGGCGAGGAGGTGGCACCGGATATACCGGACCGTGAAGGCGTACTGGAGCTCTTGAGCACCGAGCCTGCCCAACCTTACCTGGTTGAATGCTCCCCGTAGCCAGGCCAGTGCGGCGAGGTGGAATAGCCCGCACTGGGCTGTGCTGGCGAACCGGGGACACCATGCGTAAGGCTGGTGCCATGTACACCGGCCTGATGAGACGCACTGGAGACCAGATGCGTTGAGCCGGCTTCATGGCACCTGGCTCGATGCCCACTCTAGCCCGGCCGATACGTGGAGCTGGGATGTACCGCACCGGGCTAAGCACACGTACAGGAGACACCGTGCGCTCTTCCGCATACCACGGTGTCTGCCCGTACTCTCGCTCTCCACGGTAAGCCCAGGAAGTTGGCGCAGGTCTCCTACCTGACTTCGCCACACCCCCCTTTAGTCTCCCCCAATACATTTTTGGGGTTTCCTTTCGGGCTTCCTCGCCAGCCGTGTTCCCTCGTAACACCGGTTCCCATTCGCAGCTGCCTCCGCTCTCCTAGCTGCCTCCACCTGTTCCCATGGAAGGCGATCCCTTCCAGCCAGGATCTCCTCCCATGTGTAGCAACCCTTTCCGTCCAACACGTCTTCCCAAATCCATTCCTCCTGACATCGCTGCTGCTGCTGCTCCCCATTACCACGCTGCTTGGTCCGAGTTTGGTGGGTGATTCTGTAACGGCTTTCTTCCTGGGATTAAGGAGAGGACAAAAACGCAGCGCGGCTAGTGTTCAAGATATTTAATAAAGAATAATAACGTGAACACTACAAGCTACAAAACAATAAAATGTGAAAACCGAAAACAGTCCTATCTGGGGCAGAACACAAAGACAGAAAACAATCACCCACCAACCAACAGTGAAAACAGGCTACCTTAATATGGTTCCCAATCAGAGACAATGCAAAACACCTGCCTCTGATTGAGAACAATATTAGGCCAAACAACAAACCCAACATAGAAACACAAAACATAGACTACACCCACCCAGCTCACGTCCTGACCAACTAAACAAAGACTAAACAAAGGAAATAAGGTCAGGAACGTGACAGTAC
>NC_036875.1:30244722-30247465 GCF_002910315.2 Salvelinus sp. IW2-2015 | reverse complement strand
GCGCAGTGCGGTTGTTGATTCAGGTCGTGTATATAGGGGAGCAGGGGCTTGCTTGATCTCAGTCTGTAGTTCGGGGGACCAGTGGGGTTTGTTGATGTTTAGCTCTGTATATAGGGGACCAGTGGTGGTTTGTTTGATTCAGGTCTGAAATAAGGGCAGATGGGAGTGTTGATTCATCTGTATAATAGAGGGACAGTGGGGCTTGATTAGATGAGTCTGTATATTAGGGGACCATTGGGGTTGGTTGATTCAGTACTGAATACAGGGGGCAGGTAGGGTGCGCTGTTGATTCAGTCTGTATATGAGGAGGAAGCAGTGGCGGTCTGTTTGATTCGAGTCCTGTACAGCCTAGGGGGAAGCAGTGAGAGGGGTTGCGTTGATATTCAGGTCTGTATTACTTGGATCAAGTGGGCTTTGTTGATTGAGCTGTAGGTTCCGAGGCGCAGTGGGGTTGTTGATTTGCTGTATATGTCGGCGAGGCAGGATGGGGTTAGGTCTTGATCCCGAGTCCTGACGTAGGGAACGTGGAGGGTTTGTTGGAAGTCTCAGTTACTGAACTAAGGGACAGTGGGTGTGTTGATTTCACGTCTGAATAAGGGACCAGTAGGGGTTGTTGAATTCCAGCTGTCATTATACAGGGGAGCCAGGTGGGGGGTTGTTGATTGTCAGGTCTGTATTATCTCGGTACTGGGGGCATTATACATACGTGTGGGTTTTGTCACGACATGCTTTTAACAGTATGTGTATCCTGTAGGTCGTCACGCGTCCTCTGGTCTGCCTTTCTTTAATTAACTGATCCCAGAAGCCCGGGAGCCAGGTATAAATCACAGTTCTACATTGCAGCTGCAATCTGAAATAGTGCCGAAGCTGCCAGAATAATTACAGAGACCAACGTCAAATACCTAATTACTCATCTTAAAACATTTCTGAAAAATACACAGCGTACAGCAAATGAAAGCCCAACATCTTGTGAATCCAGCCAATATGTCAGATTTTTTAAGTGTTTTACAGCGAAAACACAATATAGCATTATATTAGCTTAGCACAATAGCCAGAAACACAAGCAATTTACCAGCAGCACAGGTTAGCGATCGTAACAATCCAGCAAAATATATATAATTTTGGACTAACCTTGATATATTTCATCAGATGACAGTCCTGTAACATCATATTACACAATGCATATAGGTTTTGTTCGAAAATGTGCATATTTAGCAGCACAAATTGTGGCTATACAATGTGATCAGTAGCAAAAGTTCATGCATTCTGGTCGGCGCCATCTTGGAAAGGCAACTAATCTAATCAATAAATAATCGTAAACTTGACTAAAAAATACAGGTTGGCCAGCAAATGAAAGATGCATTAGTTATTAATGCAACTGCTGAGTTAGATTTTTAAAATTAACGTTACTAGACATACAGTGTGCGTTACAGCCAGACTAGTGCCGCAATAATGGCGGACAAATGCGTTTACATTTTTCCACATAAATACGGAATAACATCATAAATAGCTCTTACTTTTGGACGAGCTTCCATCAGAATCTTGGGCAAGTTGTCCTTTGTCCAAAAGAATCGTTGCTTGATTGTAAAACGTCGTCTTCAACTTCGGAATTAGCAGCTAACATTAGCTATGTGGCCACAACATGCCCAAATGTTCAAAGCGCAATACTAAGGAAATTCCGAAAATAGCAATATACTCGCATAAACTGATATAACTCGGTTTAAAATAACTTCGTTATGATGTTTCTAACACCTATATCGAATTAAATTACAGACGGATATAGCTAAGGCCGATAACTGAGCGTTTCAAAATGCCATCCTGAGGTCTTGCTTTGCGCAATGACGAACGTCGAAAAGAGAGCTCCCTTCGTTCCTTGGCCTTTTATAAGGTTTGAGATCTACGTAGACACTCCATTCCACTTCTCATTGGTTACTGACATCCAGGGGAAGGCGGGTGCAGTTCAAGTCGACCCATAGGATACATACAGAGCTTTAAACTGATCTGAGAACAGAGCCTCGTTTTCAGACCTTCGCAGTTCCTGTCATGAATTTCGCTGCAGAAAGAGTTCTGGTTCACCCACAGACATAATTCAAACGGTTTTAGAAACTAGAGATTGTTTTCTATCCAATAGTAATAATAATATGCATATTGTACGAGCAAGAATTGAGTACGAGGCAGTTTAATTTGGGAACGATAAATGTCGAAGTTGAAACAGCACCCCCTGTAGTGTCAAGAGGTTTTAAGGTAGGCTGTTCTCACTGTTTGTTTGTGGGTGATTGTTGCTGTGTCTGTGTTTGTTGCACCACACGGTACTGTTTCGTTTCGTTTCGTTCGTTCTTTCCTGTTCGTGCGTTCATTGTTATATGTTCTCAAGTTCAGGTCTGTTTACGTCGTTTTGTTATTTTGTCATTTATTCAAGTGTGCTTCGTGTTCGTCTTTCTTTAAATAAATCATTATGTCTTCATACCTCGCTGCATATTGGTCCGATCCTTGCTCCTCCTCAGACGAGGAGGAGAACGAACGTTACAGAACCACCCACCAAACTCGGACCAAGCAGCGTGGCTACGGGCAGCAGCAGCAGCRGCGGCCCACTACACAGGACTCCTGGACATGGGAGGAAATTCTGGAGGGAAAAGGACACTGGGCTCACATTGGAGAATATCGCCGCTCTCGTGAAGACATGGAGGCAGCTAAAGCCCAGGAGCGGTGGTATGAGGAGGCAGCACGGAAGCGTGGCTGGAAG
>NC_036875.1:30195379-30243025 GCF_002910315.2 Salvelinus sp. IW2-2015 | reverse complement strand
AGCGGCTCCTGACTGACGGATGGCTCTAGCGGCTCCTGACTGACAGACGCTCTAACGTCTCGGACAGACGGCGGCTCTGACGGCTCGGGACAGGCCAGAGCCGCCAGCCAGTCAGGAGCTGCCAGAACCAGCAGCCAGTCAGGAGCTGCCAGAGCCGCCAGCCAGTCATGAGCCGCCAGCCAGTCATGAGCCGCCCTCCAGTCAAGAGCTGCCTTCCAGTCATGAGCTGCCTTCCAGTCATGAGCTGCCTTCCAGTCATGAGCTGCCCTCCAGTCATGAGCTGCCCCTCAGCCCGGAGCTGCCCCTCAGTCCGGAGCTGCCATTAGTCCAGAGCTGCCTCTCTGTCTGGAGCTGCCCTTCAGTCCGGAGCTGCCCCTCTGTCCTGAGCTACCTCTCTGTCAAGGTCGGGGGCGAGGGTTGCCACTCAAAGGACGCTAAGGAGGGTGACAAAGACAATGGTGGAGTGGTGGCCTCGTCCTGCGCCGGAGCCGCCACCGCGGACAGATGGCCACCCAGACCCTCCCCTTGAGTTTTAGGGGTGCGTTCGGAGTCCGCACCTCAGGAGGGGGGTACTGTCACGTCCTGACCATAGTGCTAATGTGTTTTGCTTGTTTTAGTGTTGGTCAGGACGTGAGCTGGGTGGGCATTCTATGTTGTGTGTCTAGTTTGTCTGTTTCTGTGTTCGGCCTAATATGGTTCTCAATCAGAGGCAGCTGTCAATCGTTGTCCCTGATTGAGAATCATATATAGGTGGCTTGTTTTGTGTTGGGGATTGGTGGGTGGTTGTTTCCTGTGTCAGTGTTTGTGCCACACGGGACTGTGACGGTTAGTTCGTTTTGTTATTTTGTATAGTGTCTTGTATTCGTGTATATTAAATCATGGAAACTTACCACGCTGCACATTGGTCCTCCGATCCTTCTCGCCTCTCCTTGTCCGAGGAGGAGGAAGAGCTAGACTGCCGTTACAACTGCCCCTTATTCAGACCTAATCAACAACCCCACTGACCCTCGATATACAGAAAAAATCAACAACCCCACTGGCCCCTGTTATACAGACTGAATCAACAACCCCACTGCCCCTTATTCAGACTGAATCAACAACCCCACTGGCCCTCGATATACAGACTCAATCAACAACCCCACTGCCGCTTATTCAGACTGAATCAACAACCCCACTGCCCCTTATTCAGACTGAATCAACAACCCCACTGGCCCTCGATATACAGACTCAATCAACAACCCCACTGCCCCTTATTCAGACTCAATCAACAACCCCACTGCCCCTTATTCAGACTGAATCAACAACCCCACTGGTCCTCTATATACAGACTCAATCAACAACCCCACTGCCCCTTATTCAGACTAAATCAACAACCCCACTGGTCCCCTATATACAGACTCAATCAACAACCCCACTGGCCCTCGATATACAGACTGAATCAACAACCCCACTGCCCCTTATTCAGACTGAATCAACAACCCCACTGACACCCTCGATATACAGACTGAATCAACAACCCACTGACACCCTCGATATACAGACTGAATCAACAACCCCACTGCCCCTTATTCAGACTGAATCAACAACCCACTGCCCTTATTCAGACTGAATCAACAACCCACCTGAACCCTCGATATAGAGAAACTGAATCAACAACCCCACTGCCCCTTATTCAGACTGGATCAACAACCCCACTGCCCCTTATTCAGACTGAATCAACAACCCCACTGACACCCTCGATATACAGACTGAATCAACAATCCCACTGCCACTTATTGAGAATGAAACAACAACCCTTACTGGCCCCCAATACACAGACTGAATCATCAACCCCACTAACCCTTATTCAGACTGGATCAACAACCCCACTGGCCCTTATTGAGACTGAATGAACAACCAATACTGGCCCCCTATATACAGAGTGAATGAACAAACCCACTGCCCCTCATTCAGACTGGATCAACAACGCCACTGGCCCCCTATATACAGACTGGATCAACAACCCACTGGCCCTTATATAGACTGAATCAACAACCCCACTGGCCCTTATATAGACTGAATCAACAACCCCACTGGAACCCGATATACAGAGAATGATCCTGCCTCACTGACTGGACATTGAGCATCTTTAAACAGAATGGTCCTGCAACCCCACAGCCCACTGTCCCTTATACAGAATGATCTTGACTCACTGCCTGGCTACTGAGCATCATGCATCCATCAGCAGACTACGCCAGGGTGAGATGTGATGGGATGGGAGTGAACATTTCCCCTAATGGGAAACAATTACACAGTCAGTAGGTTCTTCAGTGACTTCTGATGAGAGTTGTTGGCTGAGGAATTGGCCATGTAATCATGTGTGTGTAATGTGGTAATGCAGCTTATTGCTCTGTGACTCGCGAGCGGAGCCCATAGAGTTGAGGCAGATAGAGATAGAGACATATTCAGAGGGAACTCTAAACCTCTATGAGACATCACTGGTTTTTAACCCATCCTAATCTGAAGATTTAACCCCTCCATCCCTACAGCTTCTGGGTATAGCCCCCAAAAATCTAATCAAAGTGTATTTTCATATGCAGAGGATACAGAAGGGTGTATCAAATAAAATAAAATGATATCAAATCAAATGTTTGTCATATGCTTCGTAAACAACATGTGTAGACTAACAGTGAAATATTTACTTGCGCGTCATTTTCCAACAATACAGAGTTAAAGAGTTTTTTTTTTTTTAAATAGTGTAAATAGGAATAAATACACAATGAATAACGAATAACATTAACGTGTAAAAAAATGACATGGTTATATACAGGGAGCACCAGTACCGTTAGATGTGCAGAGGTCCAAAGTAATTGAGATACTGATGTACATATAGCAGAGGAGGCTGGTGGGAGGAGTTCTAGGAGGGCAGGTTCATTGTAATGACTGGAATGGAATAAATGGAACAATAACAAACACATCAAACATATGGAAACCCCATTTTTGACTCTGTTCCATTCATTCCATAACAATGAGCCCGTCTTCCTGTAGCTCCCCCCACCAGCCTCCTCAGCAGCGTATGTGGTGAATGTGGAAGTGTGTGTGTGTGTTGTGTTGTGTGTGTGTGTGTGTGTGTGTGTGTGTGTGTGTGTGTGTGTGTGTGTGTGTGTGTGTGTGTGTGTGTTGTGTGTGTGCGTGTGTGTGTGTGTTGTGTGTGTGTGTGTGTGTGTGTGTGTGTGTGTGTGTGTGTGAGTGTAAGTATGTGTGAGTGTGTGGGTTGAGTCCAGTGTGTGTGATAGAGTCAGTGGCAAAAAAGGTCAATGTCTGGGTAGCCATTTGATTAGCTATTTAGCAGTCTTGTTTAGCACTCTTGTTTAGCAGTCTTATGGCTTGCCCTCTTCACAACTCTGTGGGTGTGTCTGCACCATGTTAATTCCTTAGTGATGTGGACGCAGAGGAACTTGAAGCTCTCGACCCGCTCCACTACGGCCCCATTGACGTGGATGGGGGCATGCTCGCCCTCCTTTTCCTGTAGTCCAAGATCAGTCCGTTAGCAAACTTGATGATGGTGTTGGAGCCGTGCGCGGCCACACAATAATGGGTCAACAGGGAGTACAGGAGGGGACTAAGCACACATCCTGGGGGGGGCCCCTGTGTTGATGGTCAGTTGCGGCGGATGTGTTGCTGCCTACCCTCACCACCTGGGGGCGGCCCGTCAGGAAGTCCACGATCCAGTTGCAGAGGGAGGTGTTCAGTCCCAGGGTCCTTAGCTTGGTTATGAGCTTGGAGGAGACTATGGTGTTGAATGCTGAGCTGTAATCGATGAACAGCATTCATACATAGGTATTGGGTGAGGGCAGTGTGGAGCGCAATAGAGATTGTGACATCTGTGGATCTGTTGGTGTGGTATGCGGATTGAGTGGGTCCAGGGTGTCTGGGATGATGATGTTGATGTGAGCCATGAAAAGCCTTTCAAAGCATTTCATGTAATTTGCGGTACAATGAAATGCACCTTACAGTCACACGAGTAGACATTTGATATAATTATTTAGCATTTTAGATAAAGCATGCTGAGGCTTATACTGTGTGCCGACACACTCCTATGTGTTTGGTTCGCTTTATCCACTATACACTCTAATGAAGCCAGTGTACACTACTCTACAGTAAAGTTTGTCATTGAAAGCGTTTGCCTTTCTGGGAACAGAATATCTGTTTGTGAAGAGGACATGTAAAACCTTGAATGTATTCTTAATCTATTCAAAGAAAAGTTGAGCTCTTACAAACATACATGTATGCACTGCAGCTTCTCCACAGCCACAGTCAGGGTCTGCGTCCCATAACGGAACCCTATTCCCTATGGACTACTTTTGACCAGGGCCCAGAAGGCTCTTGTCAAAATTAGTGCACTATATAGGGAATAGGGTGCCATTTGGAATATTGTCAGTGTCTCAGAATTGGACATGAATCACTCTTTGAATAAAATATGAATGTATTTTATTTTCTCAGACATTATATTGGAAGGGAATAGATGCTTAGAAGGAGAGAAACAGACCTGTCTGTCATGTTCTCTGTTGTCTTTAGATTTCCAGATTTTTCAAATTATGTTTTTGACATACTTAATTATGTTGTGGAATGATGTGTTGCCCACAGTATCCTGCACTTCTTAATGTACACTGTAAAACATTTAGTGTAAAATTGACAGTAACTTACTGACTGCAATTGGCCAATATGTTACTGTAACTTATTTTACAGTCCAGCTACTGTAATCCATTTTACGGTACCAGAAATGTCACTGTAATATAATTTATAGTATGTTACTGGAATTGCCCATGCAGCGACATATTACCCAGTGTTCTTTGCAAGTTTTCATTTTTACATTTACATTTTGGTCATTTAGCAGGCGCTCTTGTTATTAGCAATGTACAGTCAGGGCAGTCACAGTCACAGCAAGTAAAACGTCTCTGTGACGGTTACCGAAAATGTTGTAGTTAAGGACACATTGGTCTTCAAAATAATTTGAATTACAACAAGATAGTCAGAGATATTGTTGCTGAATGGAATTGACAGTTGTGCTTGGTCGGTGCTGTGTCCAGGGTTTGTGCTGGTGTTGTGGCTTGGACCAGTAAATCCTGGGTTGGTACTGGTGTTGGGGCCGGGAATGGATGTCGTGCTGGGACCGGGACTGGAGGCCAAGGGTTGGTACTGGGTCTGGGGGCCGGGGGCCGGGGGGAAACAGGAACCGGGAACCAGGAACTGAGGCTGCTGCAGGTGCTGGGTCGGGATCTGTAGAGGGGAGGAAGGACAACCTGAGGAGCAAGCAGACACACATGGGAGCCCTAGACACAGAGGTCAACAGTGGTACTTCTCTGAGGCCTGCTCTCTCTGGGTAAAGCTGTAATCTTTGCTCCCTCCGCCGCACCTCATCTGGTAGTCTGGTGCTGACCAATTGGATCTGGATTGCTGCTGGTACTGTTGCTGGATCTACACAGTGGAGGAAGGACAACCCAAGGCACAAGCAGACACACAAGAGTACCCTAGATCCAGAGGTCAAATGTTGTGTTGCCCTTACTCCAGGTCTGGGGTTTAGTCCCTCCTCCACCCCTCTTCCAGTGTCTAGAACTGTTGATGGATCTGCAGAGGGCTTACAATTAAAAAGTTTACAATCTACAACTCTTATATGTTCCCTACATAAATGTAATTGTTAGAGAACTACTACCACATATCACTTAAATTGGTACAGTACTCTCATTAACGGGTGCAAGAAATATAGCGACTTATAAGACATGCCTTAAAATATGTTAATGAGCCAGCAATTCTTTCTCCTCCCACATTATTTCTCAACCATTAAAGGTTTGAGACTTGCTGCTACTCCGGCCTGTCTCCTCCATAAATAAACTCAGCAGAAAATGAATCGTCCCTTTTCAGGACCCTGTCTTTCAAAGATAATTTGTAAAAGTACAAATAACTTCACAGATCTTCATTGTAAAGGGTTTAAACACTGTTTCCCATGCTTGTTCAATGAACCATAAGCAATTAATGAACATGCACCTGTGGAACGGTCGTTAAGACACTAACAGCTTACAGACGGTAGGCAATTAAGGTCACAGTTATGAACACTTAGGACACTAAAGAGGCCGTTCTACTGACTCTGAAAACACCAAAAGAAAGATGCCCAGGGTCCCTGCTCATCTGCATGAACGTGCCTTAGGCATGCTGCAAGGAGGCTAACGACTGCAGATGTGGCCAGGGCAATAAATTGCATTGTCCGTACTGTGAGACACCCAAGACAGCGCTACAGGGAGACAGGACGGACAGCCGATCGTCCTCGCAGTGGCAGACCATGTGTAACAACACCTGCGCAGGATCGGTACATCCGAACATCACACATACTGAACAGGTACAGGATGGCAACAACAACTGTCCGAGGTACACCAGGAATGCACAATCCCTCTATCAGTGCTCAGACTGTCCGCAATAGACTGAGACAGGCTGGACTGAGGGCTTGTAGGCCTGTGGTAAGGCAGGTCCTCACCAGACATCACCAGCAACAATGTTGCCTATGGGCACAAACCCACCGTCGCTGGACCAGACAGGACTGGCAAAAAGTGCTCTTCACTGACGAGTCGCGGTAAATTACCGATAAAATGTTAAAAACAGGTAACAGTGTTTACTTTCAGCATTTCAATTAACATGTTGTACATGAGATTATTTCCTAGAGTACCATGCAGTCAAGGCATACTTTCCAATGGCAAATACATACATGGTTAGTAATGTGATTATTGGTATTCAATCTGCAGTTAGCTTGTACTATACATTAAATAACGATACACTACTATACATTGAATACAGTCTGCCTGCTGTCTTCCCTTTCTGATTCAACACGTGGTTAATATATTGTGACAGCCAGACAGGCTGTTGAATGAATGCCCACAAATGCATCTCACATGTTTCCTAGCCTCCGTTAGCCTCCTATTCCCTATATAGTGCACTTCTTCTGGTCAAAAATAGTGCACTATATAGGGAATATGGTTACATTTGGGTTGCAAGCCTTTGTGAATACCCTTTGCTGCAGGGGGAGAGATTGCATTGGTTGCAGGGTAGCAGTGAAACAAATAAGCCCTGTGATGTGTGAGGAGGAGTATGATAAAGTTGCTTCATAAGTTGCAGAACATTGTGTGTGTGGAATCATTATGAGGCATTAGCCCTCTGGAGGCTGCTATGGTTTTATTGGCTCGCCTCATGCAGCAAAGTCTCATCCATTAAACAAATCATGGACTTATGTATTAGATTAGCTACACCACTGGCACCAGGGGAGCTAAAGCAGGCAGGCAGGTAGACAAACACACACACTCACACACAAACACACACACACACACACAACCTTATCGTTTTATGATTCTGTTTCATAATAATCTGTGGAATAAATTATGTAATTGACAGCATTAAGAAGATACTGTCAGAGGAGCGATCTTTAAAATATATATAATGAAATTGAAGAAAAAAATAGAGTGGGCTGAATTGCATTTGAGGTATTATTAAAATGATAAACGGCAGTCACTGGAGTTGCTTAAGAGCGAGAATAAGCCGCAGCCCCGATTAAAATTGAAAACTAATTTTAATATTTCTTAATCACTTGTCAGTGATATTAAATGCTCATCACACTGAGTTGTATTTTAATAACCATGTGTCTAAATGATAAGATGTTCCAATGTGTCAAATTAAAAGACACTGAGACAGTAAACTTGTTGGTACCTGCTTGAGTCACTGTGTGTATCCCACCCTATTCTCTATGTAGTGCACTACATGTCACTAGGGCTCTGGTCAAAAGTAGCACACTATAAAGGGAATAGGGTGCCATTTGGGAGGCACTCATTGAGTCATCCCACCTGCTAGCTTTATGCTAAATGCATCGTGACGCTGTGACCTCTGAGGTGATAGTCTACCTCCCCCCTGTGGTGAAAGGTCAGAACTACAGTTGCAGTGCTGAAGATGTCAGGCAGTTCAATGCGTCATTATTCATTTTGCACTCAAGCAGAAAACAGTCCTTAGTGACTTTCTGCAAAGTGAGCATTGTAAACTTCCAATGTTCAAAGTCTTTGGGGAAGGACTCAAGGATCATTTGAAGAGAACATGAAAGAAGGACAGAAAGTGAAACAGGGCTATTTGCTTAACATTTAAAGGTCCTGAACAGTCACTCTGAAAACTACTTTCTCTCCCATGGCTAACTACCAGGAAGTTTAAAAAGACAGGCTGAGTGGGCGGAGCTTATATTCATGACCTCGCCTTTATTGAAAGCTCTTTGAAAGGCCTACTGTATGTCAAGCAACTTGGAATCAGTGAGCATTGTAATACACAAAGCAATTCAAACAACATTTAAATTATATCAATTATACATATATATATATATATTTGGAGTTGGAAGTTTACATACACTTAGGTTGGAGTCATTACAACTCGTTTTTCAACCACTCCACACATTTCTTGTTAACAAACTATAGTTTTGGCAAGTCAACTTTGTGGATGACACAAGTCATTTTTCCAACAATTGTTTACAGACAGATTATTCCACTTACATAGTCACTGTATCACAATTCCAGTGGGTCAGAATTTTACATACACTAAGTTGACTGTGCATTTAAACAGCTTGGAAAATTCCAGAAAAATATGTCAAGGCTTTAGCAGCTTCTGATAGGCTAATTGACATCATTTAAATCAATTGGAGGTGTACCTGTGGATGTATTTCAAGGCCTTCCTTCAAACTCAGTGCCTCTTTGCTTGACAGCATGGGACAATCAAAAGAAATCAGCCAAGACCTCAAAAACAAACATTTTAGACCTCCACAAGTCTAGTTCATCCTTGGGAGCAATTTCCAAACGCCTGAAGGTACCACGTTCATCTGTACAAACAATAGTACGCAAGCATAAACACCATGGGACCACGCAGCTGTCTGTCTGCTAGAGATGAACGTACTTTGGTGCGAAAAGTGCAAATCAATCCCAGAACAACAGCAAAGGACCTTATGAAGATGCTGGAGGAAACAGGTACAAAAGTATCTATATCCACAGTAAAACGAGTCCTATATCGACATAACCTGAAAGGCCACTCAGCAAGGAAGAAGCCACTGCTCCACAACCGCCATAAAAAAGCCAGACTACGGTTTGCAACTGCACATGGGGACAAAGCTCGTACTTTTTGGAGAAATGACCATTGTTATGTTTGGAGGAAAAAGGGGGAGGCTTCCAAGCCGAAGAACACCATCCCAACCGTGAAGCCAATTGCACACTCCCTCAAAACTGTAGACATCTGTGGCATTGTGTTGTGTGGCAAAACTGCACATTTTAGTGGCCTTTTAATGTCCCCAGCATAAGGTGCACCTGTATAATGATCGTGCTGTTTAATCAGCTTTTTGATATGCCACACCTGTCAGGTGGATGGGTTATCTTGGCTAAGGAGAAATGCTCGCAGACACAGATGTAACGGATGTGTGCACAAAATGTTAGATACTTTTTTTTTTGTTATGCATATTGAACATTTTTGGAATCTTTAATTTCAGCTCATGAAACACGGGACACTTCACATGTTGTGTTATTTTTTTTGTTCAGTCTAGAAGCAACAGTCCCTTTCCATAGTTTTGTCATCATACTTTGATCTGGTTTCCTTCAAATATCGTCCAATTTCAAGAAAAACATAATTTTGTCTGTTCATGACCTTTAAGCGTAGGGGGGTTTAAACTGGTGCTCAAAGTCTAACACTTATGCCAGGTGTTCCAAGTCTCTCACTGATTCATATTTTCATACCATTATCATTCTAGAATTATAAGTTCATTATATATTCTCTGAAGCTCTGAATATTTCTTTGGATTATGCTGCAGTTCAAAAATTACCCAATATTATGTCTGCCATTCATCATTATAGGCCAGGTTTCCTTACAAATCAACACATTAATATGTGTACGTTATCATTTACCTTGATTCTACAGTTCTCTTTAACATTGTAACATGTATATTCATAATACAGTTTAATTAAGGGAAAAACAACATGCAGAAGGTTTGGTGGTGTGTGTGTGTGTGTACGTGTATGTGTGTGTCCGTGTACATCCTATGTGCGCCCAACATAGAACAATTTGCATTTCTGACCAGACGTTTTGGCATATTGCAGCTCAGAGGGTGTTCACACCTCTCTTGAGGTGCGACAGAGAGAGAGGGGTGTTATTGAGAGGTAGGTCGTTCTGATGTGGACACACACTATTTACATTCTATCCAATTACTCGAACTTCAGTTGTCATTTGTTTTGTTTTTTATTCAAAAGTCAAAGCTGAATCACAACGAATTCAGTCCTATTTTAAACAACACATTATCTAAGACAATAAATACCATTGCCTATGCTACTCATAATGTTATTAATTATTATCACTTAGATATCTGTCTCTAGAAATGTAACCTCAAGAATATTTTAAGTGGTAAGAATAAATGCCTGTATATAGTTTATTGTGCTTACATGTTGGTCTCCCAAAACAGGTATTATACACGTTCGAGGGACACGACGGGAACCGACGCAACAAATTCAAGAATTTTGGCAACTTCAAAGAGCCAATGGGAGCCTCCCTGGAGTTCTAGGAGGAGGGCTTCAATAAATCAGCACTACCGTCGACCAATCCTGTTGACTGTGGGAGGACACAAACATGCAAGGGGGTGTGTCTCTTAGACTGCGAGACGTCGCTTCGTACGGTGTCCAACTCGGAGAGAGTATTGGCATGATGAGCATTGCTTTACTATTTTGACAAGCCATATTACAGTGCTACTTTGGAACCTGGTTGGAAGCTAATCAATCTGTTTGAACTTTTATTCACAAGACATAAACCAGACGGGGAGAAGAAGTAGTTGGACTAATTAGCCTACTAACCCAAATTAATAACCTAACTGTAAACTGACACAACAAGCTACGTATACGTTTTCATCTTTTTCAATCCGAAAGGGTTTTTGCTTCTGGACATGTGAATCAAAGGAGTTACTGCGAACCCCTGAAAATGAAGTTACTAGCATCGGTTCTTTGTTGCTTCGGCTTTCTGCTCACTTCTGCGATGTTTCGGACGAGCTCTTCACAAGCAGGTGAGTGAGTGACTGACAGTTCGGTGTCTGCCTGGCTGGTGCGCAGCGCAAGGTGTTTGGCTACCCTTGACACTCGTGCGCGTTGCGCACGAACAAAGTGTTATTTTGTGTGCCGCAACAGTCCCCACACATTTGTCCGTTATGTTTCAAATGTATCGGGGTTGTACTTTAAATTGTCTATACCCTCTATGTTGATTTTCGTTCATATCTGCTATAAAATCACCCTGGCTCCTTTGAAAATTTGTGTTCGGATTGAATGTTCGTCACACGTGTCTTGGCTTGGACAAACAGTGGACATCACATCACCAAGACCGAGACCACCCTATCCTCCTGGCTCCTGCTACTGCTTCATTATTCTCATATCGCGTCGTCCTTCGCTCTGTGAGAGTAAGGGGTGGTGGTGGGCATTTATAGTGTGCATCGGTCCGTCTTGGTGTGTTTGTTTGTTTTCAGAGAAAAACAACGTGTTTTGTTGGCTTTGGTGTACAAGTCCCTGGTACTTTTGTCATTTTGAAGGGGCACATGTATTATTATTATTATTTCTTTATACAAATTGGTAATAACAATTGCAGGCTATTATTATTCTACTGGTACTTCTTATTATTGTTATTGTTATTATTATTATTATCAGTTGTTGTAGAAGGCTTAGTAGTAATATATATATAGTAGTAGTAGTGGTATATAAATAGTGGTAGTATAGGTTATGGAATAAAAATATAATATATCCTATAAGCGAGTATTGTAAAGAACTGAACTTTATTTTTGACATTGCTCACATTCATTGGCGGTCCCTGCTTGGAACAGTGCAGCTCTCCACAAGGTGGTAGTGTAGTATGAACCGGAGAGAAACGCTCCGGAAATCTTTATCCTCAGCTCTGAGCCATGCAAAGGGACAGAGCGCGCGCTGACTGACTGACTGATACCGACACACACACACACACACACCACCCACACACACACCACACACACACACAACACACACACACACCACACACACACACACACCGACACACACACACACACACACACACACACACACACACACACACACACACACACAACACCACCACACACACACACACACACACACAACAGAGAGAATGGAGAGAGCGCTTTTGTGAGCACGGACCATAGACACAAACCAATACTTCATTGGTAATTAAAAAAAAAAAATCCTAGAAACTGTTGTTATAGTATAGCAGATTTGGCAGGTGTTCTCAACTCTCGCTTCTAAACATCCTATAGACCCGTGAACAGCAAGGAATTAACCATAGCACCACACACTCCTGTGCGTGCCGTTTGTTCAAAGCTACACATGCAATAAAGCGCACCCACACTTCCCCGGGGGACAGGGGGTTGATTGAATAGCCTGTAGATGAAAAAAGAGGTTGAAAGATAAGGGGACAGGGGAGGGAATAAATAGCCTAACCTGTCCGTGCTGCATTTGTGATTAGACCTGTTTAGCCGATTACCTACACATTTTGTCGTCATATGAGTAATTATTAAAACATTATTAGAACAATAAAATATTGTTGTCAACATGTGGCATAATTTTAAGTAGTGTGTCTCGATTTCAGACTTCCAGGCAATTACTTATGATTATTTATGCTCTTTCTACTGTCTATATATGAGACTGAAGTTGTATGCCATAGTAATGCTTCATCTGCTGCAGTTTGCCGCTTGCGTGTGTGTGAGTGTATGTCTTGGTCATTGTGTAGCCTTGTGCTTGCGTGTATTGTGATCCCCAACATCCACTGGACAGGATGTCAAGCACGAGGTGTTGGCATACCTCAGCACTTCAACAGTGCCATGTGTACCACTGGGTGTTTCACAGCTGCCCCTCTGATATAACGCACCAGTTCCAAATCCCTCTTTGGAGTTATGTTGCTTACTGACAGTGGCTCTATATGACATTTACAGACGGGTTCGGCCCAATGACGTATATAAACCCTGGATTGCGCATTCTATGTATTGGCCATTAGGAGGCTTTGATGCCATCAGTCGATCATATTGGCACTACCCAGTAGGAGAAGTCCTCCATAGAAATTAATGGAATTCTAAAGTATTTCAATTATGTTTCAAGGACAAAATTGTACTGAACAAAAATATACACGCAATATGTAAAGTGTTGGTCCCATGTTTCATGAGCTGAAATAAAAACTCCCCAAAATGTTCCATAGCACTAAAAGCTTATTTCTCTCAAATTCTGTGTACACATTTGTTTACATCCCTGTTAATGAGCATTTCTCCTTTGCCAAGATAATCCAGCTACTTGACAGGTGTGGAATATCAAGAAGCTGACTGATTTCAATTGACTGATTCCTTATAACTATAACTTTTTTTCCAGTGGGTACATGTATTTAAGTATTTGTATTGTTGGAGTGGGGACAGTAACATTGTTTTTATATATGTTTTATGAGTAGATCACGTAATATAATTTAAAAGTATGCATTAAGGTGTCTGTAATAGAATAAATGTGTCATGAATGAAGACATGAATAAATGCATTTCCATAGTTTCCTAGATATTTTTTCACAATGGGGAGTGCCAAGATGGAGGCACGGTGGCATCAACACAGCGCCCCCTATTAGTCATCAAGTGTATAAATATAGAATTGGTTCGGCGCCTCTTAGGGCTGTGGCGGTCATGAAATTTGGTGATTGTGAAGCAAATAACTGCCGGTCTCACGGTAATTGAACATTAATGAACATAAACACATGTTGCATGTCCTGGCTTCTACTCATAGCCTACAAGCCACTGATGCACACCTTTGAAACATCTACATTTGGAAAAAGTCGAAAAAATCCATCACAACAAATCCATAATTTATTTTAGACAGGTCTAAAGAATCATAATATGAAGAAAACATAATATGAAGAAAAATATGAAGAACAGAATAGCATACTCTGAGTTGTCTTGATGTTAGGCCCTGATCTGGTTATGCAATACGGCTGTGGACTACACTGGTTCATTTAGCAGACAAGATTTGCTTAGAATTCTGTGTCATTATTTTATAGTATGAAGAATACAATTGAACGTAGCTGAATAAAATAGAAAGGATATTTTCTCTGAAGTATTTGAGGGAGTTCGCACATGTGCTATTCTGTGTTGAGTGATAACAAAGAAACAGGAACTTCTATATGCTTCATTTAGAGTTATTTATGCAACTTTAGTTGTGATCCAAACATTAGGCTATATGTTTAGATTTTTTTATATATTCTGAAGCTGCATGATGAGACTGTAATTTATTGAACTTTTCACACTTGATCAGCAATCAAATAGTGGAGAACCATTGATCTAATAATTTTTTCCAATAAATTGTTTTAATGTTTGACTTGTGGACGTTGTATGCCTCAGTAACATGACATGGGAATATAGAGCGCCATCTCAGACGCCACATGTGTTTGCCGTCTTTGCTACCTTCAGACAATATTGTGCTCTGAAGGAAGTGCAATTGCCATGAAAGAAGGGAAATATGAAATAATAAATGAATGATCTGGTCTTATTAATATTTATTGAATTACAAAAAATACTCCAAATTAATTTTGGCCTTCATCAAGGGAAATAGAATGTAGTCTCTGCTAGGATGTTTTGATCCTTTTTCATCATGAATCATATTTAATGTTTGCCTAGGGCTATATCCCCCTGGTATTTTCAGTTGCACTATGTTTGAAATGTTACAGTTTATCAATCTAATTAATGTACATGAAGGATAATACATGATTAAGGTAATTTCATGTTTTCAGATTTTAATGTCAGATGAGTGAATGAATGAATGACATGTTATTTCCGTGTCAAATCGCCAGTTGGCAACCCGTCCCTTATGGGATTATTTAACACATAAACATTACAGTAATTCACTGTGGTAATTCAGTGATAATTCTTATTCCGGTGTTCTCTGCATTAAAGATGGCCTTGGTTCATGTACTGTCAATATTCTGAATTATTACCCTGGCTATCTCCACGTACAGAGCAGAGGCTACAGTAGCTGAAATGAAATGGAGAAGTTGTTTGGTTGACATTTGATTGTTTCTATTATTATATTATGCCCATCTTGAGTTCATAGTACATCTAAATGTTTCCATGGCCTGACTGACTCAGACAGAGAGGCTGGACTATGGAGAAAGAGAATGTGTTGTGGCTTGTGGCTTTCACAATTTCTAAACTACGTCACTTGTGTTCCCCTCTATCTAGCAAAAAAGAATGGTGTCATTTTCTGTCCACCCGGCAATACGCCACCACCACACACATACCCTCTTATTCATTTCTCTCCCGTCTTTCTCTATGAAAGAAGATGTGACCTCTGTGTCTCTGGCACTCAGCTGGAAGAACAGCAAGCCTTGATTCCCAGGCGATCTCCTCCGTAGCCAAGTGGAGGCAGACTAGCGGGCTGCTTGTGAGGCGCTCTGCACAAGCTGCTGTCTGCGCTAGCTGCTCTCTGAGTTAAGGGTCTCACTCAGATGCAGAACATGCACTACACACAGCAACAGTGTCCCCCTCTCTGCTGAAGAGAGCAGCAGCAAAAGCAGTGACACTAGGAGACACGTGTATGTGTGTGTGTGTGTGTGTGTGTGTGTGTGTGTGTGTGTGTGTGTGTGTGTGTGTGTGTGTGTGTGTGTGTGTGTGTGTGTGTGTGTGTGTG
Source organism: Salvelinus sp. IW2-2015 (assembly GCF_002910315.2). NCBI lineage: Eukaryota > Metazoa > Chordata > Actinopteri > Salmoniformes > Salmonidae > Salvelinus > Salvelinus sp. IW2-2015. The sequence continues at coordinate 30,227,301 of NC_036875.1, read as the reverse complement.
TGTGTGTGTGTGTGTGAGGGAGTGCGGTGGCTTCGAAAGGGGGGAGTGATAGGGCATTGATATTATGTTTTGAGTTGTTGGTTGTTTTCTGTCCCCCAGTATTAGATTCAGTGAGTGTTGATGAGAGAGAGAGAGTAGCCTACCTGACCTCTGCATCACCCTATACACTCATATGTCACGTGTGCTATACAGCTATACAGCTATGCACCGCACAAGGACGGGCAGTAGGGCACATGTGTTTTGCCAGCGTCATTGTCATCCATCAAAATGTCCCCCGCTTGAGAATGTCTTAATTGAATTCTGAGCACCGTCCTAGCCCGAGGTCCACAGGACAGTAATTCATCACATGTAGCCTAGTCCTACTGCTGCACATGAGATTGCAAATCATGTATGTGTGATTAAGGCTAAGTCGGCTACATGAGACAATTAAACCACTTTGCTTCTAATTAGGCCATGTGAGTTTTCCTCTTTCTGTCACTGTCTTTCAGTCTCTGTTTCTCTCTTTCTCCTACTGTATCTTCTCTCTCTCGTTCTTTTTCTTCCTCTCTCTGCCTGTCTCTCTCTTCCCCTCCTCTCTTTCTGTCTCTCTCTCTCACTTCCTCTCTCCTCTTAATTTCATAATGCTTTATCTATGGTTTCAGTAGCTCCACTCTCCTCTCTGAAAGGCAATCTTCTTTTTATTCTTGTTTTTCTTGATTATTTACAGCAGTATATCTGACCTGACGAAGATCCATGTTGGATTGAGACGTTGTCAATAAAGGTGGCAAACTGGGAGCATATTCAGTGTGTGGACCTCTCCGTAGGCGAGACAAAAATCTGCTGCCCCCCAATATGTTTGGCATTGGGCCAATTTTTTCCTCCGCTAAAAGTCGGAGGAACAGAACATAATAGCAGCCCATTTGATAGGCCTATGCTACAACATCAACAGGGCTGTAGTGGAGTGGGTCGAGAGTTTCAAGTTCCTTGGTGCCAACATCACCAACAAACTAACATGGTCCAAGCACACCAAGACAGTCATGAAGAGGCCACTACCAAACTTTTTCCCCCTCAGGAGACTGAAAAGATTTGTCATGGGTCCCCAGATCCTACAGCTGCACCATCGAGAGCATCCTGACCGGTTGCATCACTGCCTGGTATGGCAACTGTTCGGCATCTGACCGTAAGGCGCTATAGGGGGTAGTGCAAACGGAACAGTACATCACTGGGGCCAAGCTTTCCTGTCATCCAGAACCTCTATACCAAGCGGTGTCAGAGGAAGGCCCTAAATATTGTCAAAGACTCCAGCCACCCTAGTCATAGACTATTCTCTCTGCTACCTCACGGCAAGCGTTACCAGGGCGCCAAGTCTTGGTCCAAGAGGCTTCTAAACAGCTTATACCCTGAGCCAAAAGACTCCTGGAAATCTAATCAAATGGCTACCCAAACTATTTGCATCCCCCACCCTATTTTACATCGCTGCTACTATCTGTTATCTATGCATAGTCACTTTAATAACTCTACCTACATGTACATATTACCTCAACTAACCGGTGTCCCCGCACATTGACTCTGTAACTCTGTTCCCTGTATATAGTCTCACTATTGTTATTTTACTGCTGCTCTTTAATTTCTTGTTACTTTTATTGCTTATTCTTATCAGTATTTTTTTAAACTCCATTGTTGGTTAGGGGCTCGTAAGTAAGCATTTCACTGTAAGGTCTTCACCTGTTGTATTTGCCTCATGTGACTAATACAATTTGATTTGATGTGATTTGGCTATACCGACATCTATGGATAGGATAATTGTGTCTGTCAAACAGGCTTCATCTTTTTTGGAAAATGAAGAAATAAGCTCCAATCATCTATGTAATTCTATGTTTATGCCCATAATTTTTTTTTGTGGACACGTGCACATATAGGAGGTCCCTTACCAGGCAGAAGGGAATTTTACTTTAACCCCTGCATCAGAAAGTTACATTGTTGCTATCATCACTATGCCACCTACTACCTGTAGTAGGCAAACAAGTTTCTTATTAATAATATCCCACCTGTTATCTCACATGGCACGACCCCATAATTGTTACAATTACAATAAAAATAACACTTTACATATTTAACATATATTTTAATGTTTCTGTAGAACTGTAAAACAGAGTAAGATCGTTTGAGCATTGGAAACAAGTGCATTCATAAATGCACGGCGGGCCTCGTTTCGCTGGAGCAGTGTAAAATAAGCTTTATGTCATTGACCCAGCCTTAACGAATTTTGTTTATTTACATAAATCGAATTTGATTGTCCAACATCAACATTTATTTATTTCGTCTCCACCTAGAGTGGCCTCTCCTCTCCTGTGGTGCTGCATTGCAGTCAGCGATGTTTTCTCTCGGTAGCTGTCCATGATCCTGAAATCAAATCATCTGAGTTTGATTGTACACCAGCCTGATCTCCAGCTCCTTCCACCTCTGGAAACTATCTAGGTGGTCATGCGACTTCTCATGCGAGCTGAGGAGGTGGAACTGATTCTTCCAGTCCCTGGTTCCATCACTGACCAGCGCAGATTTGCACTCGTGTGAAAAAACTTTGCAGCAAAAACAGAAGGCTGCATCGTTTTGCTTGGAATAGACAAGCTTTGGTCTCTCCACTCTCTCTCCGTTCGCCATCCTCCTATTGTAGTGGGCCACCGAAAAACATTCATTGCCTCTCATCTCTTGGGAAATTCCCCTCCTTATCCTGATGTGGCCCAGCCTGCACTAACATATCCCCTAAATATATATTCATATATTTTGGCCACTCACTGGGATCTTTTATATTTTTGTCTGGGAGTCGGATTTAGCAGCAGCACCACCACTGTCATCGGAGACGGGGAGTCTGGGTCCAAGATAGTCTGGGTCCAAGATAGTCTGGGTCCAAGATAGTCTGGGTCCAAGATAGTCTGGGTCCAAGATAGTCTGGGTCCAAGATAGTCTGGGTCCAAGATAGTAGGGTCTTCGTCTGCAATGTTTGGAGGTGTGGCTAGGCCTGGTACGACCACCTGTTCTTGTCATCATCAGGGGAAGTGTGTGGCTCAGACTCCCCCGGTTTGCCCTTTTCGCTGCTGGAATCAGCGAACGGGGGCTCATCGTTCTCGGCGAATGATTTGCCTGTCCTCGTAGGCTTGTCCTTCTCCACACAAGCTGATGGACATTGCTGCACGCTGATACATTTCACCAGCGAACTTGTTTGGTTTACAAATTGTGCCTCTTTTCTTATTGTTTAAAAAAAATATTCACTATAATTATATCCACTAGTAGCAGCTAGCTAACATTAACAGGCTAGGTTAGGCTTCTGCCTTAATCACTAATCATCTTCATCACACACAAACGTAAAAAAAAAAAATACAATTATTTATTTGGCAGATACATTTTTATTAATGTTTCACAATTGGATAGTCACATGTAAACACACATCACCATAGCGACCAAGGATAGTGGGAGTGAACTTTGGGAGAAGAGGGAATGGGATGGGGGCGGGAACTGCAGCAACGCTATGAGCTGGTGACTGGGGTGCCGCGGGCGGTGTAGTAGCCAATCTGGAGCGCCGCAGGGCAGCAGCAAATTGTCGAATTGCCGCCTCAAATTCAAGTGCTGCCATAGGCGACGGCCTAATCTTGCCTAATGGGAAGGCCGGCACCTTGTGAAAGTTACCTGAGTTTTACAACCATAGGCTTGCATAAAGGAAACAGTGAGAGGTAGCTGAATAAACCAGATGTCTTGTACAATAAAGCAACTGTCAATTAGAGCTAAGCCCGTACTGCTAGCTAGCACGTACATATTACCTCAACTAACCGGTACCCTAGCACATTGACTCTGTACCGGTAACCACCTGTGAATAGTCTCACTATTGTTATTTTACTGCTGCTCTTTAATTACGTGTTACTTTGTTTCTTATTCTTACTCATATATATTTTTTGAAACTGCATTGTCGGTTAGCAGCTCGTAAGTAAGCATTTCACTGTAAGGTCTACACCTGTTGTATTCGGCGCATGTAACTAATAAGATTTTGATTTGATTTGAGCAGGCCTGCATTGGACCACACTGAGTAAACTGTAAATCTATAAAGTGCTCCAAAATCCCACAATGCAGTTCATTACGAGGGTTCTTAACAACATTAGGTTACATTTCCAAGATGTGGTTGAACATGTTCTTTCAAAGTTGACAGTGAACATCATCGTCTTCTCCTTTCTCTGTGTGTCTATGACATCTTCATGTAGTGTTATGACCCATCCTTCAACAGAGCTTTATTCAAACAAGCATGAACAATACAGATGTCTAGGTCCCTCCTAGTGCATCTGTCTATCTGGAGTTCCTATTGTGCTACTCTCACAGAAATGCACAGTACCGCTCTTAACTACCCCTCCTCTCTTGTCAGGCTTGTTTGTGTGTGTGTGTGTGTGGGTGTGGTGTGTGGGTGGTTGTGTGTGTGTGTGTGTGTGTGTGTGTGTGTGTGTGTGTGTGTGTGTGTGTGTGTGTGTGTGTGTGTGTGTGTGTGTGTGTGTGTGTGTGAGCAGAGGCTGAGAGACTGTCTGTCAGGAGGGTTGGCGGAGTGAAGGGCTTTTGACAGTGTGTGTTCTAAAGGTTTAAATGACAGGGGGTTGGAAGTGGGGGAGGACGGATGGGGGAGTAGAGGGAGGAGGACCGGATGGGGGAGTAGAGGGAAGGAGGACGGATGGGGGAGTAGAGGGAAGGAGGACGGATGGGGGAGTAGAGGAGGAGGAGGATGGGGGAGTAGGGAAGGAGGAGGATGGGGGAGTAGAGGGAGGAGGACGGATGGGGGAGTAGAGGGAAGGAGGCGGATGGGGGAGTAGAGGGAAGGAGGCGGATGGGGGAGTAGAGGGAAGGAGGCGGATGGGGGAGTAGAGGGAAGGGAGGACGGATGGGGGAGTAGAGGAAGAGGACGGATGGGGGAGTAGAGGGAAGGAGGACGATGGGGAGGTAGAGGGGAAGAGGACGGGATGGGGGAGTAGAGGGAAGGAGGACGGATGGGGGAGTAGAGGGAAGGAGGACGGATGGGGGAGTAGAGGGAAGGAGGCGGATGGGGAGTAGAGGAAGGAGGCGAATGGGGGAGTAGAGGGAAGGAGGACGGATGGGGGAGTAGAGGGAGGAGGACGGATGGGGGAGTAGAGGGAAGGAGGAGGATGGGGGAGTAGAGGGAAGGAGGACGGATGGGGGAGTAGAGGAAGGAGGACGGATGGGGAGTAGAGGGAAGGAGGACGGATGGGGAGTAGAAGGGAAGGAGGACGGATGGGGGAGTTAGAGGGAAGGAGGCGGATGGGGGAGTAGAGGGAAGAGACGGATGGGGGAGTAGAGGGAAGGAGGACGGAATGGGGGAGTAGAGGGAAAGGAGGCGGATGGGGGAGTAGAGGAAGGAGGACGGATGGGGGAGTAGAGGGAAGGAGACGGATGGGGAGTAGAGGGAAGGAGGACGGATGGGGGTAGAGGGAAGGAGGACGGATGGGGAGTAGAGGGAAGGAGGACGGATGGGGGGTAGAGGGAAGGAGGACGGAGGGGGGAGTAGAGGGAAGGAGGAGGGCGGGATGGGGGAGTAGAGGGAAGGAGGCGGAGGGAGGAGGAGGAGGGGTGAAGCTTCAATGGTGATTGACAGCATCAACTCGGGTAATTCACTGTCTTTCCCCATCTTTCTCTGACTGCTGTAGTCGTCTATACGTTATTTTCCCCGCGCTTTCATCCCTCGTTTTCTTTGTACGCTCCACAAAAGAGGAGAGAATTAGAATGAAATATGGCTAATCTTCTCTAAGACGCACTCATTACCACAATGTTTAGAATTCAATGTTCAGATAATTGTGGCCTTTCTGTTCTCACTCAGCCTTCAGTGTCTGACAAGTCAGGGTGATTTGTTTTATTCTCTACTTCTAATTTTCTCTCTCCCTCACTTGTTGCCTTTTATAATTCCTAGTCTCTCTCAGCCTTGTTAGTTCCTCTCTCTCCCCAACTCTCCTCTCCCTTGGCTCCTGAATAACAAATAAAATAATAGTAATATGTTGGCAAACTTGAAAGCAGCTTGGGCTCCGCTCCACCTTCTGAAGAGCGTTAAATGTGTTGCGGGGGCGCAAAAGGGCTAATTTCATGCTTGTTTTTTTCTTTGTCTTTTAATTATCCCCTTTTAAAATATTCATAGCTATCTGTATTTACAATGTAATTACAGCATGGTTTTGAGTGATATTGACTGCTTCAGGACAGCTGGAATTCTTGCTCAAAGCTTAATCTTGATATGGGTCAGTTAATATAAAGCTGTTTTGAAAGCAGGCACAGCCAAACATAAGAAAACGTTTTTTATCTCTCTCTTTCTCTCTCCTTTCTGTCTGACTGTCTGAGATACTGACTGACTGACTGACTGAGACTGACTAACTGAGAGACAGATGCTGTGATAGAAATAGCATGCATGGTCAACAACTCCATTGTTCAGCACCTCCCATGGTCCAGAGTTTAGAGGGCTGTGAACTCTGTGTGCCAGAACTGCCAGCCTAGCACTCGCTAGCACACACACACTCGCTAGCACACACACACACTCGCTAGCACAAACACACTCGCTAGCACACACACTCCCTAGCACAAACACACGTGCACACACACACACTCTCCCTCTCTGTGCCAGCCTCTGTAGCTAGCGGTGCCCCTGGTACCTGTGAAAAGCTTGTCACTTCCACCAAAGCTACAGCCTGTGTGTGTGTGTGTGTGTGCACCTAGCAGTCACCTTGCAGCGGAGCAGAAATAGCGCAGCTCTCTTTCCCTGCCTTGGCGTAAAGGTACATAAAGCACAGAATGACAGGTGGAAAAGCAATTGACCTTGGCTGGGTGGCTGGGCTGGCTGCTGAGGGCTGGCTGGTGTTTGGGTGGAGGGGGGTGGAGGATGAGGATGCAGGTTGCAGAGTAAATTCCATTGTTCAGAGAATGGAAAACATAGCCTGGTATAAAACGCAGAAGTATATGGGCATTGCTGGAGGAAAGCTGAACGATAACTAGATTACATTTCCTTTCTCCAAGGGATTTAGGGTGATTGGCATTTGTATAGTTTTTCAGGACATTGTGTTGGAGTCTGTAACATATCTAATTGCAATGGTCTTTCCATTGTCAGAATTATGTCAGGACATATGTGCAATTACTTTGTCCAAGAACTCAACAGTTCACTGGTAGGGTTTTGATCAATATTAAATAATTGTAGCTGAATAATCCTGGCTCTTAACCAGCAAGATGAAACTGATACAAAAAGTAATATGACTGCTTGGTAAAGAGCAAGGTAAGGGAAGAGCTGTAGAGAGAGACTGAGTTAGTGAGTGTGATAGGAGGAAGATAGAGGGAAACAGAGAGAGACAAACAACAAGAGTGTGGTTAAAATTGGCAAAAAACACACATTTCTTTCCAGAGGGCTGTGGGTTGAGACAGGGATGCAGCTTAAGCCCAAACTCTTCAACATACAGTACATATCAACAAATTGGTGAGGGCACCAGAACAGTCTGCAGCACCTGGTCTCACAATACAGGAATCGGAAGTCAAATGTCTAATGTTTGCTGATGATATGGTGCATCTGTTCCCATCCAAGAATGGCCTACAGCAGCACCTAGATCTTCTGCACTGATTCTGCCAGACCTGGGCCCTGACAGTAAATCTCAGTAAGACAAAAATAATGGTGTTCCATAAAGGTCCAGTTGCCAGGACCACAAATACAAATTCCATCTAGACACCCTTGCCCTAGAGCACAGAAAAAACGATACATACCTTGGCCTAAACATCAGCTCCACAGGTAACTTCCACAAATCTGTGAATGATTTGAAAGACAAGGCAAGAAGGCCATAAAATGCCATAAAAAGGAACATCAAATTCAACATACCAATAAGGATCTGGCTAAAAATACTTGAATCAGTTATAGAACCCATTGCTCTTTATGATTGTGAGCTCTGGGGTCCGCTCACCAACCAAGAATTCACAAAATGGGACAAACACCAAATTGAGACTCTTCATGCAGAATTCTGGAAAAAAATATCCTCAGTGTATAACGTAAAACACCAAATAATGCATGCAGAGCAGAATTAGGCCAATACCTGCTAATTATCAAAATCCGGAAAAGTGCCGTTCAACTCAACAACCACCTAAAATGAAGTGAATCCCAAACCTCCCACAACAAAGCCGTCACCTACAGAGAGATTAACCTGGAGAAGAGTGCCAGAAGAAAGATCCTGTGGCTCTGTTTGAAAACACAAACAGACCCCACAGAGCCACAGGACAGCAACACAATTAGACCCAAGCAAATCATGAGAAAACAAAAAGAGAATTACTTGACACATTGGAAAGAAATAACACAGAAAAAACAGAGCAAACTAGAATGATATTTGGCCCTAAACAGAGAGTACACAGTGGCAGAATACATGACAACTGTGACTGACTCAAATTTAAGGAAAGCTTTGACTATGTACAGACTCAGTGAGCATAGCCTTGCTATTGAGAAAGGCCGCAGTAGGCAGACTTGGGTCTCAAGAGAAGATAGGCTATGTGCACACTGCCCACAAATTGAGGTGGATACCGAGCTGCACTTCCTAACCTCCTGCCAAATGTATGACCATATTAGAGACACATATTTCCCTCACTTTACACAGACCCACAAACAAATCCAATTTTGATAAACTCCCATATCTATTGGGTGAAATACCACAGTGTGCAATCACAGGAGCAAGATTTGTGACCTGTTGCCACAAGAAACGTGCAACCAGTGAAGAACAAATACCATTGTAAATATCAAATCAAATGACATTTAATTGGTCACATACTCACGGTTAGCAGATGTTAATGCGACTGTAGCGAAATGCTTCTGCTTCTAGTTCCGACAGTGCAGTAATATTTAACAAGTCATCTAACAATTCCATAACAACAACCTAATACACACAAATCTAAAGGGATGGAATAAGAATATGTACATATAAATATATGGATGAGCGTCGACCGAGCAGCATATGCAAGATGTAATAGATGGTATAAGATACAGTATATACATTTCAAGTCGGAAGTTAACATACACCTTAGCCAAATACATTTAAACTCAGTTTCACAATTCCTGACAATTAATCCGAGTAACAATTCCCTGCCTTAGGATCACCACTTTATTTTAAGAATGTGAAATGTCAGAATAATAGTCGAGAGTGATTTTTTTTTCAGCTTTATTTTCTTTCATCACATTCCCAATGTGTCAGAAGTTTACAAAACACTCAATTAGTATTTGGTAGCATTGCCTTTAAATGGTTTAACTTGGGTCAAATGTTTCGGGTAGCCTTCCACATGCTTCCCACAATAAGTTGGGTGAATTTTGGCCCATTCCTCCTGACAGAACTGGTGCAACTGAGTCAGGTTTGTGCCTCCTTGCTCGCACACGGTTTTTCAGTTCTGCCCACAAATTTTATATAGGATTGAGGTCAGGGCTTTGTGATATCCACTCCAATACCTTGACTTTGTTGTCCTTAAGCCATTTTGCCACAACTTTGGAAGTATGCTTGGGGTCCTTGTCAATTTGGAAGACCCATTTACGACCAAGCTTCAACCTCTGACTGATGTCTTGAGATGTTGCATCAATATATCCACATAATTATCCTACCTCATGATGCCATCTATTTTGTGAAGTGCACCAGTCCCTCCTGCAGCAAAGCACCCCCACAACATGATGGTACCACCCCCGTGCTTCACGGTTGGGATGGTGTTCTTCAGCTTGCAAGCCTCCCCCTTTTTCCTCCAAGCATAACGATGGTCATTATGGCCAAACAGTTCTATTTTTGTTTCATCAGACCAGAGGACATTTCTGAACGTGGTACCTTCAGGCATTTGGAAATTGCTCCCAAGGATGAACCAGACTTGTGGAGGTCTACAACATTTGTTCTGAGGTCTTGGCTGATTTCTTTTGATTTTCCCATGATGTCAAGCAAAGAGGCACTGAGTTTGAAGGTAGGCCTTGAAATACTTCTGCATATACACCTCCAATTAACTCAAATTATATCAATTAGCCTATCAGAAGCTTCTATAGCCATGACATAGTTTTTCTGGAATTTTCAAGCTGTTTAAAGGCACAGTCAACATTTTACATTTACGTCATTTAGCAGACACTCTTATCCAGAGCGACTTACAAATTGGAAAGTTCATACATATTCATCCTGGTCCCCCCGTGGGGAATGAACCCACAACCCTGGCGTTGTAAGCGCCATGCTCTACCAACTGAGCCACACGGGACCAGTTAGTGTATGTAAACTTCTGACCCACTGCAATTGTGATACAGGGAATTATGAATTAAATAATATGTCTGTAAACAATTGTTGGAAAAATGACTGGTGTCATGCACAAAGTAGATGTCCTAACCGACTTGCCAAAACTATAGTTTGTTAACAAGAAATTTGTGGAGTGGTTGAAAAACTAGTTTTAATGACTCCAACCTAAGTGCATGTAAACCTCCGACTTCAACTGTACATGTGAGATGAGTAATGTAAGATATGTAAACATTATTAAATTGGCATTATTTAAAGTGACTAGTGATCCATTTACTAAAGTGGCCAATGATTTGAGTCTGTATGTAGAAAGCAGCCTCTCTGTGTTAGTGATGGCTGTTTAACAGTCTGATGGCCTTGAGATAGGAGCTGTTTTTTAGTCTCTCGGTCCCCGCTTTGATGCACCTGTACTGACCTCGCCTTCTGGATGGTAGCAGGGTGAACAGGGAGTGGCTCGGGTGGTTGTTGTCCTTGATCTTTATGGCCTTCCTGTGACATCGGGTGCTGTAGTTGTCCTGGATGCGTTGTGCAGACCGAACCACCTTCTGGAGAGCCTTGCGGTTGAGGTGCAGTTGCCATTCCAGGTGGGGATACAGCCTGACAGGATGCTCTGAATTGTACATCTGTAAAATTTAGTCAGAGTTTTACGTGACAATCCAAATTTCTTCAGCCTCCTGAGGTTGAAGAGGCATTGTTGCGCCTTCTTCACCACAATATCTGTGTGGGTGGACCATTTCAGTTTGTCTGTGATGTGTACGCCAAGGAACTTTCCACCTTCTCCACTACTGTCCCGTCGATGTGGATAGGGTTGTGCTCCCTCTGCTGTTACCTGAAGTCCACGATCATCTCCTTTGTTTGTTTTATTTGAGTGAGAGGTTGTTTTTCTGACACCACACTCCGAGTGCCCTCACCTCCTCCCTGTTGTGTCGTCTGCAAACTTGATGATTGAGTTGGAGGTGTGCATGGCCACGTAGTCATGGGTGAACAGGGAGTACAGGAGGGGGCTGAGCACGCACCCTTGTGGGGCACCAGTGTTGAGGATCAGAGAAGCGGAGATGTTGTTTCCTACCTTCAGCACCTGGGGGCGGTCCGTCAGAAAGTCTAGGAACCAATTGCACAGGGCGGGGTTGAGACCCAGGGCCTCAAGCTTAATGATGAGCTTGGAGGGTAATATGATGTTGAATGCTGAGCTGTAGTCAATGAACAGCATTCTTACATAGGTACTCCTCTTGTCCAGTTGGGTTAGGACAGTGTGCAGTGTGATGGTGATTGCATCGTCTGTGGACCTGTTGTGGCGGTATGCAAACTGAAGTGGGTCTAGGGGGGCAGGTATGGTGGAGGTGATATGATCCTTGACTAGTCTCTCAAAGCACTTCATGATGACAGAAGTGAGTGCTACGGGGCGATATTTAGTTCAGTTATCTTTGCCTTCTTGGGTACATGAACAATGGTGGCCATCTTGAAGCATGTGTGGAAAGCAGACTGGGATGGGGAGATATTTAATATGTTTGTAAACACACCAGCCAGCTGGTCTGCACATGCTCTGAGGACGCGGCTAGGGATGCCGTCTGGGCCAGCAGCCTTGCAAGGGTTAACATGTTTAAATGTAGTCTGTCGCGTCGGTGGCACTGTATTATCCTCAAAGCGGGCAAAGAAGGTGTTTAGTTTGTCTGTAAGCAAGACATCGGTGTCCGTGACGTGGCTGGTTTTCTTTTCGTAGTCCGTAATTGCCTGTAGACCCTGCCACGTACGTCTCATGTCTGAGCCATTGAATTGCGACTCCACTTTTTCCCTATACCGACGTTTCGCTTGTTTGATTGACTTGCGGAGGGAATAACTACAATGTTTATATTCGGCCATATTCCCAGTCATCTTTCTGTTGTTGAATGTGGTGGTTTGCTCTTACAGTTTTGCGTGAATGCAGCCATCTATCCACGGTTCCTGGTTAGGTTAGGTTTTAATAGTCACAGTGGGTACAACATCTCCAATGCACTTCCTTATAAACTCACTTTCAGCGTATAAATCGATGTTGTTCTCTGAGGCTGCCCGGAACATTTCCCAGTCCACGTGATCAAAACAATCTTGAAGTGTGGATTCCGATTGGTCAGACCGCCGTTGTATGGTTCTAGTCACGGGTACATCCAATAGGAGCAAAATAGAGTCGTGGTCGGATTTGGCGGGAGAGGGAGTGTCTTGTATGCATCGCAGAAGTTAGAGTAGGAGTGGGCCAGTGTATTGCCCGCGTGAGTGCTGCAATAAATATGTTGATAGAATTTAGGTAGCCTTGTTCTCAAATTAGCTTTGCTAAAATCCCCAGCTACAATAAATGCAGCCTCAGGATGTATGGTTTCCAGTTTACATGGAGTCCAGTGAAGTTCCTTGAGGGCCGTCGTGGTATCTACTTGAGGGGGGATATACAGCTGTGACGATAACCGACAAGAATTATCTTGGGAGATAATGTGGTCGGCATTTGATTGTAAGGAATTCTAGGTCAGGTGAACAGAAGGACTTGAGTTCTTGTATGTTGTTATGATTACACCATGAGCTGTTAATCATGAAGCATACACCCCCGCCCTTCTTCTTCCCAGAGAGATGTTTATTTCTGTTGGCGCAGTGCATGAAGAAACCCTGTGGCTGTACTGACTCCGAGAACATATCCTGAGAGAGCCATGCTTCCGTGGAACAGAGAATGTTACAATCTCTGATGTCTCTCTGGAAGGCAACCCTTGCCCTAATTCCATCCACATTGCTGTCTAGAGACGGACATTGGCGAGCAATATACTCGTAAGCAGTGTGTGGTGTGCACGCCTTCGAAGTCTGACCAGGAGGCCACTCCGTCTACCTCTTCTGCGGCGACGTTGCTTTGGGTCGGCCTCAGGGATTAGATCCAATGTGCTGGGTGGTGGTCCGAAAATGTAAGGATCTGTTTAGGGAAAGACATAAATGTTGGTATGTTGACGTCGCTCTTATATCCAATAGCTCTTCCCGGCTGTATGTAATAACACTTCAGATTTTCTGGGCTAACAATGTGTCACGTTCTGACCTTTTTTCCCCTTTGTTTTTGTCTTTAGTTAGTATGGTCAGGGCGTGAGTTGGGGTGGGCAGTCTATGTTATGTGTTTCTATGTTGAGGTTTGTCATTTGGCCTGATATGGTTCTCAATCAGAGGCAGGTGTTTTGCATTGTCTCTGATTGGGAACCATATTAAGGTAGCCTGTTTTCACTGTTGGTTTGTGGGTGATTGTTCCTGTTCGTGTGTTCCTTGTTTTTCTGTGTTCACTAGTTCGGGACTGTAGCTTCGTTGATTTTTCGTCTGTTTATTGTTTTTGTTCATATTGAGAAGTATTCTAATAAATTATGGATACGCACCACGCTGAGCTTTGGTCCTCCTCTCCTTCTACCGACGAAAGACTTTACACAATGTAAAAAATAATACATAAAAAAACTAAATACTGCATAGTTTCCTAAGGACTCGAAGCGAGGCGACCATCTCTATCGGTGCCATCTTAAATTAAATACAACCCATATTTATGTTTATTTATTTTCCCTTTTGTACTTTAACTATTTCCACTTTATTACAACACTGTATATAGACAAATGTCTTTATTCTTTTGGAACTTTTGTTCATTATCTATTTCACTTGTTTGGCAAAGTAAACATATGTTTCCCATGCCAATAAAGCCCTTTGAATTGAATTGAGAGAGAGAGAGAAAGAGACTGAGATAGTGAGTGTGATAGCAGGAAAGAGAGAGAGAGAGAGAAACAGAGAGAGAGTGAGAGTGAGAGAGAAACAGAGAGAGCGAGAAACAGAGAGAGAGAGAGAGACAGAGAAAGAATGAGTTGGCGAGTGAAAAAGGATGACAAAGAGGCACCACCGTCCCAAAGTCAACTGTACTTCATCCCCTGCTGTTACTGGTCATTTCCCTGAGTCACCGGTGCTTTATCACACACACCGCTGCAGCTGCCCTCAGTGGCCACGGCCACTCCCACAGCCACGCCCACACCCATGCAAATAGACACGGGTATCACGCTGAGGTTCAAGCTGTTTACATGCCCCCCCCCTTTTGTTCTATCGCTCTCATGCTAAGAGACATTATCCCCCCCTGGCAAGGTGAACACTATGCTGCTATAAGATCATTTGTAACGGGGAGTGTGAAAAATAGAGAGTGAGAGAGGGGAGAGAGAGGGAGAGAGGAGAGGGAGAATAGAATGAGGGAAAGATTTTAGCAGCATGGAGAGGAGATACTAGGCCACTATCATAGCTGCTGGACGGCACATTAATCAAGCATGGCCCTGGAGGAGAGCTAAGACGGTGACGGAGACACTTCATCCTGACAGGACACAGGACAGGACAGCCAAATACTGACATGACAGACTCACACCCTGCCCGTCTTCTGTTCCCTCCTATCCTCAACACCCACTGCCGTACCCATCCTCACTCCCCTCCACTCTTCCTTGGAATGGGGTGATTGATTGATTGATTCAGGTCCGACATGCCTGAGTTCATTTGGGGACAGAGTAAGGACGCTGTTAAGTGAACAAGCTGAGGTCAGCCCAGGCAAGGCAGGGGAAATAGGGATTTAGGACAGGGATTGAAAGGAACAGGATGTTAACCATGAAGCCCCAATGTGTTACAGACAGTACCAAGTGCCTGTGTGAGTTAAGTGATAATGCCCGGGAAGCCGGTGTTTGGAAAACATATTGGCATGGGAGTTGTTAGGCACAAGACGATGTCGAGGACCGGCACACTGTCCCAAATGTATCCTCTGGACACCGGCTTCGAGGGCATTATCACTTTTATACAACGGGTTACCAACATATTCAAATAAGGATTGACATATTTTCATGAAAGACTTTATTTTGATGAATTTAATTGTACTATGTAATCCTTCCACGAGATATAGTCCGACACATCTAGGGTTGCTACCCAAGCCGGCTGGTCATTCATTCTATCGGTTACAGTAGGTTGCCTGAGACGCGAGTGAAGTCAGTCGTGAAGTCTTTTTGTTCTGTATCTATTGACACGACCCAGTCATTCGTTCTACATTTTTCGTTGCCTTGCTTGCTGGCAACATTGTTTTCTCTTGCTTGCTAGCTAGCCAACTATGGTTAACACAGTCACGTCAAACAGTGCATCCAGAATAACAGTAAAGTAGCTGCATTTGCGCTTGTTTAAGCAGTTTTCGAATTACATTTATTTGGATACACCCATAACAATGAACTAGTGATGCGCAATTTCACCTGGCATAGAAAATGTGCTCTCTCGTCAGGACACTGTTCAGAGGAGCTAGCCAACTACACAGCTAACACAATCACTTCAAACTGAAGCTGGAAAGACAGCAAACTAGCTGCATTTTGTTTCGTTTGACCTGTTTTCGATTGACATTTATATATCCATGAAAATTATGCTGATTCATGATTTTGACTGGTTGAGAAAAGATGTCACTCGTCCAGTCACGTTAATCCTCAATGGGACAGTGGAGATTGAAACATTGTTTCAATATTGAAATTCAAATGTTGGAGAGACAGACAGCAAGTTTATACAAATCTCCGCTGTTGAAAACCTAATTCTAGTCTAAAAGAAGCTGATTGTCAAATCAATTCAAATTTTATTAGTCACATGCGCCGAATACAACAGGTGTAGATCTTACAGTGAAATGCTTACGTACGAGCCCCTAACCAACAATGCAGTTTAAAAATACAGATAAGAATAAGCAATAAAAGTAACAAGAAATTAATGAGCAGCAGTAAAATAACAATAGTGAGACTATATACAGGGAACATAGTTGCAGAGTCAATTCACGGGGACACCGCTTAGTTGAGGTAATATGTACATGTAGGTAGAGTCATTAAAGTGACTATGCATAGATAACAGAGCGTGGGGGATGCAAATAGTTTGGGTAGCCATTTGATTAGATGTTCAGGAGTCTTATGGCTCAGGGTAGAAGCCTCTTGGACCAAGACTTGGCGCTCCGGTACCGCTTGCCGTGCGGAAGCAATGAGAACAGTCTATGACTTGGGTGGCTGGAGTCGGAGGCCGAGCAGTTTCCATACCAGGCAGTGATGCAACCAGTCAGGATGCTCTCGATGGTGCAGCTGTAGAACCTTTTGCGGATCTGAGGACCCATGCCAAATCTTTCAGTCTCCTGAGGGGGAATAGGTTTTGTCGTGCCCTCTTCACGACTGTCTTGGTGTGCTTGAACCATGATAGTTTGTTGGTGATGTGGACACCAAGAACTTGAAGCTCTCAACCTGCTCCATTACAGCCTCATCGATGAGAATGGGGGCGTGCTCAGTCCTCTTTTTCCTGTAGTTCACAATCATCTCCTTTGTCCACAATCACTGTTGCATGCACAGATTAAATACCTCCATATCTAGGAAGGGTTTGGTGTGTTTGACTAAAACCAGTGCTCGAATTGGGTGAGGGTATCACATAGCCTTAGTCAAAGAAAAGGGCAAAAAGGATATCTATTGTTTGCTTTATAATTTTGAAATAAATACATAAAATATATCCAGATTATATCACACATTCTATAACAATGCTTAACTCTGATGCCTTATGGTAGAAACAAGCTCTAAAATGCCTGAGAAAGACGTGACTACGATGCATATGGGGATATATTGATTCCTCTCTATGACAATCTGAAGCTAAACTGCATCCTATAATATTCGATGATCTTTTCTCTTTTTGAAAAAAAGTTTGTTTAAAGCCAGGCAGCTTTTATGGAAGCACTTCTATTGTTGGGTTATACAACGTACGAGTTGCCAGCAGTTGAAGTTTGCTGCGTTAGCCGTGCCTTTGTCTGGGTGGAAAGGTAACTTTTGAAGTGCCATGCTTAGATTCATAACGATGTCTAAGATGTAATTATTTTTGTCTCACCAAGAGCGAAAGAACGTCCAGGGCATTGGTGATTTTATCAATGTAATCAGATTGAAAATATTAGGCTATGTTATTGACATTGAACTGATTATATAGCCTACTAACCAGATGTGTTAAAAATTGTGTTTAATTTAAAATCAAATCAAACAAACATTGTCACGGGAACTGGTGTCCTCCTCCCAGAGTGCTAAGAACCTTGGCGTGATCCTGGACAACACCCTGTCGTTCTCAACTCACATCAAGGCGGTGACCCGTTCCTGTAGGTTCATGCTCTACAACATTCGCAGAGTACGACCCTGCCTCACACAGGAAGCGGCGCAGGTCCTAATCCATGGAGACTTGTCATCTCCCGTCTGGATTACTGCAACTCGCTGGTGGCTGGGCCCTGCCTGTGCCATTAAACCCCTACAACTCATCCAGAAGCGCCGCAGCCGTCTGGTGTTCAACCTTCCCAAGTTCTCTCACGTCACCCCGCTCCTCCGCTCTCTCCACTGGCTTCCAGTTGAAGCTCGCATCCCTACAAGACCATGGTGCTTGCCTACGGAGCCGTGAGGGAACGGCACCTCCGTACCTTCAGGCTCTGATCAGGCCCTACACCCAAACAAGGGCACTGCGTTCATACCCTCTGGCCTGCTCGCCTCCCTACCTCTGAGGTGCCAAGCTCTGGCACCCCAATGGTGGAACAAACTCCCTCACGACGCCAGGTCAGCGGAGTCAATCACCACCTTCCGGAGACACCTGAAACCCCACCTCTTTAAGGAATACCTAGGATAGGATAAAGTAATCCTTCTAACCCCCCCCCCTTAAAAGAGTTAGATCCACTATTGTAAAGTGGTTGTCCACTGGATATCATAAGGTGAATGCACCAATTTGTAAGTCGCTCTGGATAAGAGCGTCTGCTAAATGACTTAAAGTAAATGTAAAGTAATGTCACATGCGCGAATACAACAAGTGTAGACTTTACCGTGAAATGCTTACTTACAAGCCCTTAACCAACAGTGCAGTTAAGAAGAGTTAAGAAAATATTTACCAAGTAGACTAAAATAAAAAGTCATAATAAAAAGTAACACATTAAGAATAACAATAACGAGGCTATATACAGGGGGCACTGGTACAGAGTCAGTGTGCGGGGGTACAGGTTAGTTGAGGTACTTTGTACATGTAGGTGGGGATGAAGTGACTATGCATAGATAATAACACAGCGAGTTACAGAAGTGTACAAAGGGGGGGGGGGGGGGCGGGGGGGGTCAATGTAAAATGTCCGGTGGCGATTTTATTAATTGTTCAGCCGTCTTGAGGCTTGAGGCGCCTTTTGGTACTAGACTTGGTGCTCCGGTACCTGCTTGGTGTGCCGTAGCAGAGAAAACAGTCTATAACTTGGGTGACTATAGGTCCTGGATGGCTGGAAGCTTGGCCCCAGTGATGTACTGTGCCGTTCGCACTACCCTCTGTAGCGCCTTACGGTCAGATGCCGAACAGTTGCCATACCAGGCTGTGATGCAACCGGTCAGGATGCTCTCGATGGTGCAGCTGTAGAATCTTTTAAGGATCTGAGGACCCATGACAAATCTTTTCAGTCTCTTGAGGGGGAATAGGTTTTGTCGTACCCTCTTTATGACTGTCTTGGTGTGCTTGGACCATGTTAGTTTGTTGGTGATGTTGGCACCAAGAACTTGAAGCTCTCAACCTGCTCCACTGCAGCCCCGTCGATGAGAATGGGGGCGTGCTCGGTCCTTTTTATCCTCTAGTCCACAATCATCTCCTTTGTCTTGATCACGTTGAGGGCGAGGTTGTTGTCCTGGCACCACACGGCCAGGTCTCTGACCTCCTCCCTATAGGCTGTCTCGTCATTGTAGGTGATCAGGCCTACCACTGTTGTGTCATTGGCAAACTTAATGATGGTGTTGGAGTCGTGCCTGGCCATGCAGTCATGAGTGAACGGGGAGCACATGAGGGGACTGAGCACGCACCCCTGAGGGCCCCTGTGTTGAGGATAAGCGTGGCGGATGTGTTTTTACCTACCCTCACCACCTGGGGGCAGCCCGTCAGGAAGTCTAGGATCCAGTTTCAGAGGGAGGTGTTTAGTCCCATGGTCCTTTGCTTATCAATAAGCTTTGAGGGCACTATGGTGCTGTATTCAATGAATAGCATTTTCACATAGGTGTTCCTTTTGTCCAGGTGGGAAAGGGCAGTGTGGAGTGCAATTAGTGTTGACAACTTTCTCACTGCCCAATAAGGGACAAAAGTTGGCGTGCCAGTGCACGGTGCCACGGTGGTGTGGGTATGATGTTGTGGACGTTTACAGCAACAAACAAAAAAACATTTAAGATGCAAAAGAGGAAAAGAGGGGCATGAGTCACTCACCAAGTCTACTTTTTCCATGGATATTTTTTGCTGCTCTTGACCGATTCAAGCAGTCCTTTGTCCTTTTGCACAGCCAAAGAGAATTTCTTACACGACAGGGCAACCACCACCAGCTCCAGGTCAGTGAAGGAGAGCTCCTCAGAGGCCGATCTGGTTCAGTTTCACCATTACATTTTCTGGTGAGAATTGAATTTATACTTGTCAATGAATGTAATGACAGTGTCCTAGAACTTCAAAGTCCTGTTGCTGCTTGGACCTTTGTGCTGACAAATGTTTGTTCATCAGCTGCTTGGTCTAGTATCCAAAAAAGGTGTCCTGTTTCCACTGAAGTATGTTCATTTTGAACTCTTGGACTTCCTCGTAAACATCTGTGATGCAGAGCGTTGTTTGCTCCAGCTTTTTAACGAGTTGTTCAAAAACACACCCCACGTTGTGGAAAAAGCACAAATAAATCTCAGCAGCTTCCGTTCTTTCTTCATACTCAAAAAAACTCTTCAGTGCCACAGGACAGGTCTCCAAGTGACCTGAAGTATGAAGTAAGAGCTGGCCAGCTTTGCAGGAGATAATCGACAGCTGGATGAAGAGAGCCATCGTGTGCAAACGTCACAGAATTTTATGCCACTCAATGTCAACAAAGGCAAAAAATGCAAGCAGTTCCTCTCTTCGGGAATCAGATACTGAGAAGTGGCTGTAGGTCTTTAAAACAAATGTCTCAATATCCACTGACAGCTGATCGCAGGCATGCCTGCAGGCATTTTCAGCTATGTGAGTTAGGCAATTAGCTTTCAGAATGTGTTAGTTGGCACTGCTCAATAACTGCTAAACGAAGTGGTGTTTTCCAAAGTTATCTGCTGCATAGGCTGTGATGTGTCAAAAATATATTATTTAAGAACAAATTCTTATTTACTAATATCCAGTTCATGCTTTTCCAGTTCATCAGAGCTTGATGTATGCCATAAAGTACAGAAAGCTTTTTTTCGAGTCACCACGTCGAGCTTAATCCACGTATTTTTTGCTTCCCATTGTTTGTTGTAGCTGCAGTCTTTTCTTTTTTACACGTTTATCCATATTTCCTTGATATGCCAAACCGACCAAACAGAAATGACTTTGCAGGAATTGGATGCGCTGTACTGTAATTGCATGAATATACAGGAAAAGGAGGGTCCCGTACGGGACAATTCAATTTAGCCCAATATAGGGAACATTCCGGCTAATATGGGGCAGTTGGCAACCCTAAGTGCAATAGAGATTGCATCATCTGTGGATATGTTGCGGCGGTATGTAAATTGGAGTGGGTCTAGGGTTTCTGGGATAATGGTGTTGATGTGAGCCATGACCAGCCTTTCAAAGTACTTCATGGCTACAGACGTGCTACGGGTCAGTAGTAATTTAGGCAGGTTACCTTAGTGTTCTTGGGCACAGGCTATATGGTGGTCTGCTTAAAACATGTTGGTATTACAGACTCGGACAGGGAGAGGTTGAACATGTCAGTGAAGACACTTGCCAGTTGGTCAGCGCATGCTCGCAGTACACGTCCTGGAAATCCGTCTGGCCCTGCGGCCTTGTGAATGGTGACCTGTTTAAAGGTCTTACTCACATCAGCTGCGGAGAGCGTGATCACACAGTCTTCCAGAATAGCTGGTGCTCCCATGAATGTTTCAGTGTTATTTGCCTCGAAGCGAGCATAGAAGTAGTTTAGCTCGTCTGGTAGGCTCGTGTCACTGGGCAGCTCTTGGCTGTGTTTCCCTTTGTAGTCTGAAATGGTTTGCAAGCCCTGCCACAGCCGACAAGCGTCAGAGCCGGTGTAGTACGATTCGATCTTAGTACTTTATTTACGCTTTGCCTGTTTGATGGTTTGTCGGCGCATAGCGAGATATCTTATTCGCTTCCGGGTTAGAGTCCTGCTCCTTGAAAGCGGAAGCTCTAGCCTTTAGCTCAGTGCGGATGTTGCCTGTAATCCATGGCTTCTGGTTGGGGTATGTAAGTATGGTCACTGTGGGGACGTCGTCATCGATGCACTTATTGATGAAGCCAATGACTGATGTGGCGTACTCCTCAATGCCATCGGAGGAATCCCGGAACATAGTTCAGTCTGTGCTAGCAAAACAGTCCTGTAGCTTAGCATCTGCTTCATCTGACCACTTTTATTTATTTATCTAGTCACTGGTGCTTCCTGCTTTAATTGTTGCTTGTAAGGCATAATCAAGATATAATTATGGTCAGATTTGCCAAATGGAGGGCGAGGGAGAGCTTTATGTGTCTCTGTGTGTGGAGAAAAGGTGGTCCAGAGTTTTTTTCCCTCTGGTTGCACATAAAATCTTCTTCAGGCTAGGGTCCATTTTTCTCCACTTCCTGTCTGACTCAAGCCCAGAAGCCAGGATATGCATTTAATTGGTACCATTGGGTAGAAAACACTTTGAAGTTTGTAGAAATGTTAAAATAATGTATGAGACTATAACACAATTGATATGGTAGGAGATAATCTAAAGAACAACCAACCAGATTTTTTTTTTTTGTTGAGCCCATGCTCTTTCAATGGAACGCTATGGGTCCTAAGCAATTCCAGTTCCCAGATTACAATTCCTATGGCTTCCACTAGATGTCATTAGTCTTTGTTCAAGGTTTCAGGCTCGTTTCTTCCCAAATGAGGAAGAACTTTGAGTTTTGGTACTGGGAGTTGGAAATCAGTCTGTGTGGGTGCGACGAAGAGGACGCGCACTTGCTAATTTTACTTTTCCATTGAACATACTTCTTTCTGTATGAAATATTATAGTTTAATTACATTTTAGGGTACCTGATGATTAAATAGAAATGTATTTTGACTTGTTTTAACAAACTTTAGCGGTAGCTTTTTGGATTCCTTTCTCTGCATGTTGAGTGGAGTACTCAAGTCGATGGCACCAACTGAACAGACTTTTTGGGATATTAAGGATTTTATCTAAATTGGACGCTGGTGGGATTAACAAGTTTCTTTAAAATGGTGTAAAATACTTGTATGTTTGAGGAATTTTATGAGATTTCTGTTTGAATTTGCGCCCTGCACATTTAATGGCTGTAAGAAGTTAATATCGGGCACCAGCTGTTATTTACAAAAATACATAGTCCGCTGCCCCTTGTCTTACCAGACGCTGCTGTTCTATCCTGCCGGTACAGCGTATTACCAGCCAGCTGTGTGTTGATAGTGTCATTCAGCCACGTCTCCGTGAAGCATAAGATATTACAGTTTTGAATGTCCCTTTGGTAGTTCAATCTTCCGCGTAGGTCATCTATTTTATTATCCAAAGATTGCACGTTTGCGAGCAGAATGAAAGGAAGTGGGGGTTTATGCGATCGCCTACGAATTCTCAGAAGGGAGCCCGTCCTCCAGCCCCTTTTTCTCCACCTCATGCAAATCACGGGGATCTTGGCCTGTTCCCGAGAAAGCAGTACATCGTTCGCGTTGTCCTCGTTAAAGGAAAAAAAGGATTCTGCCAGTCTGTGATGAGTAATCGCAGTCCTGATGTCCAGAAGTTATTTTCGGTCATAAGTGACGGTACCGGCAACATTATGTACAAAATAAGTAAAGATACATTACAAACGCAAATAAACGAACAAAAAACACAATCGGTTGGGGAAATGTCAAGTCAATATAATAAACTTGGCAAAAAAAACATCCCTTTTTCAGGACCCAGTCTTTCAAAGATTGTTATGTACGCCTCTAGGAAGAGGGAACGCAA
This sequence comes from Salvelinus sp. IW2-2015, assembly GCF_002910315.2. Lineage (NCBI taxonomy): Eukaryota > Metazoa > Chordata > Actinopteri > Salmoniformes > Salmonidae > Salvelinus > Salvelinus sp. IW2-2015. The sequence goes on along the minus strand of NC_036875.1, from coordinate 30,204,068 downwards.
CACCCTGCTACAACTCAACTGGTGTGAAAGAGGTATGGGACTGTAGGTGCGAGTAAGGATGACAAAGGCAGTGAATTTACCATTTACAGGGAACTTATTGATTCCTTCACACGGTAAATTTGGGGAAAAGGGGCTGAACGGAACCAAAGCAAAGAAAGTAAATGTCAAAGCCCTCTCTCCTACCTTACCTGCCTACCCACTACTTACCCATCTTAGCACCACCTGGTGCGCTAGCCAAAATACAGGGGGTGGTCCACCCAGGTCTTACCTAGTGTGAATAGCCAGTAAATACTATGGGTTATGTATGCCCGCAGGCCTCTTGCCTAAGCAATCCCTAGGTGACTTCCCCTTCACCCCTGAGAACAAATTAAACAGTATATTAAACAATTTCACAAAAAAACTCTGAGAAACACAGGACATCAAATAAGCTCTATCTGACTGAGCAACAAACTAACACATAACATAACCATCAGCTCTCTCAGCAACAACTAACATAGTACATACCAAATCTCTTTCTGGGAAACAACCAACATATGATATAACCCTCAGCTCTCTTCTGAGCAACAGAAACTGGCTTATATAGCTGGAAGAAGGAGTCTAATGGGATACAGCTGTATCCTGGTGAGGGGGTGGGGTCAGCGCTCCACTCATCAATGGGGCCGACCAACCAGCTGCTTGGGGGAATCCAGGAAACCATTTTCCTGAAACACACACATACAAACAAAACCACAACACAGGAACTGGGCTACGTAACAAAGATAATTAGTAAAAATCCAAATAACTTCACAGATCTTCATTGTAAAGGGTTTAAACACTGTTTCCCATGCTTGTTCAGTGAACCATAAACAATTAATGAACATGCACCTGTGGAACGGTCGTTAAGACACTAACAGCTTACAGACGGTAGGCAATTAAGGTCACAGTTATGAAAACCTAGGACACTAAAGAGGCCTTTCTACTGACTCTGAAAACACCAAAAGAAAGATGCCCAGGGTCCCTGCTCATCTGCGTGAACATGCCTTAGGCATGAGGACTGAAGATGTGGCCAGGGCAATAAATTGCAATGTCCGTACTGTGAGACACCTAAGACAGCACTACAGGGAGATAGGACGGACAGCCGATCGTCCTCGCAGTGGCAGAACACATGTAACAACACCTGCACAGGATCGGTACATCCTAACTTCACACCTGCGGGACAGGTACAGGATGGCAACAACAACTGCCCAGGTTACACCAGGAATGCACAATCCCTCCATCAGTGCACAGACTATCCGCAATAGGCTGAAAGAGGCTGGACTTAGGGCTTGTAGGCCTGTTGTAAGGCAGGTCCCCACCAGACATCACCGGCAACAACGTTGCCCATGGGCACAAACCCACCGTCGCTGGACCAGACATGAGTGGCAAAAAGTGCTCTTCACTGACGAGTTGCGGTTTTGTCTCACCAGGGGTGATGGTCGGATTCGCGTTTATCGTCGAAGGAATGCGTGTTACACCGAGGCCTGTACTCTGAAGCGGGATCGATTTGGAGGTGGAGGGTCCGTCATGGTCTTGGGCGGTGTGTCACAGCATCATCGGACTGAACTTGTTGTCATTGCAGGCAATCTCAACGCTGTGCGTTACAGGGAGACATCCTCATGTGGTACCCTTCCTACAGGCTCATCCTGACATGACCCTCCAGCATGACAATGCCACCAGCCATACTGCTCGTTCTGTGCGAGATTTCCTGCAAGACAGGAATGTCAGTGTTCTGCCATGGACAACGAAGACCCCGGATCTCAATCCCATTGAGCACGTCTGGGACCTGTTGGATCTGAGGGTGAGGGCTAGAGCCATTCCCCCCAGAAATGTCCAGGAACTTGCATTTTTTATTATTATTATTTATTAACCTGTCTAGCCCCAGAACCCCCCCATATTCCACTGAAAAGGCAGCGCGCGAAATTCAAAAAATATTCTTTTTAAATATTTAACTTTCACACATTAACAAGTCCAATACAGCAAATGAAAGATAAACATCTTGTGAATCCAGCCAACATGTCCGATTTTTTAAAATGTTTTCCAGCGAAAACACCACGTATATTTATGTTAGCTCACCACCAAATACAAAAAAGCACAGACATTTCTTTCACAGCACAGGTAGCTTGCACAAAACCCCCAAATAGAGATAGAATTAGTCACTAACCAAGAAACAACTTCATCAGATGACAGTTGGCCAGATACAGCTTACGTTATAGCGAGACAGCGCCTGCAATGAGGGCGGAAAATAGTACTAAACATTTTCCACAGAAATACGAAATAACATCATAAATGGTTCCTACTTTTGCTGAGCTTCCATCAGAATGTTGTACAAGGAGTCCTTTGTCCAGAATAATCGTTGTTTGGTKKTAGAATGTCCTCTTCTCCTGTCGAATTAGCAACCAAAGCTAGGCAAGTGGCGCGAAGTTGTCCATCTTCACCAAACGCAGAGAACGGAAAACGCCAAAACTCCCGATAAACGTTCAATAATCTGATAAAACTATATTGAAAAAACATACTTTACGATGATATTATCACATATCACATATTATCAAATAAAATCAAAGCCGGAGATATTAGCCATCTATACCGAAAGCTTTTCAGAAGGCAATCCAGGGTTCCTTCCCGCGCCTTGCTGAACAAAGGAAATTTGGGGTCACGTCATTCCAAGAGCTCTTGTTCRACCTCAGATYAAGCTAGACACCCCATTCCACCTCYCACTGCCTVTTGACATCTAGTGGAAGGCGTATGAAGTGCATGTATATCCATAGATTTCAAGCAAATGAATAGGAAGGCCCTGGAACAGAGCCTCGATTTCAGATTTTTCACTTCCTGACAGGAAGTTTGCTGCAAAATGAGTTCTGTTTTAATCACAGATATAATTCAAACGGTTTTAGAAACTTGAGAGTGTTTTCTATCCAATAGTAATAATATTATGCATATTGTACGATCTAGAATAGAGTACGAGGCCGTTTAAATTGGGCACGTTTTTTTTCCCAAAGTGAAAATAGCGCTCCCTATCCCAAAGAAGTTAAACGTTTATTTAACCAGGAAGGGCTCATTGAGAACGTCCTGGCCAAGATAGGCAGCACCAAGTCATTACAAAAATTACAGACAAAAAACATGAAAAACTACAAGTAATCTAGTAAAAACCATAGAATTCACATGAGTATAACAAAATCAAAAACAGCAAATTAAAAACATTGACAGGTCAGGGAATCAGTCTCAAGATCATTCATCAGTGATTTAAAAATACCAATCGGGACAAGTTCTTCCAGTTTAAAAGTATTTTTTAAGGCGTTCCAAGACGATGGCGCAGAGTACATAAAAGGCCTTTTACCAAATTCGGTTCGGACATTTGGAACAGTTAGCAGGATAAAGTCCAGCGAACGAAGAGAGTACCCACCACATTTATGAACAATAAAAATGCCCAAATAAAAAGGTAGTAAACCAAAAACGTCTTTGTAAATAAAAGTATACCAGTGACTGAGCCTACGAGTGACTAGAGAAGGCCAGCCAACCCTGGTATACAAAGTGCAGTTGTGCGTAAGGGTGTCAATTGATCTCAAACACTGAGAGGAAGCATTCATATATACAATTCAAAAGTAAAAGAGGCCTTATTCCTGAAATAAAATCCCAATTTCAGCTTTTTTTGTAATTTGTTGAATATGCAATTTAAAAGAGAGGCCGTCATCAATTAAAATTACAAGATATTTATTTGAGGTTACAGTCTCAATCACAATGCCCTGACAGGTAATAATAGGTGAAAAATTCAGAGGTCTATTTCTTGCTTTAGAAAACACCATTAGTTTAGTTTTGTCAGTATTGTGGATAAGCTTAAATTGAAACAAGGTATGTTGAACAGTATAAAAAGCATTTCGCAAGTTCTGGAAAGCTTTTGTAAGAGACGAGGCACAGCAGTATCAGCATAAAAATGAAGTTGCGCATTTTGGACATTTTTGTCTAAATTATTTATATAAATAGTGAATAACAGAGGACCAAGTACACAGCCTTGGGGCACACCATTACAGACAGACAATTTAACAGACATGAGCCCATCTAACTATCAGACAGATAGTTAGCAAACCATGCAACTGCATGCTCCGAAAGACCTACACTCGACAATCTCTGCCTTAGTATAGCATGATCACAACTGTATCAAAAGCATTAGAGAGATCAATAAAAAGTGAGACACAGTGCTGTTTTTTGTCAAGGGCTTCAGTGATATCATTTAAAACCTTCATGGCTGCTGTAAATGTGCTATGCTTCTTCCTGAAGCCCGATTGGTACATTGATAAAATAGTAAATAAAAACTATTTTAGCTGTTCACTCACAAGGGTTTCAAGTATTTTCACCAGGGGTGACAGCTTTGAGATTAGCCTATAATTATTTAAAAGAGTTGGATCTCCCCCTTTTAAAAGTGGTAGGACAAATGCTGATTTCCAGATCTTTGGAATTTCATTACATTCCAGGGTTAGATTGAACATATATGTAAGTGGTTCAGCTATGAAATCAGCTGCCAGATTTAAAAAGCAGGGATCCAAAAGTACAGGACCTGCAGGCTTTCTCTGATCTAAGGATTTCAGGGCTTTATGTACCACTGCACTGAGAATGGCAAAAAGCTAAAAGTTTGACCAGCTCTCACTGGTTCATCCACACAGGGTTGGACAGAGACAGAGAACACTGAATCAAACAGCCTACCAGATGATACAAAGTGCTCATTGAAACAATTCAGCATTTCAGTTTTGTCATATACAGCAACAAAGTCCTTCAACACACATGACGGTAATTCATTAACATTACTGTTACCAGACATAGACTTAATAGCCTTCCAAAACGTTCTAGGGTCATTCAGGTTATCAGTGGTAACAGACATAAAATATTCAGACTTGGCCTTCCTGAGAAGAAAAGAACACTTGTTTCGTAACTGCCTAAAAATAAGCCAATCAGCATCAGAACATGATTTCCTTGCTTTAGCCCAGGCTAGATTACGGTCGTGAATAATACAAGACACCTCAGAAGAAAACCATTGATTATCCCGCCCTTTAACACTGAACCTGCAGAATGGGGCATGTTTGTTTACTATTTGGGAAAAACCATCATGAAAGAATTTCCAGGCAGTTTCCACATCAGGAATAAGCTCAATCTGCTCCAGTCAAAATAAAACACATCATGAAGGAAAGCCTGCTCATTAAAATACTTCACATTTCTCTTACAAATAAACGTGGGTTTGTCTTAGGAACCTTAGTATTTCTAACAGCAACAACAGCACAATGGTCACTTAAATCATTACAAAAAACACCAACCGCAGAATATTTATGTGGAACATTTGTCAATATCAAATCAATCAGGGTAGAATTTTCTGGGCATTTAAGATTTGGACGAGTGGGTGAGTTAATCAACTGGGTAAGATTCATAGAATTACAAAACATGTTTAAATCATCAGATACCAGCACCAGTTGAGATCACCAATGAAGATAATTTCACTGTAAAGAAGTGTAGACATAAATGCATCACCGAGAGCAGAGGGGGGTCTATAACAGCCAATCACAGTTATAGAGAGACCCTTTGAAACCTCAATATTCAAAGCAAGAAATTCCAACTGTTTACAAATAGTTTCAGACTTTGCCACACTTAAAGGGAATTCACTTTTTAAATATATAACCACACCGCCACCTTTCTTAACTCAATCATTGTCATATGTACTCACGCAGCGGCAATGTTCGTTTTCTCTGAGAAATGTAAAAAAATAGAGGCCAAGGAAGGTAAGGGGAGAGAGGAACAGCATGCATGTATGAGTCTGAATGTGAGTCTTTGCGCGTATGAGTAGATTGGGTGTTGAGGTCGTTTGAGAGAACGAGTTGGCGATTGTTGAGCTGCCACTGACAGCCAGGCGAAGGGTAAAAAGGAGCAGCTTGGACGAGACACTCCGCGGATGAAGGAGGAACTCAGGCCAGCCAGAGATAGGGTTACTTTGGTAAACTGCCAAGTTGAGGGAGACCCGTGATCTTTACACCAGCAAAAACAAAATAGTTTGCACTACACAACAAGGAAGTTACTCAATCATAAATAAATAGGTTATTAGTAGGTTCAAATGTACTAGTCACAGACAAACAACATGACATGCTGCCATCTTGGATTTTGACCACTGTGAGATCTGTGGAAGAGTGGGGTAACATCTCACAGCAAGAATTGGCAAATCTGGTGCAGTCCATGAGGACTACAGTACTTAATGCAGCTGGTGGCCACACCATATACTGACTGTTACTTTTGATTTTGACCCAGGGACACATTATTCAATTTCTGTTAGTCACATGTCTGTGAACTTGTTCAGTTTATGTCTCAGTTGTTGAATCTTGTTATGTTCATACAAATACTTAAGTTGCTGAAAATAAATGCAGTTGACAGTGAGAGGACATTTTTTTGTTGTTGCTGAGTTTAGTTATGGAGCATTGGTCACCAACCGGTCGATCTCGTTAGACTTGTCGATCTCCAAGGCATTTCTAGTAGATCGCCAAACATTTCTGTAAAGAAACGATAAAGCCTCCCATGTTTTTTTTTATTAGTCTCGGACTGTTGGTGGTAGGTGCAGCCAATTCAGCTGCCCTGCGCGCCGGGTAGGCAAACTGTTGACATTTCATGTGTGGGCCTGGTGGGAAATCAAGTGCACTATGCTACCGCTGGCCAATCAGATTGCTCAGATGACCGAGATGGCAGTAACGTAGCAGGCATAAAAGAAAGCTACGGCTAAATTGATACTGTGAGATTTCAAAACTTTTTAAACCATGACTGGAGAGAGACTGTCAACGAATACAGCAAAGAGCTGCTGTTTTTATGAGTGAGTTCATGTTTAAGTTCTTACTCAGCACTTTATGTTCAACACTTTTATGAGCCATAAAATGTGCGTTCTTCCTATTTCCACTCAGCGCTACAACAAGCAGTGCAGCAGTAATGAATGAGTAGGAAAGTGTATCTATAGGCTTGCATTGTTGTTATTATTAGCGGTTTGGGTCTTTTTAATATCAAGGAATATTTCACTTTCTCTGTTCATAGGAGTAACAACATGCATTTGTGCATGAGGCGGAAATAATACGGTGCTACTCGAGTTTCGCCATCAGCTGGAAGACGGTGTCCCTTTTTGGTCAGTGTCAGGAGGAAAGGGAGAGCGGAGGGGTGTTGAGTGACGGACCCTCAGTCTGCTGCTCCCTCCCTCCCTCTGCTGAGACTGACCCTCAGATGCAGGCACCATCAGCCCAGTAAAATAAAAAGCAAATTATTTAAATGTATGCTCACTCAGCTGTGCCTCACAAGTAATACAACAATGAATCTATTACCGGTGTGATCATATAGCCTACCTCAAATTTTGAAATATAATTTAAAAAAATGTCTCGAACAACAATGCCTTGGCAGGTAAATTCAAGCAAAGCCAGTATGCGGTGATAATGTATTGGGCATATAGCTTACTGCACAAACCTCATTGCTACAGTACTGTTTTTAATTGGTTAATGTTGCATAGGCTTACATATTTTAAGTCATGTTAATAAAAAAATCAGCATGCATTTTGACTCAGAAAGTGATCTTGACTGAGAAAAGGTTGGTGACCACTGTTATGGAGGATAGCTAGGCTAACATTACTTCTCCTTTGCTAGCTATAGCCAACTAAAGCTAACACACAATCATATCATACAGCTGAAATGACAGCAAACTATGTGTATTTTCGTTTGTTTTACCTTATTTTATATTGCCAATTGTTTGGATGTATCCAATTTAATGATCCTGATAACTGAATTCGTCTGGATCAGAGAATATGTCAGTGTCACCACGTTCATATGTATGGCACAGTGTAAAAAAAAAAAAGCAACATGTTGCACAGGTTAGATAGTCAGTCACAAAGCAAGGCTTATATTAACCCCCGCTGTACCAAATCAAATGCAATGCAATAATCATGGGGAAATAATGTCTCGATGCTTTTTTCTGGGGGAGATGAAGTTTATGAATTCCTCGCTGAGCTGTGTGACAGTGGATTGATACTTGAAATGTAAATGTGGCATCATGGCGTTTTGCATTAATTATCATGAATAACTTAAGGCTATCAACCAATGAGCATCCAGTATCCAAACGTACCGTTTTATAACAGCCACTATACCTCAAATAAGCACAGTCACAGTGGTCGCACCCTATTCCCTTTATAGTGCTAAAATCTTTATTATTTTCCACTGAGCCATTTACTTTTTATGTTCATATTTTATTATTCCTTATTCTTTCTGCATTTCTGAGAATTAACCTGCAAGTAAGCATTTTGTTGTAAGCATATCATGTGTATCCCATACATAATAAAAGTTGAAACTTGATTACAGCTCTGTTTTCTATACAGTAACTGTGTACCTCTACTATGTCCTCCTGAGCAGTGACAGCTCAGTGTGGTCTGTTATTAGTGGCAGCTCAGTGTGGTCTGTTAGAAGTGGCAGCTCAGTGTGGTCTGTTAGTAGTGGCAGCTCAGTGTGGTCTGTTAGTAGTGGCAGCTCAGTGTGGTCTGTTAGTAGTGACAGCTCAGTGTGGTCTGTTAGTAGTGGCAGCTCAGTTGTGGTCTGTTAGTAGTGGCAGCTCAGTGTGGTCTGTTAGTAGTGGCAGCTCAGTGTGGTCTGTTAGTAGTGGCAGCTCAGTGTGGTCTGTTAGT
>NC_036875.1:30106639-30195369 GCF_002910315.2 Salvelinus sp. IW2-2015 | reverse complement strand
TCTGTTAGTAGTGGCAGCTCAGTGTGGTCTGTTAGTAGTGGCAGCTCAGTGTGGTCTGTTAGTAGTGGCAGCTCAGTGTGGTCTGTTAGTAGTGGAATGGGTAAAAACAGTATCTACCCCTGTGTGTTCTGCCAGTGGGACAGGTAGAGATAGTGTCCTTCCCAGGCCAGTGTGTGTTAGGAGCTGAAGCTGTGTGTTCTGCCAGTGGGACAGGTAGAGAGAGTGTCCTCCCCAGGCCAGTGTGTGTGTTCTCTCTGGGGGTCCTGAGCCGAGCTCTCCCACATTAAAAACTACTATGGTATACTATGGTATAAATCATATCCTATTCACTGTAGTGTTTATGCAGATTTTATTGTAGTATTTACTAAAGTCCGCAAAAGCAGTACAGCGAATACTGTAGTATTTACTGTAGTATACTAAGGGTTCTCCCCAAAGAATGTAAGAGGGGGCACTGCGCCACCTTGTGAACTGGCTGTGCCACTATGTAAAAATAATAATAAGATATATATTTATTTTACTTTGTTATCATTTAAGGCACTAGATTGCAGGAAATAGCAGTTAAAGGTGTTAAAAAAGTGAAACATCTCAGTCCCAAGCGGGGCAGAGCCTCCCTCCTGGCTTCCCCCACCTTACTCATCACCACCACCTTGTTAAAACATCCAGAGGAGAAGGCTGGTACTGTAGTGTTCACAGTTAACTATAGTATAATACTGTAGTAAAATAAAACTGTAATAAATACTATAGTATTTACTGTAGTATTTTTGCAGGCTGTAGTATACTGTAGTATTTACTGTGGTGTTTTTGGAGACTGTAGTATACTGTAGTATTTTTGCCGGCTGTACTATACTGTTGTATTTACTGTAGTGTTTTTGGAGACTACTATACTGTAGTATTTACTATATCTTTGACATATAATTGGAGGCTTTCTCCTTAAGGAAACCTTAAAATAAATAATCCATAACCTGTAGGTAGGACTGGGGTCGGAATGGATAGTGCAGCACTTTTGCTCTTTTCTATAACCTGTAGGGAACACAGTATATGGTCATGTACAGTTGAAGTTGGAAGTTTACATACACTTTGGTTGGAGTCATTAAAACTGGTTTTTCAACCACTCCAAAAATTACTTGATAACAAACTATAGTTTTGGCAAGTCGGTTGAGTGTGCCTTTTAAGTTGGCTGTGCCTTTAAACAGCTTGGAAAACTCCAGAAAATGATGTTATGGCTTTAGAAGCTTCTGATAGGCTAATTGACATCATTTGAGTCAATTGGAGGTGTACCTGTGGATGTATTTCAATTTCTTTGCCTGACATCATGGGAAAATCAAAAGAAATCAGCCAAGACCTCAGAAAAAAAATTGTAGACCTCAACAAGTCTGGTTCATCCTTGGGAGCAATTTCCAAACGCCTGAAGGTACCATGTTCATCTGTACAAACAATAGTACGCAAGTATAAACACCGTGGGACCATCCCAACCGTGCAGAATGGGGGTGGCAGCATCGTGTTGTGGGGGTGCTTTGCTGCAGGAGGTACTGGTGCACTTCACAAAATAGATGGCATCATGAGGAGGAAAAATTGTGGATATATTGAAGCAACATCTCAAGACATCAGTCAGGAAGTTAAAGCTTGGTCACAAATGGGTCTTCCAAATGGACAATGACCCCAAGCATACTTCCAAAGTTGTGACAAAATGGCTTAAGAACATCAAAGTCAAGGTATTGGTGTGGCCGTCACAAAGCCCTGACCTCAATCCTATAGAACATTTGTGGGCAGAACTGAAAGTGTGTGTGCGAGCAAGGAGGCCTACAAACCTGACTCAGTTACACCAGCTCTGTCAGGAGGAATGGGCCATAATTCACACAACTTATTGTGGGAAGCTTGTGGAAGGCTACCTGAAACGTTTGACCCAATTTAATCAATTTAAAGGCAATGCTACCAAATACTAATTGAGGGTATGTAAACTTCTGACCCACTGGGAATGTGATAAAGAAATAAAAGCTGAAATAAATTATTCTCTCTACTATTATTCTGACATTCCACATTCTTAAAATAAAGTGGTGATCCTAACTGACCTAAGGCAGGGAATTTTTACTAGGATTAAATGTCAGGAATTGTGAAACTGAGTTTAAATGTATTTGGCTAAGGTGTATGTAAACTTTCGACTTCAATTGTAGGTTTCTCACTAATGGGTGGCACACATTGGGATATGTAGGCAGGGTATATGCAAATTAAATACTGTAGTATTTACTATAGTTAAAGGTCTTGTGTTTTTGCGGAAATTACTCTAGTATTTTACAGTATACTACTACATTCTATAGTTAGTACTACACATGATCAAGGGATATTACAGTGTGTAGCAGAGGTGGGACCAAGTAATTGTTTTACAAGTCACAAGTAAGTCTCAAGTCTTAGAACTCAAGTCCCAAGTCAAGACCGTCGTGTGTCAAGTCTGAAGTCCTAAACTTTGAGTTTTGAGTCCTAAACAAGTCATAATGTGCTCTTCACCAAATATAATACCATTTAATATTTTTAACAAGAGTAATAGTTAGTATATTACATGTACGCAAATCATGAATGCTTTTAAAAATATCTATATATTTATTACTTTCCAAATAAACGTTATTTCCATGGAAATACATGGGTAGCCATGAGAGAAACCCCCCCCCCCCCAAAATAGTGATCGACTATCGAGGATCGCTATGGGGCGCAATCGGGTGATGTAGGCTTGTACACAATCGCCCAACCTTAACACACACACACACTCTCTGTGTGGTTACAGTGGGCTAACGTATGTCAATGGTTTTAGGAACAGCAGTAACATCAGACAGGATTTAGGCTACCAACTGCCTAGCCAGTTGTAGCTCAATCTTGGGTGCAATGATCACGTTCCCKCACTGACTGACTGTGTGGAGGCTCATTGATTTAACGTTACGTTAGCCTACATGATACACCAGTAAAGTTATAAATTATATAGCTGTCGGCTATATTAGCCACGACTTACCGTTCTTTGTGCAGCTTCAAATGTCGAACAGAGTTGGAAATTGTTGCGCCTCCGTCTGTAATTTTCTTCCCGCATGTTTTGCAAGTTGCAATCCGCTTTTTGTTGATACAGCGTCGTCTTTATATCCGAAAATATTAATTTTGGGTATCATCTTTCCAAGGGCTCCATCTGAATTCACTCGCCGACGTTCCTCTGTACTGCCAGGCACAACTTTTTCTCAGCTGGCACAATTTGATTGGCTGCTGTCCGATTCAAACTGTAATCCGTTAAATGAAGAGTTGATGCGCTGCACACTTTTTTTAATAGCATAATTTTTTATATTTGGGCTTGGGGAGGGTATCAAGTCAGGTCGCGTCATAAGGCTCAAGTCCAAGACAAGTCATTGGTGTTAAAGTCGAGTTGCAAGTCATCATATTTGTGACTCGAGTGACCTCTGGTGTGTGACCTCTGGTGTGTAGTATAGTATTCTACAGTATATTACATAATTCTATAGTAAGAGAACACCTTGTTGACCTGGAACCAGGGCCAGGAGCAGGGTTATTTAGGGAACAAGGATGACAGTGTCTCTTGTTTGCTTCCCAAATGGTACCATATTCCCTTCATAGTGCACTACTGTTGACTAGGGCCAATAGGGTGCCATTTGGAACATAGCCTCTGTCTGGCTTGTAAATATGCTTTGTCCTGGAAGTGCCCTGACTAAGGAGCACCTATACATCACATGATGGCACCTTGTAAACTGAGTCCTTCGTCAAATTGGCTCCGTTTTTGCACACATAAGACATCATATTACTCCAGCTATGTCCACATTTAACATTTTAGTCATTTAGCAGATTTTAACGACTTACAGGAGCAATTAGGGTTAAGTGCCTGGCTCAAGGGCACATCAACATATTTTTCACCTAGTCGGCTCTGGGATTCGAACCATACGTGAGTTTGTCAAAATTTGATTGGTGTTCAACTTCTTTATGGGTTTGTGTAATTTGAGGTAAATATGCGTCTCTTATATGGTCATACATTTTGCAGGAGGTTAGAAAGTGCAGCTCAGTTTCCACCTCATTTTGTGGGCAGAGGCCACATATCCTGTCTTCTCTTGAGAGTCAGGTCTGCCTATGGCGACCTCTCTCAATAGCAAGGCTATGCTCACTGAGTCTGTACATAGTCAAGGCTCTTCTTAGTTTTGGGTCAGTCACAGTGCTCAGGTATTCTTATTTAAGGCAAGGTAGCATTCCAATTCACTTAGTAGTTTGCTTGATTCATTCCAATGTGTCAAGTAGTTATCTTTTTTGTTTTCTCATAATTTGGTTGGGTCTAATTGGGTCTGTGTGTCTCTCTCTTTCTCTTTCTCTTTCTCTTTCTCTCTCTCTCTCTCTCTCTCTCTCTCTCTCTCTCTCTCTCTCTCTCTCTCACACTCACACTCACACTCACACTCACACTCACACACACACAGCTGGGCTCATTTTGAGGGGTTTGTCTGTGTGTCTCAGTCAGCAGTCAATAGGATGAATAATACATAGAATCAGACAGTCTTCCCAGGGATATGTCAAACTGTCAGTACTGTTTATTGGGAAAACACAAACTTGTCACTGATGTTAGCCAATAGGCTTCTGCAGCCTGCATGCTATGGGTTGAATCCTAGGCTCTAGTGAATATATTTGAAGGTTTGATTTAGTCTTGGATTCCTTTCATGTTCTGAATGAGTTCTAAATGCCAAGACTTCCCCTCTTCTGTTCAACATCTACTACCCCTTTAGCTGTGAAAGCTAACACACACACCATCTAGGGTGGCATGAGTAGGGTTGAGCAGAGCTGTGTGTGTGCTAGGCTAGTCCAGGTCCAGTACCAGCTGCCAGCTCCCATCAGCCTAATAGGGGTTCAGACACCATGGCCCCGGGGATGTCCTCGCCAGGTTAACCTGCCTCACCCGCTGCCTGTGTCTCTGTCTTCACCTCTTTCTCACTGCAGCTCAACATAAGCCAGGTAGGGGAGACTGGCTATGGTTGTAAAACAGGATAGTTGTAACACTTGCAAATCCTCCAATCATGAGCAAGGTAGAATCATATGATCCACTCTGCACATGCTCAGTTTCGTCCTGAACCCTCATGTGAAAAATCAAGTCTCTGTAATAAACTCTGCATATTCTATTGACAGAAATAGGATTTTGAGTTAAGAAAGTAATTATTTTGACCAAATTAGTTTTTGTGATGGCATCAACTGCTTTGTAGTTCCATTCACCAAACTTATATCAGGTTTATAAGCAGTCTGTGTAGAGCTATTTGATGTTAGCAATGCTAAAGTTTCAACATTTAGCTAAAATAAAAGGTTAGGGTCAGGGTTAGTTGTACCAAACTTGTGAGAAACTGTTACAACTAACCCAGAGTAAAACTGAATGTTTTTGGTATATGTTTTCTTTTTCTTTCAGCATGCCTAGATCATGGAAATGAAAGACAAACAGGGGAGTACCTCTCCACACTTTGAAAAGAGTGTCAAATGATGTAGCAGAGCAGGGGAAGTCAATCAGATCAGTTGCAAAGTTGTATGGCATATGTCATGTGACGCTGTACAGATTCTGCAAAGAGAGAAACAAGCTACTGGAGAAGAGGTTGAAAGAACTTCCTCATTTAGGCTACCGTGGGAACAGGGTCTTTATGGATGAGCAGGAGCCGCCGCCTCCCGGCCCACGTCTCCAGCCGCCTCCCGGGCCACCTCTCCAGCCGCCTCCCGAGCCACCTCTCCAGCCACCTCCCGGGCCACCTCTCCAGCCGCCTCCCGGGCCACCTCTCCAGCCACCTCCCGGGCCAGCGCTCCAAACACCAACCGGGCAAACACTCCAGACACAACCCGAGCCACCTATCAAACCACCGACCGAGAAAACTCTCCAACAAACAACAAAAACAACACACCAGCCGCCTCCCGGGCCACCTCTCCAGCCGCCGCCCGGGCCACCTCTCCACCCGCCGTCCGGGCCACCTCTCCAGCCGCCGTCCGGGCCACCTCTCCACCTGCCGTCCGGGCCACCTTTCCAGCTGCCGTCCGAGCCACCTCTCCACCTGCCGTCCGGGCCACCTTTCCAGCTGCCGTCCGAGCCACCTCTCCAGCCACTTCACAAGGCAGCTGTGTATCAGGCTGTGGATGGGAAACATCTGATTACTCTTCTGATTTCAACCTAGTTGATATATGCCCCTTCCCAAAAGCAGAGCCCAGGAAAACTACAAGGGGTAGGAAGAGGAGAAAAACTGTGATTTTGACGGATACACCCATCAGGCAGGCACTGGAAGAAGAGCATAAAAAGTCAGGCACTCAGAAGGCAAAAATGTAAATAGTCCTGTCTAAAAAAAACAGCAGGAAAGAAGCAAGCCAAGACAAACAACACTGAACAACAACAAAAAACTGTCCTTCGTAAGAAAACAGCCAAAACAAAGTACATTGAACCAGAAGATTCAGATTCCTCCAACGAGGAAAGTTTCCGCATTGTGTGCATGGAGCACTTTAACAATTCCAAGTACAAAGTCTGGGTGCAGGGTTGGGAATGCAGATAATGGGCCCACCAAGCCTGTAACGCAGGACAGCCATACCACTGTCACCATAGAGGTGGGTGAAGGAAGGACGGCTCACAATAATGGCTGGAACAGAGGAAATGGAATGGCATCAAATACTTGGAAACAATGTGTTTGTTTTATTTGTTACCATTCCACCCATTCCGCTCCAGCCATTACCACATCCCATCCTCCACAACTAAGGTGCCACCAACCTCCTGTGCATTGTCACAATTGTGACTCTGATTAAGTGAACATGTCCAACATTCAGACAGACAGACAGACAGACACCACAAACGTTCAGGTGTTTAGTTTAATTGTTGTTTGGTTGAGAAAGACCATTTAGTGGAGGGTAAAATAATAAACATTTTATTATTTATATTTATTATTATTTATGCCAAACAAAATGTTAAACATGACAATGTTGCTCTCATGATCTCAATAAAGGCGTTCAATAATTACTTGCATGTCATGATTTATACACCTTTTCGTTCTGTGACAATTCACCCCAAACTAACCCAGACCATGGGGTGAATTGTAACACTTCATTCCTTGTATTTAAGACAACACCATGCATTTGCAGTTTGATTTACATATATAATAACCACACCAATTTGTAAAGGACATATATAGGTTGTCCTTCCGGTCTCCCCTACTGTAAGGCCTAATGAGTGTGAGAGAGAAAGGGGCAACTAGTGAAGAACAAACACCATTGTAAATACAACTCATATTTATGTTTATTTATTTTCCCTTTTGTACTTTAATCATTTGCACATCGTTACAACACTGTATATAGACATAATATGACATTTGAACTGTCTTCATTCTTTTGGAACTTCTGTGAGTGTAATGTTTACTGTTCATTTTTATTGTTTATTTCAATTGTGTTTATTGTCTACTTCACTTGCTTTGGCAATGCTAACTAGGGATGAAATGGTTACCAGTTTCACGATAAACCACGGTAAAATTCCAGACGGTTAATATTACCATTTCATATTTTGATTTGATTCCCGTGGTTTGAAAAACTCACGGTAAATACTGTCCAGCATCAACCAAAGTTATCAACAGTCTGACACAGGCGCAGCGGTTAACGTGGGTTTTTATTTCGGGTAAAAACATGGCGGAAAGCAGTGAGAGCGCTCGGGAGATTTTTCAGCCTTCTAAGAGGACCAAATCTGAAGTGTGGTCGTATTTTGGGTTTTACAAGAGTCCTGAGGGACACTTAATCGAAGATGGTCACCCTGTCTGCAGAACATGCAAAAACAAATCGCTGCGAAAGGGGGCAACACTTAAAATCTCTTGAGTCATCTTCGTGACCACCACCCACTACTTTATAGCGAATACAAGGTAAGTTAACTTTTAGCTCAACGCATGATGTGGGGACTTCGGAATGGAGGAAAATGTCATGGTTTGTCTGTCTGACTTGCTAATAGCTTGTCAATAATGTCAACTGAAGCTTTCAGTGTTACCTACTCTTGTAAAAACACTACACGTTGTTCTGCTGCTGTATGCATCATGTGTCTGCAGACTCTATTCACCCATTGCACACGATAACACGTTATGTAGTTTAGTCACCCAACCAACATATTTTGTTAATTTAAAATCCAGCAGTCGTTGACTTGGTTGTAAAAGTGTTCCAACAGGAGAAACACTATAGAGTCCTATACAAGACTCCTATATTTATGTCAATTGTTGGGCTCATTGCAATTACTATCACTGTCTTAAGACTAATTTGTATTTATGTAAATTGTGCATGGGGTCATTGCATTTACTCAAATGCAGCACAAAAGATAGACTGTGTGTAAGTGAATAATAATAATTCTAATGTAACAACACCAATAATAATAGCAATAATACATTAGCTATTCCCTTGTTTGCAGAGTGGACGTGCAGCAGGCAAACCCAGTGATGCTACTGGTCCCTCATCTACAGTTGTGACACAGACACTCGAGCAAGCATTTAAAAAGGCTTGCTGCTTATGCACCCACATCAACAAATGCTCAAGACCTCACTGCAGCCCTTTCATATTACATTGCAAAGGACATGATGCCATTTCAAATTGTTGAGAGGCCTGGCTTTCTGAGGCTGATGAAGGTTGCTGTGCCTACCTACAAAGTGCCATCACAAACATTATTTTTCAAGACTGAAATCCCAACTAGATTAAAGCTGATGTACAACTAGATTAAAGCTGATGTTGGAAAAAGTTTGGCTCAAGGCACATGGTTTGCTGCAACTACTGACCTCTGGACCAGTGAATGCGGGGGTGCTCTCAACCCTACATCAGCTTCACTATCCATTACCTCACCCCAGACTGGCAACTTGAATCAAAATGCCTGGAAACACAGTTCTTACCAGAAGATCACTCGGCTCACAACATCAGAGTTTTTTTGTGCTGTACGAGTGGGCTGTAAGAGTGGGGGATCAACAAGAAAGACCTGGTCTGCATAACCACAAACAATGCAACAAACATGATCAAGGCTTTTGAAGAGTTCCCAGATTTGTGGCTTGGGTACTTTGGCCATAATTTGCACCTGGCCATCTCAAAGGCTCTGAAAATTCAGAGAGTTGACACAGCAGTCAAGGCCTGCTGTCATCTGGTCCAAGGCTTCTCATGGAGCTGGAAGAGGAGGAGAGAACTGAGAGAAAAGCAAGCTGCCCTCAACATGCCACAGAAGGCTCTGATCCATGATGTGGTGACCCGATGGGGATCTACACACAAGATGCTTGAGCGTTTCCTCAGCCAACAGCAGCCAGTCTGCTGCGTGCAATCTGGCTGGAGAAAGAGGAAATGGCATCAAATGCCCAACGATGCCGACATAACTGTCATGGAGCAACTGTGCCAGCATCTTGAACCTCTGAGAAAGTTTACAGATGCACTTGCCTCAGAGACACGAGTGACACTGTCAGCCATCAAGCCTGTCCTGGACCACATCACCCCGTGATGTTCTGGTAGAAGAGGATACGAGCCATCCCTGACCAAGGAGATGAAAGGGATAATGAGAGAAGACCTTAACAACAGATACATAGAGAAGACCTTAACCTTTCACGAGTATCATCCCGGATCCGGGAGCACCCCACCCCCACACACTGATTAGCATAGCTAGCATAGCTTCACAAGTAGATAGTAGCATCTAAATATCATTAAATCACAAGTCCAAGCCACCTAATGAAAGATACAAATCTTGTGAATAAAGCCACCATTTCAGATTTTTTAAATGTTTTACAGGGACACAATATGTAAATCTATTAGCTAACCACGTTAGCAAAATACACCACTATTCTAACTCCATCAGTTTCTTACTCCTTCAGGTGCTATCACCAATTCGGCTCAACTAAGATATTGATAGCCAATACCTATAAAAAAAACCATCAGATGACAGTCTGATAACATATTCATGGTATAGGATAGTTTTTTGTTAGAAAAAAGTGCATATTTCAGGTAGAAATCACAGTTTACAATTGCACCGACCATCACAAATTGACTAGAATTACTAGATAGAGCAACGTGTATGACCAATTTACTCATCATAAAATATTTCATAAGAATAGACAAAGCATAGCAATGGAAGACCCAGTTCTTGTGATTTCAGACCATATTTCAGATTTTCTAAGCGTTTTACAGCGAAAACACAATAAATCGATAAGTTAGCATACCACATGTGAAAACGTTACAAGAGCATCGATTCCAGCAAAGAGCGCTATAACGTAATCACCGCCAAAATATATTAATTTTTTCACTAACCTTCTCAGAATTCTCCGATGACACTCCTGTAACATCATTTTACAATATACATATACAGTTTGTTCGAAAAGGTGCATATTTAGCCATACAAAACCGTGGTTACACAATAAAAATACTAGGAAATCAGCCTCAATATGTCTGACGTCATCTATCAGAGTGATCTAGTTTAATTGAAAGCTAATCATATACTTGACTAAAAATACAGGGTTGACAGCATCGAAAGACAAATTAGTTCTTAATGCAACCGCTGATTTACATTTTAAAAATTATCCTTACTTTTCAATACAGGGTTGGCCAAGTGAAGCTATCACAAACAAAATGGCGAAATATGCGTTTAAAATATTTCGGCAGAAACACGATTTATCATTTAATATTGCTTACTTTGAGCTGTCTTCCATCAGATTCTTGGGCAATGTATCCTTTCTATGTTATAAACGTCTTTTGGTCGATAGATGTCCTCTGTCCTTCGAAATGTCCCCCACCAACGACCGACACCCTAACCGTGTCCAAACTTTCAGAGTGCACGACAAATAAATTCCTCAGAATCGACTAAACAACGGATATAAATTGCTATAAAACGTTTCAAATTCACTACATTATGATGTTTTTAACAACTATAACGACTGAAAACATGACCGGAGAAATATTGCTGGTTAGAAAACGATTTGGAACGAGGCAGGTCCGATGGCCTTCACGCTTGAGGCGCACGTTGAGAAAGGGGGTCTCTGTACATTTTTGTCATTTATAATGGCTGTGAACGTCCCTCGATTTCATTGAAACGTGATGACGTACAGACACCCAGAGGAAGACGTAGGCAGTGTCGGTTTCTTCATAGCATTCACTGTGGCCTTATAAACAGACCCAGATCAGAGGTAAAAATTTTGAAATCTGAACCCTGTCATGAAAAGTGCTGTAGAAATTGTTCTGTACCACTCAGAGACAAAATTCCAACTTCTATAGAAACTAGAAGGTGTTTTCTATCCAATAATAACATAATATGCATATTGTACGATCAAGAATTTAGCACGAGGCAGTTTAATTTGGAGACACAATATGCTAAAATCGCGGAACAGCACCCCCTATAGTTGCAAGAAGTTGTAACAACAGATACACAGAGAAGGCAAAAAGAGTCATGCACATGGCTTGTTTTATTGACCCCTGCTTCAAAAGGAGCTTTTTAGATGAGCCTGAGGCTGCAAAAGTTGACACTGACAGCTGTATCCAGGAGGCCTTGAAGCTGGCAGATTCACAAGTCAAGGAAGAACCACAAAGCACCAGCAGCACCTCCACCACCAACACCCTCACAGCGGCATCAGAGGGGAAAGGCCTGGCTGGGTTGCTGAGAAAGATTACCTCAACAAGGCAGCAGAGAGGTGAAGAGGGTCAGATTCTGACCACCCCAGAAGACAGAGTGAAAGAAGAGATCAAGGTCTACCTGTCTCTGCCAACCATTCCAGCAGAAGAGGATCCACTGGTGTGGTGGAGGGGCCATGCATCAGAGCTGCCACACCTTGCCAGGGTTGCCAGGAAGCTTTTGTACATCCCAGCAACCAGCTTGCCATCAGAGAGAGTGTTCAGTGCCAGCGGGCACATTGTCTCCCCTCGCAGATCACTACTTAAACCGGACAAAGTAAATATGTTGACATTTATACATTGCAATCTCAAGTGAACAAAGATGCGTACGTACAGGATGTTAGGCCAGCAGCACCTTATTTCTTTATGAAGGAGAGAACAGACATACAATCAGTGCTATTCATTTGATTTCTTTACATATTTTGTGTTGTTATTTTCATGTCAACACCTGCACATTGGATTTGTTTTCATATGGTTGTATTGTTCTTACAGCACATTGCTTTACTTGTGTTGCTTTTATATGCACATTTGATTTGCTTACTTAAAGTTGGGAAACTTTGCACTAGGGAAACGTTTACCTATCATGGCCACATGGTGCCATCTTTAATGTTATTATTTTAATGTTTATGCACACAGAAAGTGCATAGTTGTCACGACTTCCGCCGAAGTCGGTCCCTCCCCTTGTTCGGGCGGTGGTCGACGTCACCGACCTTCTAGCCATCACTGATCTATTTTTCATTTTCCATTGGTTTTGCCTTGTTTTCATTCACACCTAGTTCCAACCCCATCAATTACATGTTGTGTATTTAACCCTCTGTTTCCCCTCATGTCCTTGTCGGAGATTGTTTTATTGTATGTTATGTGCAAGTCATGTGTTGGTGTAAGACGGGTTTTGTACCCACTTATATTATTTTTGGTATATTTTGGTTTTTGGAGTTTTATGAGCACTTATTAAATGACTCCGTTTATATCAAGTTCGTTTTCCTGCGCCTGACTTCCCTGCCACCGACACGCACCCATTACAATAGTGCTGCTAATTTTATTTGTTGTTTGTTTATTTGATATGCTTACTTAAGGTTGTGTTCATTTAAACCTGCACTAGGGAAACGTACCTCTCATGGCCACATAGTGCCATCTTTAATGTTAATGTTATTATTTTTATGTTTATGAACACAAAAGTGCACAGTGCTGCTAATTGTATTTGTTGGTTTTCAATATAAAACTTGGTGAAATGAATTCAGTGTGTGTATCAGAACTTTTAAAAACATTTTCAGCACATTTTAACAATTTCGCGATAATACTGATAACCGTGATAATTTTGGTCACTATAATCGTGATATGAAATGTTCATGCCGTTTCATCCCTAATGTTAACATATGTTTCCCATGCCAATAAAGCTCCTTGAATTGAATTGAGAGAGAGAGCCTTCTGGAAGTATTAATACCCTTTGACTTAGTCTACATTTTGTTGTTAAATCATGAATTCAACATTTCTTAAATATTTCTTTTTTCACCCATCTACACACAATACCCAATATCTCAATTACATAAGTATTCACACCCCTTAGTCAATACTTTGTAGAAGCACCTTTGGCAGCAATTACAACTGTGAGTCTTTCTGGGTAAGTCTCTAACAGCTTTCCAAACCTGGATTATGCAACATTTGACCATTATTCTTTTCAAAATTCTACAAGCTCTGTCAAATTGGTTGTTGATCATTGTTAGACAACCTTTTTCAGGTTTTGCCATAGATTGTAAAGGAGATTTACGTCAAAACTGTAACTCGGCCACTAGGGCACATTAACTGTCTTTTTGGTAAGCAACTCCAGCGTACATTTGGCCTTGTGTTTTAGGTAACTGTCCTGCTGAAAGGTGAATTAATCCCCCAGTGTCTGATGGAAAGCACAAAGAACCATGTTTTCCTCTAGGATTTTGCCTGTGCTTAGCTATATTCTGTTTATTTTTTATCCTGAAAAACTCCCCAGTCCTTAATGATTACAAGCATACCCACAACATGATGCAACCACCACTATGCTTGAAAAAACAAAAGTGGTACTCAGTAATGTGTTGTATTTGATTTGCCCCAAGTATAACACTTTGTATTCAGGATAAAAAGTGAATTGCTTTGCCACATTTTTTGCAGCATTGCTTTAGTGCCTTGTTGCAAATGGGATGCATGCTTTGGATTTTTTTTTAATTCTGTACAGGCTTCCTTTTTTTCACTGTCAATTAGGTTAGTATTGTGGAGTAACTACAATGTTGTTGATCCATCCTCCATGTGCTATTATCACAGCCATTAAACTCTATGTATAGCCCTTGATTCTCTCCAGACCTGACTGCCCTTAAACAACACAAAAACATCCTATGGCGTTCTGCATTAGCATCGAACAGCCCCCGTGATATGCAACTTTTCAGGGAAGTTCGAAACCAATATACACAGGCAGTTAGAAAAGCCAAGGCTAGCTTTTTCAAGCTGAAATTTGTTTCCTGCAACACAAACTCAAAGTTCTGGGACACTGTAAAGTCCATGGAGAATAAGAACACCTCCTCCCAGTTGCCCACTGCACTGAGGATAGGAAACTCTGTCACCACCGATAAATCCACTATAATTGAGAATTTCAATAAGCATTTTTCTACGGCTGGCCATGCTTTCCACCTGGCTACCCCTACCCCGGTCAACAGCACTGCACCCCCCACAGCAACTCGCCCAAGCCTTCCCCTCCTAAATCCAGTCAGCTGATGTTCTGAAAGAGCTGCAAAATCTGGACCCCTACAAATCAGCCGGGCTAGACAATCTGGACCCTTTCTTTCTAAAATGATCTGCCAAAATTGTTGCAACCCCTATTACTAGCCTGTTCAACCTCATTCGTGTCCTCTGAGATTCCCAAAGATTGGAAAGCAGCTGCTTGGACCCAAACTGCTACAGACCTATATCTATCCTACCCTGCCTTTCTAAGGTCTTCGAAAGCCAAGTCAACAAACAGATTACCGACCATTTCGAATCCCACCACACCTTCTCCGCTATGTAATCTGGTTTCAGAGCTGGTCATGGGTGCACCTCAGCCACGCTCAAGGTCCTAAACGATATCTTAACCGCCATCGATAAGAAACAATACTGTGCAGCCGTATTCATTGACCTGGCCAAGGCTTTTGACTCTGTCAATCACCACATCATCATCGGCAGACTCGATAGCCTTGGTTTCTCAAATGATTGCCTCGCCTGGTTCAACAACTACTTCTCTGATAGAATTCAGTGTGTCAAATCGCAAGGCCTGTTGTCTGGGCCTCTGGCAGTCTCTATGGGGGTGCCACAGGGTTCAATTCTTGGGCAGACTCTTCTCTGTATACATCAATGATGTCGCTCTTGCTGCTGGTGAGTCTCTGATCCACCTCTACGCACACGACACCATTCTGTATACTTCTGGCCCTTCTTTGGACATTGTGTTAACAACCATCCAGACGAGCTTCAATGCCATACAACTCTCCTTCCGTGGCCTCCAACTGCTCTTAAATACAAGTAAAACTAAATACATGCTCTTCAATTGATCGCTGCCTGCACCTGCCTGCCCGTCCAGCATCACTACTCTGGATGGTTCTGACTTAGAATATGTGGACAACTACAAATACCTAGTTGTCTGGTTAGACTGTAAACTCTCCTTCCAGACTCACATCAAACATCTCCAATCCAAAGTTAAATCTAGAATTGGCTTCCTATTTCGCAACAAAGTATCCTTCACTCATGCTGCCAAACATACCCTCGTAAAACTGACCATCCTACCGATCCTCGACTTCGGCGATGTCATTTACAAAATAGCCTCCAATACCCTACTCAATAAATTGGATGCAGTCTATCACAGTGCCATCCGTTTTGTCACCAAAAGCCCATATACTAACCACCACTGCGACCTGTACACTCTCATTGTCTGGCCCTCGCTTCATACTCATCGCCAAACCCACTGGCTCCAGGTCATCTACAAGTCTCTGCTAGGTAAAGTCCCCCCTTATCTAAGCTCGCTGGTCACCATAGCAGCACCCACCTGTAGCACGCGTTCCAGCAGGTATATCTCTCTGGTCACCCCCAAAGCCAATTCCTCCTTTGGCCGCCTCTCCTTCCAGTTCTCTGCTGCCAATGACTGGAACGAACTACAAAAATCTCTGAAACTGGAAACACTTATCTCCCTCACTAGCTTTAAGCACCAGCTGTCAGAGCAGCTCACAGATTACTGCACCTGTACATAGCCCATCTAGCCCAACCAACTACCTCTTCCCTTACTGTATTTATTTATTTATTTTGCTCCTTTGCAACCCATTATTTCGATTTCTACTTTGCACATTCTTCCACTGCAAATCTACCATTCCAGTGTTTTACTTGCTATATTGTATTTACTTCGCCACCGTGGCCTTTTTTTGCCTTTGCATCCCTTATCTCACCTCATTTGCTCACATTGTATATAGCCTTATCTACTGTATTATTGACTGTATGTTTGTTTTACTCCATGTGTAACTCTGTGTTGTTGTATGTGTCGAACTGCTTTGCTTTATCTTGGCCAGGTCGCAATTGTAATTTAGAACTTGTTCTCAACTTGCCTACCTGGTTAAATAAAGGTGAAATACATTTAAAAAATGTGTTTTAAAGACACCATTTGCCTCATGGTGAAATCCCTGAGCGGTTTCCTTCCTCTCTGGCAACTGAGTTAAGAAGGACGCCTGTATGTTTGTAGTGACTGGGTGTATTGATACACCATCCAAAGTGTAATTAATAACTTCACCATGCTCAATTGGATAATAAAAGTCTTATTTTTTATTCTTACCCATCTACCAATTAATGCCCTTCTTTGCAAGGCAATGGAAAACCTCCCTGATCTTTGTGATTGAATCTGTGTTTGAAATTCACTGCTCTACTGAGGGATCTTACAATTATATGTATGTGTGCGATACAGAGAAGAGGTAGTCATTCAAAAATCATGTTAAACACTATTATTGCATGCAGAGAGAGTCCATGCAACTTATGTGAGTTGTTAAGCAAATTTGTACTCCTGAACTTATTTAGGGTTGCCATAACAAAGAGATTGAAAAATTATTGAATCAAGACATTTCAACTTTACATTTTGTATTAATTTGTAAAAATAAAATAAAAACATAGTTCCACTTTGACATCATTGTGTGTAGGCCAGTGAGAATAAAAATGAACATTTAATCCATTTTGAATTCAGGCTGTAACGTAACATAACGCGGAAAAAGTAAAGGGGTGTGAATACTTTCGGGAGGCACTGTACATAAGTGGAGGCTGGTGGGAGGAGCTATAGGAGGACATGTTCATTGTAATAGCTGGAATGGAGTTAGTGAATGGTAAAAAACAAATGAAACATTTGGAAACAACATATTTGACTGTTCCATTGATTCCACTCCAGCCATTACAATGAGCCTGTGCTCCAATAGCTCCTCCCACCAGCCTCCACTGCTCCACATGTATATTATATGATAATAGTCTATTGTGTATGCATTTTTTTGTGCATTTTTACTGAATTAAGTACACTTTGATGTAAGTTGTATAACACTTTTGTGGCTTATTTGTTGTTTTAATGTATGTGGAAAGGTAAATGAAATGGAAAGGTAAATTACATTTTTACTTCCTCCCAAAAACACTTTGAAAGGTCAGATTCCCTGCATGCTCTCTGATCGCTTGCCTCCTTCCTCCTGCTTCTTGTCTATCCTCCAGAATGCAACTTTTAAATTGGGAGATAATATTTCTTGGTAGGTTTTCTTCAAGCTTCGAGAGATTCCCCTAGTTCAGCATATTTCCGGCTTTGTAATATTGATTGCCCTTGTGGTTCTCTGAAGCCATCTGTCATAAGGTGTGTGTGTATGTGTGTGCACGCGTGTGTGTTTCTGCATACAACACAGCTTGCCTCAAAAGTGTGTGTGATGGAACCCAAGGATTTAGGAGCCAATCAGAGGGTTGTTTCATCCACACTAGTGCTCACCCCTTTCCCTGTGCATCCTGTCTTGCTTTAGTCTCTCTCTGCAGAAGCCAGCACATCTCAGGCCAGCACACTCAGACACCAGGCTAACAAAGTTATGGTGTACTCAATGGACTTTTAACTAGTCCCAAAAATATAGAAAAACTTAGAGTCCAGCCTGTCTTGTTTGTGTCTTTGCATCTGCATGTGAGTATCAGTTACATATGGTTCAGAAGGCTGAAATGATAAAGTCATAGGTATGACCTTAGATGACCCGCATCCCCTCACTCACCCTCTCCATCTCTGTAATACTGCAGGTAGGCTCTGGTGTACTGCAGGGCTATATCCCAAATGGCACTCTATTCCTTATATAGTGCACTATTTTGACCAAAGCCCTGGTGAAATATAGTGGACCCTATAGGGAATAGGGTGCCACTGGGACACAGGTCAGCTCACCTCCCAGAGCCCCTACGTCTCACAGCTGTAGCGGGGTTAGAGAGGTGCTGTGATGCTCCAGGGTTAGCTAAGAGGGAAGGAAGTAGATAGGTGATTGTTTCTCTTATCTTCTTCTTGTTCTTGCCATCTGCCCCTGCATTCCACTAATTTACTTAATTAGAACAACAAACCTGATAAAGTGCTCATTAGGACACAGCTTCAGCTTACCATCAGTGGAGAGGGGGGAGGGAGGAAGGAGGATAGGAAGGGGGAGAGGAAGTCAGAGGGGGATAACTGCAAACCTCACTTCCCCCCTAAGCAGGATGTGACCTCAATGAGCTCCCCAACCGAGAAACTGATTCTCCCTCATCGATGCTGCTGATTTCAGACTCCCTCAGAGGTTGCATCATAAACTATTCCCTTTATAATACACTACTTTTGACCAAGGACCATAGCACTTGGGGCAAAAGTAGTGTACTTAATATACAGTTGAAGTTGGAAGTTTACATACATCTTAGCCAAATACATTTAAACTCAGTTTTTCACAATTCCTGACATTTAATCCTAGTAAAAATTCCCTGTTTTAGGTCAGTTTAGGGATCACCCACTTTATTTTAAGAATGAAATGTCAGAATAATAGTAGAGAACGATTTATTTCAGCTTTAATTTCTTTCATCACATTCAGTGGGTCAGAAGTTTACATACACTCAAATAGTATTTGGTAGCATTGCGTTAAATTGTTTAACTTGGGTCAAACGTTTCGGGTAGCCTTCCACAAGCTTCCCACAATAAATTGGGTGAATCTTGTCCCGTTCCTCCTGACAGAGCTGGGTAACTGAGTCAGGATTGTAGGCCTCCTTGCTTAACACGCTTTATCAGTTCTGCCCACAAATTTATATAGGATTGATGTCAGGGCTTTGTGACGGCCACTCCAATACCTTGACTTTGTTGTCCTTAAGCCATTTTGCACAACTTTGGAAGTTGCTTGGGTCATTATCCATTTGGAAGACCCATTTGTGACCAAGCTTTAACTTCCTGACTGATGTCTTGAGATGTTGCTTCAATATATCCACATAATTCCCCTCATGATGCCATCTATTTTGTGAAGTGCACCAGTCCCTCCTGCAGAAAAGCACCCCCACAACATGCTGTCCACCTCCGTGCTTCACGGTTGGGATGGTGTTCTTAAGCTTGCAAGCCGCCCCTTTTTCCTCCAAACATAACGATGGTCATTATGGACAAACAGTTCTCTTTTGTTTCATCAGACCAGAGGACATTTCTCCAAAAAGTACGATCTTTGTCCCCATGTGCAGTTGCAAACCATAGTCTGGCTTTTTATGGTGGTTTGGAGCAGTGGCTTCTTCCTTGCTTGCTGACGTCTATAGGACTCGTTTTACTGTGGATATAGATACTTTGTACCTGTTTCCTTCAGCATCTTCACAAGGTCCTTTGCTGTTGTTCTGGGATTGATTTGCACTTTTCGCACCCAAGTAAGTTCATCTCTAGCAGACAGAATGTGTCTCCTTCCTGAGCGGTATGAAGGCTATTTGGTCCCATGGTGTTTATACTTGTGTACTATTGTTTGTACAGATGAACATGGTACCTTCAGGTGTTTGGAAATTGCTCCAAGGATGAACCAGACTTGTGGAGGTACAACTTTTTTTCTTAGGTCTTGGCTGATTTCTTTTGATTTCCCATGATGTCAAGCAAAGAGGCACTGAGTTTGAAAGGAGGCCCTGAAATATATCCACAGGTTCACCTCCAATTGACTCAAATTCTGTCAATTAGCCTATCAGAAGCTTCTAAAGCCATGACATTTTCGAATTTTCAAGCTGTTTAAAGGCACAGTCAACTTAGTGTATGTAAACTTCTGACCCACTGGAATTGTGATACAGTGAATTATATAGTGAAATAATCTGTCTGTAAAATATTGTTGGAAAAATTACTTGTGTCATGCACAAAGTAGATGTCCAAACCGACTTGCTAAAACTATAGTTTGTTAACAAGAAATTTGTGGAGTGGTTGAAAGACTTCGGTTGGCGTCATTAAAACTTAGTTTATGTAAACTTCCGACTGTATATGGAATAGGATCCATTTTGGTACGCAACCAGAGTGTCTTACCATCTTCAGCTCTCAGGTTTAAACACAACCTTGTTGGCACTGAGTGTATTTAAGAAGCACTCATGATATCAGTGTTTACATTAAATGATCCATGACACAGCCTCAGTTTTTGTTCCTGTGAAAACACAATGAGGAGATTTTCTGTGATTTTCTGTTTTGTTGTTTGTTTTCAAGCTTTTGACTCAGGCTGGTGATGTGGTAAGAGTGGTGGTGGTGGGGGGGGGGGGGTGGGGGGGGGTGGGGGGGGGGGGGGGGGGGGAGAGTAGAGAGAGGAGGGGCATAAAGAGTAGGAGGATAGGAGGAGAGGAACAAAGCACGGAGATGAGTGGAGAGGAGAGCAGAGGATAGGAGAGAAGAGAGGGCAACAGGGTTTCCATGTGCCTTTATGTGTAACAGGCTCCCTCAGGACGTCACAGAACACTGTCTCTACAGTCACAGCCTGGACCCTGCCAGACAGCAGGCCATTTACATCCTCCACAGAATCTGAAGGGTCTGCATTCCAAATGGCACGCTGTTCCCTTTACAGTGCACTACTTTTGACCAGTGCCCATTGGGTCCAATTTGGGACGCAACCCAGAACATTCCATTCCAAAACAAAGGACTTGGGAAAGCTCAACAGGGAAACTTTCCTTTGTCAGTTGTTACAGCAGACCTCTTGTAAAAGTAGATGGTGAAACTGCCATGTAAATGCATGCTATTAGGGTATTTTCCGCTAATGGCCTACTGTAGCTTTGTAGAAACTGGCTCCAAACGTCTGTTTTGAAGCCCCTCACCTCCCCTAGAAAGTCTCATTTGAGTACTCTCAATGCACTTCACTTTTTACCCTTGATACTCTAAGTCCCATTACTAATACTCTTGCTGGTAGCTGCTGCAGTAGCTCCTGCCCTTGGAATCTGAGGCAAACTAAAGAAAAATAGCTAAACAATTAAATAGATGCAGAAACAAAGTTGAGTGTTTGCAAAGCGGCTAGCGAGTGTTTGTTGCAGGGTACGTGAGCGGCCTTTACTTCTTGACAGGCAGCCTGTCTACCTGACAACTGACGGAGGAGAGAAGCGAGGAGAAATGTTAGCTAGCGAGGCGCTAGTGGTTGAGATGCTAATGAATGGAGAGCTCAGATGAATAAACAAGAGGTCTGTTGTTGTTTAGGTCGGCTGGGCTGCAGGCAAGGTGGAAGTGCATCTAGCTACACGGCCTGAAACCCTAACGATATAGACGATGGAAAGCCACAAATTGACTGTATTCTTCTCTCTCGCTCTCGGTCTCGCTCTCGCTCTCGCTCTATCTATTCCTGTACAACCTTTCCTACCCGCTTCCTCCTTCCACCCCTCCCTCCCTCCTCCTCTCTCCTCCCTACCCCACCCTGGAGAAATGTCACTGGGGTTCTGTATCATCCGTCAAACTGGCATCTCTGACAGAGTGTGCGGTTGAAAGGCCATGCTCCGATTGGCAGGGGATCTTCTGACTGGGCTGTGTCAGGCAGGGCAGGCAGGCCACTCTCTCACTGCCACAAACACACACACACACACACACACACACACACACACACACACACACACACACACACACACACACATCTGTCTCTTATACACATCTAGATGTGTATAAGAGACAGCCATACACCCTCCCTCCCTCTCACACAACTCCCCTCCCCCCCACACACACACACCATACACCCTCCCTCCCTCTCTCTGTGGCTATTATAATCCAACACTCTGAAAAATATCGACTCCACTTTGCTTTTTTCCTTTGTTCTCTGTCCATTGTTTTCTTGACTCTGAGCAGGATTTTTCTGGTGTGTGTTTCTGTTGGTGTCAAGGTGGATTTGTGTCAAGAGAGTGTGCGATCCATCGCAAATGAAATGTCCAATCTTTCCCACTGTTTTAAGGTGTAGGCACTATAACACAACAGCAAACAGCAGAAAGTTAGTGTGATCTGTATTTGTAAGACTAATTCAGTAATTGACTAATTAATTTCCACAAGTCTAAGGGGAGAAATGGTACCACAAAGTAACCCCACAGTCAATACGTTGACAGAACCGGAGACTTGGGACTCTCATTAACAGTTGTCCCTCTCCTCTAACTGACGCCTTCAGCTAATCACAATTCAGTTTGACTGAAATTAGAAGTGAATGGGCCATAGCTGTTTAACACTAGACCAAAGGATGACCTAGGCCTCAATGCATTGTCTAGTCTAGTACACTTTATCCCAGTGATTACTATTGATTACACTCAGAGCCTTAAAGAGATGTCCTGTGGCCATCAATATGTAGCTAAGACCACGTCTCAATTTGGATTCTTTCCACTTTACTTTAACTGCACAAACCACCCAAATTGGCACGGTGCTCAGTTCAAATCGATCAAAACGGCATTGCGGTATTTCTTCTACGCAAAAGCATATGAACATACATTTTTCTTCCTGCATGGCCTCTACAAGGTGTCAAAAGCGTTTCACAGGGATGCTGGCCCAGGTTGACCCCAACGCTTACCACAGTTGTGTTAAATTGGCTGGATGTCCTTTGGGTGGTGGACCATTCTTGATATACACTGTAAACTGTTGAGCACGAAAAACCCAGCAGCGTTGCAGTTCTTGACACAAACCAGTGCGCCTGGCACATACTACCGTACGTCGTTCAAAGGCACTTACATTTTGTGATTCACCTGGTCAATGGATGTCATGGAAATAGCAGGTGTTCTTAAAGTATTCATACCCCTTGACTTTTTTCATATTCTGTTACGTTACAGTGCATTCGGAAAGTTTTCAGAACCCTTGACTTTTTCCACATTTTGTTATTTACAGCCTTATTCTAAAATGGATTAAATAGTTTTTTATCCTCATCAATCTAGCCACAATACCCCATAATGACAAAGCAAAAACAGGTTTTTAGAAATGTTTCCACATTTATTAAAAATACATAACTGAAATATCACATTTACATAAGTATTCAGACCCTGTACTCAGTACTTTGTTGAAGCACCTTTGGCAGCGATTACAGCCTCGAGTCTTCTTGGGTATGACACTACAAGCTTGGTACACCTGTATTTGGGGTGTTTCTCACATTCTTCTCTACAGATCCTTTCAATCACTGTCAGGTTGAATGGGGAGCGTCGCTGCACTGCTATTTTCAGGTCTCTCCAGAGATGTTCGATCGGGTTCAAGTCCGGGCTCTGGCTGGGCCACTCAAGGACATTGAGACTTGTCCCAAAGCCACTCCTGTGTTGTATTGGCTGTGTGCTTAGGGCCGGTGTTCTGGTGGAAGGTGAACCTTCGCTCCCCAGTCTGAGGTCCTGAGTGCTCTGGAGCAGGTTTTCGTCAAGGATCGCTCCCCAAAATTGCAAGAATTATTGTGCGTTGACTGCTTGTCAGAATGCATGTTTCCCTCCCTATTGCACTCGGAACTTGATTCCACCTCGAGAGGAACATTTTGGTTGCATAAGACACACAACAACAAGCTGACTAGGTAAATAGATCTATTATTTTTCTATTCATTACTCATTTTGTTTGCGAAGGAAAAGTTCATGTGAACTGTTCTACCATGTTCAATTTTTTTTCTTCCATGTTCATTATTTTTTAGGCAATGATTTTGCTGTGGAGCAGTGCCACATATACATTACTGCAACGGAACACTGGAAAGCTCCAGCTGTAATTGATGAGACACCCACACACAGCTCGGGTCCGATGTGAAGCTTCCGAGAGGATTCTTATTGGAAAGAAAGTATACCTAAACACGCTTCAGCCCAACTTGAACAAAAAAGGAATCAACTGAGGGACTTCATAAAATCAGAAAAACATCCATACCTTACCTTACATTCTCTGAAGTGTCCTAGGGTAAGGAATGTTTTTTTTGGAGTTGTCTTATTGGTTCCTGACCCCAACCATCACCTCATTGGTCCCCATTCACATTCTTAGTGGTCATTGATTTGTTTGTAAACCTTTTTATTTTGTTGACAGGGATGTGTTGGATGCAAACTCTCTACAGTAGCTACATCAGTAGAGCATGATTTCTAAGACAATTGAATACATTCTGCCACTGTGCTTCTGCTTGCTCTCTTTGGTCTATGTTCATGCTACTATAACCACTTTGTGACTACTGTGGAGGTATTTTATTTAACCTATATTTTTTTATCCAGGTTAGTCTCATTGAGATAAAATCTCTCTTTTTTTAAGGGCTTTAGAGTTGACCTGATTCTGAGTATTTTGCCTCAGTGTTCCGGTCTGTGTAGTTATATGAGATATTCAGTAGAACAGGCTGTTTGGGCCAGGCCTTTCTGATCCAGTGACATGGGCATAGTCTGTGTCCCAAATGGCACCCTATTATTTCCTATATACTGTTCTTCTTTTGAGCAGGGCCCAGTGCACTATGTAGGGAATAGGATGCTATTTGGAACACACAAGGTCTGCAGAACTGTTTCCAGTTTCTTCTCATACATATGGAGCAGGCTGACACCACCAACCGCTTGGCCAAACATAGGCGGCTAAAATTGGCACAGACCATGGAGGATGGTGTGTTTGCGTGTGTTTGTCAGCGTGCCTGTTTGCTTTTTATGTGTGTGCGTGTATGTGTGATAGTGATGTAACTAAGAGAAAAGCAGGATGAAGATGCCAGCATGAGGCCTGTTGTTGTGAGTGTGTCCTGGGGACTGAGAACCCACTGGGCTGTGGAAGACTAGAGCCATAACACCACACTACATGATCAAATCAAATGTTATTAGTCACATGTGCCAAATACAACAGGTATGCAGTGAAATGCTTACTTACGAGCCCCTAATTAACAATGCAGTTTAAAAAAATACAGATGAGAATAAGAAATAAAAGTAAGAAGTAATTAGAGAACAGCAGTAAAATAACAATAGCGAGAGTCAATGTGCGGAGGCACCGGTTAGTTGGGGTAATATGTACATGTAGGTAGAGTTATTAAAGTGACTAGATGCGTGGATGATAATAATAGAGTAGCTGCGGTGTAAAAGAGGGGGGCCAATGCAAATAGTCTGGGTAGCCATTTGATTAGGTGTTCAGGAGTATTATGGCTTGGGGTAGAAGCTGTTTAGAAGCCTCTTGAACCTACACTTGGCGCTACGGTACCGCTTGCCGTGCGGTAGCAGAGAGAACAGTCTATGACTAGGGTGGCTGGAGTCTTTGACAATTTTTAGGGCCTTCCTCTGACACCGCCTGGTATAGAGGTCCTGGATGGCAGGAAGCTTGGCCCTAATAATGTACTGGGCCGTTCGCAAAACTTTCTGTAGTGCCTTGTGGTCGGATGCCGAGCACTTGCCATACCAATCAGTTATGCAACCGGTCAGGATGCTCTCGATGGTGCAGCTGTGTAACCTTTTGAGGATCTGAGGACCCATGCCAAATCTTTTCAGTCTCTTGAAGGGGATTAGGTTTTGTTGTGCCCTCTTCACGACTGTCTTGGTGTGCTTGGACCATGTTAGTTTGTTGGTGATGTGGACACCAAGGAACTTGAAGCTCTCAACCTGCTCCACTGCAGCCCCATCGATGAGAATGGGGGCGTGTTCGGTCCTCTTTTTTCTGTAGTCCACAATCATCTCCTTTGTCTTATTCACGTTGAGGGAGAGGTTGTTGTCCTGGCACCACACGGCCAGGTCTCTGACTTACTCCCTATAGGATGTCTCGTCATTGTTGGACACTGTTGTGTTATCGGCAAACTTTATGATGGTGTTGGAGTTGTGCCTGGCCATGCAGTCATGAGTGAACAGGGAGTACAGGAGGGGACTGACCAGGCACCCCCGAGGGGCCCCTGTGCTGAGGATCAGCGTGGCGGGTGTGTTGTTACCTACCCTTACCACCTGAGGGTGGCCCGCCAGGAAGTCCTTGATCCAGTTGCAGAGGGAGGTGTTTAGTCCCAGGGTCCTTAGCTTATTGATGAGCTTTGAGGGCACTATGGTGTTGAATGCTGAGCTGTAGTCAATGAATAGCATTCTAACATAGGTGTTCCTTTTGTTCAGGTGGGAAAAGGCAGTGTGGAGTGCAATTTAAATTGCATCATCTGTGGATCTGTTGCGGCG
Organism: Salvelinus sp. IW2-2015; assembly: GCF_002910315.2. Lineage (NCBI taxonomy): Eukaryota > Metazoa > Chordata > Actinopteri > Salmoniformes > Salmonidae > Salvelinus > Salvelinus sp. IW2-2015. Next base: position 30,169,203 of record NC_036875.1, on the reverse strand, counting down.
GTATGCAAATTGGAGTGTGTCTAGAGTTTCTGGGATAATGATGTTGATGTGAGCCATGACCAGCTTTTCAAAGCACTTCATGGCTACCGACATGAATGCTACGGGTCTGTAGTCATTTAGGCAGGTTACCTTAGTGTTCTTGGGCACAGGCACTATGGTGGTCTGCTTAAAAGATGTTGGTTTTACCGGCTCGGACAGGGAGAGGTTGAAAATGTCAATGAAGACACTTGCCAGTTGGTCAGCACATGCTCGCAGTACACGTTCTGGTAATCCATCTGGCCCTGCAGCCTTGTGAATGTTGACCTGTTTAAAGGTCTCACGTCGGCTGCGTAGAGCGTGATCACACAGTCTTCCAAAACAACTGGTGCTCTCATGCATGTTTCAGTGTTGTTTGCCTTGATGCGAGCATAGAAGTAGTTTAGCTCATCTGGTAGGCTTGTGTCACTGGGCAGCTCTCGGCTGTGCTTCCCTTTGTAGTCTGTAATGGTTTGCAAGCCCTGCCACACCCGACGAGCGTCGGAGCTGTTGAAGTACGATTCAATCTTAGTCCTGTATTGACACTTTGCCTGTTTGATGGTTCGTGTACAAAAATACATAGTCCGCCGCCTTTTGTCTTACTAGACGCCGCTGTTCTATCCTGCCGGTACAGTGTATAACCAGCCAGCTGTATGTTGATAATGTCGTTGTTTAGCCTCGACTCCGTGAAGCATAAGATATTACAGTTTTGAATGTCCCATTGGTAGTTTAATTTTATTGTCCAAAGATTGCACGTTTGCTAGCAGAATGGAAGGAAGTGGCGCTTTATTCGATCGCCTACGAACTCTAAGAATGCAGCCCGCCATCTGGGCCCTTTTTCTCCACCTCCTCTTCACGCAAATCACGGGGAACTGGACCTGTTCCCGAAAAAGCAGTATATCACTCGCGTCAGGCTCGTCAGATTCATTAAAGGAAAAAAAGGATTCTGCCAGTCCGTGGTGAGTAATCGCAGTCCTGATGTCCAGAAGTTATTTTTGGTCATAAGAGACAGTAGCGGCAACATTGTGTACAAAATAGTATAAAAATAAGTTACAAACAACGCAAATTAACGAACAAAAAAACACAATCGGTTGGGGACACGTAAACGTCAGCCTTCTTCTCCGGTGCCATTGTTACAAAGACGTACAGACAGACAGACCACTTGTTGGGCGTGTTAGTCTGTTCCTCTGTTTGTGTCTGTCTGTTTTGTCTCTCTGTCTGTGTCTGTCTGTTCTGTCTCTCTGTCTGTGTCTGTCTGTTCTGTCTCTCTGTCTGTGTCTGTCTGTTCTGTCTCTCTGTCGGTGTCTGTCTGTTCTGTCTCACTGTCGGTGTCTGTCTGTTTTGGTCTCTATGGTCGTGTCTGTCTGTTTTGTCTCTCTGTCTGTGTCTGTCTGTTTTGTCTCTCTGTCTGTGTCTGTCTGTTGTGGTCCTCTCTGTCTGTGTCTGTCTTGTTGTGTCTCTCTGTCTGTGTCTGTCTGTTGTGTCACTCTGTATGTGTCTGCCTGTTGTGTATCTCTGTATGTGTCTGCCTGTTGTGTATCTCTGTATGTGTCTGTCTGTTGTGTCACTCTGTCTGTGTCTGTCTGTTGTGTATCCTCTGTATGTGTCTGTATGTTGTGTCTGTCTGTCTGTCTGTCCGTCCGTCCGTCCGTCCGTCCGTCCGTCCGTCCGTCCGTCCGTCCGTCCTCATGCCTGTTTGTGAATGTGTATGCTTTGTATCTATGAGAATGGCAGTGTATTTGTGTTTTGTTTGTGTGTGAGTGTTGATTTATATGTTTGTTTGGGTTTGTTGAAGGGTGTGTACATGGTTTTTGTTTTATTTGTGCTTATTTGTGTATAGCCTGGCAAACCTGTCAACTAAACATGTGTTAATTTTCCCAACATTCTTCTTCTGAAACTCTAAGGAGTTAGGCTAGAGGAGAGGGGGTAACTGTGGTGCACACACACACACACACACACACACACACACACACACACACACACACACCACAAATATACCGCACTGAGGCAGAGCAAAACGTCCAACTTTTGAAAGTTGGGCTCCTAATTAGTGGAATTAGCCTGAGATCAAAGAGGACAATTAAGAGTGGTGTGTTGTAACACACGGCCTCATTTACATCCCAATACACGGCCCTCTGTGTGTGTGTTTGTGTGTGTGTGTGTGTGGTGTGGTGTGTGTGTGTGTGTGTGTGTGTGTGTGTGTGGTGTGTGTGTGTGTGTGGTGTGTGTGTGTGTGTTGTGTGTGTGTGTGTGTGTGTGTGTTGTGTGTGTTGTGTGTGTGTGTGTGTGTGTGTGTGTGTGGTGTGTGTGTGTGTGTGTGTGTGTGCTGTACATGCAGGCTGCAGTAGAGGAGTGGAGAGGAGATAGCACCTCATTATGAAGATCAGCCAGATTGCTAATCAGGAGTGCCCAGCTAACCAGAGTAAAAACACACACGCACGTGTATGTGTATACTGCAAAGCTAGATAGCTAAGGTGATGAGGAGTAGGACGAGACCATGAAAGAGCCTATTATGACTACCCCACTACTCTGTCTTCATTTCAAATGGCAACCTATTCCCAAAATAGTGTACTACTTTTGACCAGGACCCATTGGGAAGAGGATGCAGTTTGGGACGCACCCCTTGTTATGTGTAGTAGTGTTGACTCTTGTTAGCTTACAATCTTGAGCCAAAACTCAGTATTGAAGGAGGTACTGAACAGAAGATCAGGGGATTGGAGAGACCACCTATTTGCACATGGTCAATGACGTTGGTTCATCGTTGTGGTACAATAGGCAATTTAGGCTTCTCCAGGGAGGAAATTAAGATATGCAAGCTTAGGTATTTAATGCGACCTTGATGTGTACAAGCTGCTTGAACTGAGGTGGCAGGCTTGTCTCACCTTCAGTCCAGTTCTCTCTGTTTGCATGCTTCCCCACCGTATCCTCACTTCGTACCAAAAGAGCTGTGATTTTCCCCTCTCCCTCCTCTCCTCCCTCCTCTCTCGCTCATTACTCTTCCTTAAACAGTAAAGGTGGATTGGGTTGCCGCAGCCTGGCGCGACGGGTGTTTGGGTCCTGGAGGAAACAGCTGTTTCCCCCTTCTCCTTCTCTCCCAACACCTATTAGGGTGATTATCAGTGGTGTCAATCTGAGGCCTGTCCTCCACTGGCCTGGAGGGGCTGAGCTGATGGACAGATCTCAGCTGAGACAATGAGAAGAGCAGAGGAGAGGAGGAGAGGAGAGGAGGCATGCAGCATGCTCTAACCATCTGGACAGGAGAGACGAGATGGGAGAGGAGTAGAGAGTAGGAGAGGATAGAGTAGGAGAGAGGAGAGCAGCCCAAGTGCTGTCTGGGGGACTTTCTTTCTTATTTAGACCAAGTTGCTGCTTCCTACAGCAGCCATTTCCTGCTCCCAATCAGATCTTATTAACTTAATTTGTTGTCCCTTTTTTATCATCTTTCTAACAACTCTAGCCTTTAGCTGGCCCTATCCAACCCCAGGCTCGAGGTAATATGATGTCCTCATCTGGACAGACCACAGGACACATCGGACATTTGTTTCAGCAGGACAGAAGGTGATGAAACTAATCCCCCAAAAATGTATTTTTAAATGTAAGCTCAGGAGATAAAAAGCTTTTCTCTTTCATGTTGTTCAGCGCCTTTTCTTCTCTCTGTCTCTTTTCTTCTCTTGATTCTACCTTTATCATTATTTTCCGTTCTGTCATTTTCTCTGTTCTCTGTCCATCCATACCTGTGGTGTTTCATTCTGCTTTAGTATCAGCTCATTACTGTGAATAAATAGTATTTCTGGGCAGAAGTGTTAAATATGGCTGTTATCTTTAACGGGACAGCTGCGGTGTCTGCAGATAGAGCTAGCTAGCTAGTGGCATGGAGCCACCATGAACATGGTACCTAGAAACAGCTTTAAAAATAGGCAGGCCTAGTCTCTTTTGTTTTCTAACGCCATACAACTTGATCAACCGATGCCTTAAAAGAGGAAGGAGTACGCTTTTGTCTTGGAAATGTCTATTTTCTACTGTCAGTTGTTATTCTGTAATTATTGAGTGACTTAATGCGTGACAAGAATGACAAGTCAAATCTGTCTGACTTTGGAATTTTTTTACTCTGCATCGTTTGCAGTTTATATTTATTTATTTATTGGAATTTGAATTTAACCTTTATTTAACTAAGTCTATTAGGAACAAGTTTTTATTTACAATGATGACTTACACAATGACATTGAAAGCCATGATATTTTGAATCCAACGTCAGTCCACTATTTTATTTAAACACTCAGTCTCTCAGCAGCCCACATTGTCTCTTCACAGGGTTGTCATCTCCCATCGTCATGGTACGCTGACTTAGCTGCATCTTAATTAACATGGTAACGGCTACTCGGAGTACATAGAGTCGGCAGGCTATCAATCTACTTCTTCCTGTCTATCTCCCTCTCTTTCTCTCGCTCTCGCCATCTTTCTCTCTCTCTCCCTCTCATCCATGCCCCTCTCTCTCTGTCTCTCGATGGATGGATAGATAGATAGATAGTGCATTCAGAAAGTATTCAGACCCCTTGACTTTTTCCACATTTTGTTACTTTACAGCCTTATTCTAAAAAGGATTGAATTATTCTTTCCCCTCATCAATTTACACACAATACCCAATAATGACAAAGTGAAAACAGGTTTTTAGAAATTTTTGCACATTTACAGTGGGGCAAAAAAGTATTTAGTCAGCCACCAATTGTGCAATTTCTCACACTTAAAAAGATGAGAGAGGCCTGTAATTTTCATCATAGGTACACTTCAACTATGACAGACAAAATGAGAAAAAAAATCCAGAAAATCACATTGTAGGATTTTTAATGAATTTATTTGCAAATTATGGTGGAAAATAAGTATTTGGTCAAGAACAAAAGTTTATCTCAATACTTTGTTATATACCCTTTGTTGGCAATGACAGAGGTCAAACGTTTTCTGTAAGTCTTCACAAGGTTTTCACACACTGTTGCTGGTATTTTGGCCCATTCCTCCATGCAGATCTCCTCTAGAGCAGTGATGTTTTGGGGCTGTTGCTGGGCAACACGGACTTTCAACTCCCTCCAAAGATTTTCTATGGGGTTGAGATCTGGAGACTGGCTAGGCCACTCCAGGACCTTGAAATGCTTCTTACGAAGCCACTCCTTCGTTGCCCGGGCGGTGTGTTTGGGATCATTGTCATGCTGAAAGACCCAGCCACGTTTCATCTTCAATGCCCTTGCTGATGGAAGGAGGTTTTCACTCAAAATCTCACGATACATGGCCCCATTCATTCTTTCCTTTACACGGATCAGTCGTCCTGGTCCCTTTGCAGAAAAACAGCCCCAAAGCATGATGTTTCCACCCCCATGCTTCACAGTAGGTATGGTGTTCTTTGGATGCAACTCAGCATTCTTTGTCCTCCAAACACGACGAGTTGAGTTTTTACCAAAAAGTTCTATTTTGGTTTCATCTGACCATATGACATTCTCCCAATCTTCTTCTGGATCATCCAAATGCTCTCTAGCAAACTTCAGACGGGCCTGGACATGTACTGGCTTAAGCAGGGGGACACGTCTGGCACTGCAGGATTTGAGTCCCTGGCGGCGTAGTGTGTTACTGATGGTAGGCTTTGTTACTTTGGTCCCAGCTCTCTGCAGGTCATTCACTAGGTCCCCCCGTGTGGTTCTGGGATTTTTGCTCACCGTTCTTGTGATCATTTTGACCCCACGGGGTGAGATCTTGCGTGGAGCCCCAGATCGAAAGAGATTATCAGTGGTCTTCTAGGTCTTCCATTTCCTAATAATTGCTCCCACAGTTGGTTTCTTCAAACCAAGCTACTTAACTATTGCAAATTCAGTCTTCCCAGCCTGGTAAAGGTCTACAATTTTGTTTCTGGTGTCCTTTGACAGCTCTTTGGTCTTGGCCATAGTGGAGTTTGGAGTGTGACTGTTTGAAGTTGTGGACAGGTGTCTTTAATACTGATAACAAGTTCAAACAGGTGCCATTAATACAGGTAACGAGTGGAGGACAGAGGAGCCTCTTAAAGAAGAAGTTACAGGTCTGTGAGAGCCAGAAATCTTGCTTGTTTGTAGGTGACCAAATACTTATTTTCCACCATAATTTGCAAATAAATTCATTAAAAATCCTACAATGTGATTTTCTAGATTTTTTTTTCTCATTTTGTCTGTCATAGTTGAAGTGTACCTATGATGAAGATTACAGGCCTCTCTCATCTTTTTAAGTGGGAGAACTTGCACAATTGGTGGCTGACTAAATACTTTTTTGCCCCACTGTATTTAAAATAAAAAACAGAAAACGTATTTGCTTAAGTATTCAGACCCTTTGCTATGAGACTCGAAATTGAGATCAGATGCATCTTGTTTCCATTGAGATGTTTCTACAACTTGATTGGAGTCCACTTGTGGTAAATTCAATTGACTGGACATGATTTGGAAAGGCACACGCCTGTCTATATAAGGTCTCACAGTTGACAGTGCATGTCAGAGCAAAAAACAAGCCATGAGGTCGAAGGAATTGTCTGTGGAGCTACGAGACAGAATTGTCGAGGCACAGATCTGGGGAAGGGTAGCAAAAAAATGTCTGCAGCTTTGAAGGTCCCCAAGAACACAGTGGCCTCCATCATTCTTAACTGGAAGAAGTTTGGAACCACCAAGACTCTTCCTAGAGCTGGCTGCACGGCCAAACTGAGCAATCAGGGGAGAAGGGCCTTTGTTAGGGAGGTGACAAAGAACCCTATGATCACTCTGACAGACCTCCAGGGTTCCTTTGTAGCGATAGGAGAACCTTCTAGAAGGACAACCATCTCTGCAGCACTCCACCAATCAGACCTTTATGGTATAGTGGCCAGACGGAGGCCTCTCCTTAGTAAAAGGCACCTAAAGACTCTTAGACCATGAGAAACAAGATTCTCTAGTCTGGAGAAACCAAGATTGAACACTTTGAACTGAATGCCAAGCATCATGTCTGCAGGAAACCTGGCACCATCCCTACGGTGAAGCATGTTGGTGACAGCATCATACTGTGGGGATGTTTTTCAGTTGCAGGGACTGGTAGTCTAGTCAGGATCGAGGGAAAGATGAACGGAGCAAGATTTATTTATTTATTTTATTTCACCTTTATTTAACCAGGTAGGCAAGTTGAGAACAAGTTCTCATTTACAATTGCAACCTGGCCAAGATAAAGCAAAGCAAGTTCGACACATACAACAACACAGAGTTACACCATGGAGTAAAACAAACATAACAGTCAATAATACAGTAGAAAAATAAATCTATACAATGGAGCAAATGAGGTGAGATAAGAGAGGTAAAGGCAAAAAAAGGCCATGGTGGCGAGGTAAATACAATATAGCAAGTACAACACTGGAATGGTAGATTTGCAGTGGAAGAATGTGCAAAGTAGAATAGAAATAATGGGGTGCAAAGGAGCAAAATAAATAAATACAGTAGGGGAAGAAGGTAGTTGTTTGGGCTAAATTATAGATGGCTAGGTACAGGTGCAGTAATCTGTGAGCTGCTGCTCTTGACAGCTGGTGCTTAAAAGCTAGTGAGGGAGATAAGTGTTTCCAGTTTCAGAGATTTTTGTTAGTTCGTTCCAGTCATTGGCAGCAGAGAACTGTAAGGAGAGGCGGCCAAAGGAGGAATTGGCTTTGGGGGTGACCAGAGAGATATACCTGCTGGAGCGCGTGCTACAGGTGGGTGCTGCTATGGCGACAGCAAGCTGAGATAAGGAGGGATTTTACCTAGCAGAGACTTGTAGATGACCTGGAGCCAGTGGGTTTGGCGACTAGTATGATGCGAGGGCCAGCCAACAGAGAGCGTACAGGTCGCAGTGGTGGGTAGTATATGTGGCTTTGGTGACAAAACGGATGGCACTGTGATAGACTGCATCCAATTTATTGAGTAGGGTATTGGAGGCTATTTTGTAAATGACATCGCCGAAGTCGAGGATCGGTAGGATGGTCAGTTTTACGAGGGTATGTTTGGCAGCATGAGTGAAGGATGCTTTGTTGCGAAATAGGAAGCCAATTCTAGAGTTAACTTTGGATTTGGAGATGTTTGATGTGAGTCTGGAAGGAGAGTTTACACTCTAACCAGACACCTAGGTATTTGTAGTTCCATATATTCTAAGTCAGAACCGTCCAGAGTAGTGATGCTGGACGGGCGGCGCAGGTGCAGGCAGCGATCAATGAAGAGCATGCGTTTAGTTTTACTTGTATTTTAAGAGCAGTTGGAGGCCACGCAAGGAGAGTTGGTATGGCATTGAAGCTCGTCTGGATGGTTGTTAAACACAGTGTCCAAAGAAGGGCCAGAAGTATACAGAATGGTGTCTTGTGCGTAGAGGTGGATCAGAGACTCACCAGCAGCAAGAGCGACATCATTGATGTATACAGAAAAAGAGAGTCGGCCCAAGAATTGAACCCTGTGGCACCCCCATAGAGACTGCCAGAGGCCCGGACAACAAGGGGCAATCAGTTTCACATATGGTGTCCAGAGCACAGCTGGGGGCAGAGGTGGTCTATAGCAGGCGGCAACAGTGACAGACTTTTTTTAGAGAGGTTGGATTTTTAAAAAGTAGAAGTTCAAATTGTTTGGGTACAGACCTGGATAGAGAGATCCCTTGATGAAAACTTGTTTGAGATCGCTCAGAACCTCAGACTGGAGCAAAGTACACATCCAAATAGACAACGACCTAAAGCAACAGAGCACAAGCACACAGCACACAACCAAGACAAAGCGGGAGTGGCTTGGGGACACGTCTCTGAATGTCCTAGAGTGGCCCAGCCAGAGCTCGGACTTGGACCCGATCGAACATCAACTGGAGAGACCTGAAAATAGCTGTGGAGTGATGCTCCCCATCCAACAATTCTACAAACCTGTTTTTGGTTTGTCATAATAGGGGTATTGTGTGTAGATTGATGAGGGGGGAAAACAATTTAATCCATTTTAGAATAAGGCTGTAACGTAACAAAATGTGGAAAAGTCTGAACACTTTCCGAATTCACTGTATCTGTCTATCTTGTATCAGTCCTCTATGTCTTGTCCCCTCTAAAGATAAATGGACTAATAGTAATCATTATGTCACTGTCAGACTCTTCCCTTCGACATGCAGACCCCTGTCTCTGTGTGGCTGTCTGGCCTTTTGTACCCAGGAGCAGACATGATCTAACATAGTCTCTTTTTAAGTCCTTCTGCTACCACATTTCCCCCTCAATATGTTAGGCTAATGTCTTGCCCCTCACCACACCAAGCACTCAGCATTTTAAATCCCCAAACTGTTCATGCCCCTCTTTTTCTTTTGAGTGTGTTTCCCTTCCATTCCATTAAACACCAAGCTCTCCTCTATTTTTCATCCCTAGACTTGTTGGACAACCCTGACACTTCTTTCTGTTCCTCGTCCAATAGTGATTAGTTCGACCAAATAGCTGAAATTAGCAATTGGTAAAAATCTGACTCTCTTTGCCAGCTGGAGCAGATGCTTAAATTAACCATTCAAGGCAAAAATTCAGCTGGCAGGAAGGAGGAATTGGAGATAGATAGATAGACACACACGCACACGCGCACAGTCAATTTGGAGAGAGCGAGAACACACAACACAGAAGAATGACACATAGGGAAGGAAGGAAGGAAGGAAGGAAGGAAGGAAGGACAGGAAGGAAGGAAGGAAGGAAGGAAGGAAGGAAGGAAGGAAAGGAAAGGAAGGAAAGGAAGGCAAGGAAGGAAGGAAGGAAGGAGGAAGGAAGGCAAGGGGAAGGAAAGGTTGAGAGAGACACACATAGACACACAGAGACTGACAGAGTGACTCAGACAGTGAGACACAGACAGAGAGAGCCAGAGACAGTGAGAGAGACACAAACTAGTTTTACATCCAACCTTTTTATGCGCATAAAGTACATTTTGGATAAAAAATGTAATGACAAGCCTGATGGAAACAGAACATTTGTCGGTAATCTTTCCAAATGTCGACAAAACAAAATACGCTAGAAAAGGTGGCATCTTTTTGTGTCGGTAAAATTTATTATGTGAAAAATGTGGTGGAATGCTTTTATGGGCAAATATTGACACAAGGCCATCATTTTGAAGTAAACTTGGAGTCACACGATGATATGTGGTGTGGTCCTCCCACTACGACTTGGGAAAGCATACAGTTTATTAGGCTACAGATGAAAAAGTTACGATGAACTTCACAGAGTGGTGAAAGTGCAAGGTGATGAACGATGCTCCTTTCTTATTCTGGTGACACGATCATCAATGCTTGGCTGCTGTTTGAAAAAATATATATAATCTCACTCTTCTGTCCATAATAATCTCATCGTGTAGGCCTGTGGTCACCAGCCTTTTCTAAATCAAGATCACTTTCTGAGACCTAAAGCAAGATCTACCACTCAGATTTTTTAAAACATTACTTAAATAACATAAGCCTATGCAACATTAACCAATTAAAAACAGTACTGTAGCAATGAAGTTTTGTACAGTAAACTATAGGCCCAATACATTATTGCATATTGGCTATGCTTGAATTTACATGCCAATGTTGTTCTTCTGAGACCATTTTGAAATTACATTTCAAAATTGTAGGTATTTGATCACACGAGTAATCTATCATTTGTTGTATTACTTGTGAGTCACAGCTGAGCATAATAATTGTTTTATTTTACTGGACTGATGGCCTGCATCTGATGGTCTGTTTTAGGGGAGGGAGCAGCGGTGAGGCTGCCTCTCACTGGACTCACCATCCCTGCGCTCTCCGTCCCTCCGCTGAGAAAAGTGGACAGGCTTCTAGCTGATGGTGAAACTCAAGTCGCATCGCATTATTTCTGCCTCATACACCAATTCATGTTGTTCCTCCTATGAACAGAGAAAGTGAAATATTCCTCGATATTAAAAAAGCCGCAAGCCGCTAATAATAACAACACAATGTTATTAAAACACTTTGCTACTCATTCATTGCAGCTGCAGTGCTGGTTGCAGTGGAAGTAGGGAAAACGCTTATGAAAGTTTATGGCTTATGAAAGTGTTGACAGTGCTGAATAACAACTTAAACAGGAACTTACTTATAAACACAGCAGCTCTTTGCTGTATTCATTGAGTCTCTCTCTAGTCATGGTTTTAAAAGTTGTGAAATCTCACAGTATCAACTTTGCTGTGCGTTCAAAGCTTCTTTTTACGGCCTATTGCTTGGGGAAACTGTGCAGACAGAGTGATCTGAGCTATCTGATTGGCCAGCGATAGGCCTATAGGTACACTTGATTTTCTCTCTGGGCATGCCGGGTATGCGGAGTTCTAACTTCCTCGTTGAAAATGGGAACACTTTGCCTTCCCAGGCTTGGGCTGCTGAATCAAGTGCACCAACAGCATTGTTGTTTTTTACAGAAATGTTTGGAGATCGACCAGTTGGTGACCACTGATGTAGGCTATACCCGCACTGTCTCTATACCCGCACTCAAATCAAATCAAATCAAAGTTTATTTGTCACGTGCGCTGAATACAACAGGTGGAGACCATACAGTGAAATGCTTACTTACAGGCTCTAACCAATAGTGCGTAGAAAAAATAGTATGTGTGTGTGTAGGTAAGTAAAGAAATAAAACAACAGTAAAAAGACATTTGAAAATAAGAGTAGCAAGACTATATACAGACACCGGTTAGTCAGGCTTATTGAGGTAGTATGTACATGTAGGTATGGTTAAAGTGACTATTCATATATGATGATCAGAGAGTAGCAGTAGCGTAAAAAGAGGGGTTGGCGGGTGGTGGGACACAATGCAGATAGCCCGGTTAGCCAATGTGCGGGAGCACTGGCTGGTCGGGCCAATTGAGGTAGTATGTACATGAATGTAAAGTTAAAGTGACTATGCATCTCAGATAAGCAGAGAGTAGCAGCAGCGTAAAAGAGGGGTTGGGGGGGGGCACACAATGCAAATAGTCCGGGTAACCATCTGGTTACCTGTTCAGGAGTCTTATGGCTTGGGGGTAAAAACTGTTGAGAAGCCTTTTTGTCCTAGACTTGGCAGGAAACTTTGTCTGCAAACTTTATGATGGTGTTGGAGTCGTGCCTGGCCAAGCAGTCGTGTGTGAACAGGGAGTACAGGAGGGGACTGAACACGCACCCTGGGGAACTCCAGTGTTGAGGATCAGCGTGGCAGATGTGTTGCTACCTACCCTCACCACCTGGGGGCGGCACGTCAGGAAGTCCAGGGTCCAGAAGGAGGGAGGTGTTTAGTCCCAGGTTCCTTAGCTTAGTGATGAGCTTTGAAGGTACTATGGTGTTGAACGCTGAGCTGTAGTCAATGAATAGCATTCTCACATAGGTGTTCCTTTTGTCCAGGTGGGAAAATGCAGTGTGCAGTGCAATAGAGATTGCATCATCTGTGGATCTGTTTGTGCGGTATGCAAATTGGTGTAGGTCTAGAGTTTCTGGGATAATGGTGTTGATGTGAGCCATTACCAGCCTTTCAAAGCACTTCATGGCTATGGACGTGAGTGCCACGGGTCTGTAGTCATTTAGGCAGGTTGCCTTTGTGTTCTTGGGCACAGGGACTATGGTGGTCTGCTTGAAGCATGTTGGTATTACAGACTCAATCAGGGACATGTTGAAAATGTCAGTGAAGACACCTGCCAGTTGGTCAGCACATGCACGGAGCACACGTCCTGGTAATCCATCTGGCCACGCAGCCTTGTGAATGTTGACCTGTTTAAAGGTTTTACTCACGTCGGCTACGGAGAGCGTGATCACACAGTCGTCCGGAACAGCTGATGCTCTCATGCATGCCTCAGTGTTGCTTGCCTCGAAGCGAGCATAGAAGTGATTTTGCTCGTCTGGTAGGCTCGTGTCACTGGGCAGCTCGCGGCTGTGCTTCCTTTTGTAGTCTGTAATGGTTTGCAAGCCCTGCCACATCCGACGAGCGTCGAAGCCGGTGTAGTATGATTCAATCTTAGCCCTGTATTGACGCTTTGCCTGTTTGATGGTTCGTTGGAGGGCATAGCAGGATTTCTTGTAAGCTTCCGGGTTAGAGTCCCGCACCTTGAAAGCGGCAGCTCTACCCTTTAGCTCAGTGCGAATGTTGCCTGTAATCCATAGCTTCTGGTTGGGGTATGTACGTACAGTTTCTGTGGGGACGACGTCATCAATGCACTTATTGATAAAGCCAGTGACTGATGTGGTGTATTCCGCAATGTCATCGGAAGAATCACGGAACATGTTCCAGTCTGTGATAGCAGTCTGTCTCTATACCCGCACTGTCTCTATACCCGCACTGTCTCTATACCCGCACTGTTTCTGTTGGCTAGAGCGCACGTGCCAATACCAGAGTGGGAACACTTGCTATATATTGCAAAATGTTTTGTGAGAAAACCATCAGTAGAATTGAAAATGCGATGGACATTTTTTTTTCGGTACATGGGAATATAACTGCAAAAGGTGTTTCTATGTGCAGTACGTCATCACGCACAGCCTTTTATCCACAACAAGTCAATTAGATGGAAACACATCTCTGGTGGGAAAATGTGCATATTGTTTTTATGCAGATTTTTGAATATTCACATAAAACTGTCGCCAATTGCATCGAAACCTAGCTACTGATGATACATGTATAAGGATAAGAAATGGCATATTCTTAGTTTCAGCCAATTAGTGTGGGAAGTCACTGGTAATTAACTCTCTGGGGACCCCGAGGAATAGTCATGCACTCGTTTACATAATAATGATGAGAGCAGTGCGCTCCCTCTTCTCCCCTTCTCTCTCTCTTTCTCTCGCTCTCCTCCCCCTCTCTCTCTCTCTCCCTTTCTCTTTCCTCTATCTTCTCTCTCTTTCTCTCTCTCTCCTCCACCCCTCTCTCTTTCTCTCTCTCTCCYCCCCCCWCTCTCTCTCTCTCTCTCTCTCTCTTTCTCTTTCCTCTATCTTCTCTCTCTCTTTCTCTCTCTCTCCTCCACCCCTCTCTCTCTCCCTCTCCTCCCCTCTCTCCATTTCTCTCTCTCCTCCCCCTCTCTTTCTCTCCCTCTCCTCCCCTCTTTCTCTCTCTTTCCTCTCTCCTCTCTCTGCTCTGGCCCCATGGACAAAGACAAAGACGCATATCCCACTCTTTTGCACTCTTTCTTTCTTCTCTTTCTCAACTCTGCCTTCCTGGACCAAGAGATACATGTATCCCACAATTTCTTCCCCTCTGATAACTGAAACTGTAGGGTTGAATCCCATATGACTGTAGCATATTCCTGCCAATCAGATGGACTCTACACATTGACTTTTCTCTTGTTGAATTGAGGAATATTATTACCTTCCATGCAGGTGTCAAGGCTTGCTATCTGGATCTAGATTGATTAGCGAGAGAAATCATACACATCTGTGCAAATCTAAATTGTTGTGTCAGATTGATGTCTGCCGCTCGTTTTTTCTTTCCCTCTGCTGTTTCCTTGAAAGCCTAGTTTACTAATGGAAATATATGATCATCCTTTTTTCTTCTCTCCTTTCCTCTCTTCGTCCTTTGGCCTTTGACCTTTGGCCTGTGCCAACACTGCAGCATTTAATTTTCCACTGCACACTGATAGGGACATTGAGGGGGGAAATTATATTTTTGGACAAAGAGCTGTTCTCTCTTCTGTAAAGGGATTCACAGCAAAACAGGATAGCATACGTCCTGGGTCAACGGCCATAATGTTAACAGGTGGCTATGGTTAGGAGGTAAAGTAAAAGAATACATGCACACATTTCATGTCTTGCAGCAGGTGCATTAGACAGGTGCATGCTGGTAGTAGCAGGAATAGAACAGAAGCGCTAGGGTCATGAATTGACTTAAGATGAACAGTTTGCGATATGATTATTCTGAGTTTTTATACTGTTCAACTAGACCTTACAATCCACTATTTTCCTTTTCACATGGGTTACATGTAGCTAAGGGGCAGCAAGTGAGTGAAGAAGAGAAAACGTAACACACAGAAATTCATGTCTGCGGGGTTGTGTGTTTTCTCACTGCCGTGCCTCTTATTTTCCTCCATGTTCCTTTGATAGCGTCGTACGGAGTCCGGATTAAAGCTTTAAGTTCACTTCCTGTTTCATTAAAGGAGCTTTAATTTAATTAACCAACGCGGCATGAGCTCCCTCCGCTAGCTCCGCTCGCTATCCTGCCCCTGACACAAAAACACACACACCCTATGTTCCTTACTGAAGGTTTCAGACCCTCAGAGGGGAAGAAGGGAAGCAAAAAAGAAGATGAAGAAAAATGTATCCTGGCTTCCAAGGAGGAAGTGTCATTTTAATCAGCCCTCCACTTATATGGCATTAACATCGCAGAGGAGAGAGTGGAGTGGTGCAGGCAGAGACACAGCACAGCCTAGTGCTTAGTGCCAGCTATACCCTGTCCAGGCTGTACCTAGGTCAGATGTTAACCAGAATATTAGCCAGAATACAATGATCTGAATGGAGTCAGCTTTTACGGTTTCATAATATTTGCCACGCTCATTAGCACGAATCTATCCAATCTCACAGTACAGCATTGCTACAGTATAATGCTGTACTGTGAGATTGGATTTGAGATACAGTTCCAGTCCAAATTTGGAAACACCTACTCATTCAAGGGTTTTACTACGTGATTCCATATAGGTTATTTCATAGTTTTGATGTCTTCACTATTATTCTACAATGTAGAAAATAGTACAAATAAATAAAAACCCTTGAATGAGTAGGTGTGTCCAAACTCAAATCAAATATCAAATAACATTTTATTTGTCACATACACATGGTTAGCAGATGTTAATGCGAGTGTAGTGAAATGCTTGTGCTTCTAGTTCTGACAATGCAGTAATAACCAACGAGTAATCTAACCTAACAATTCCACAACTACTAATCAAATCAAATCAAATCAAATTTTATTAGTCACATACACATGGTTAGCAGATGTTAATGCGAGTGTAGCGAAATGCTTGTGCTTCTAGTTCCGACAATGCAGTAATAACCAACAGTAATCTAACCTAACAATTCCACACTACTACCTTACACACACACACAAGTGTAAAGGGATAAAGAATATGTACATAAAGATATATGAATGAGTGGTGGTACAGAACGGCATGGCAGATGCAGATGATGGTAGAGAGTCGTATAATTACGTATGATATGAGTACTGTAGGGTATGTAACAACATAAAGTGGCATAGTTTAAAGTGGCTAGTGGTACATGTATTGCATAAAGATGGCAAAGATGCAGTAGATATATAGAGTACAGTATATACATATGAGATGGGTAATGTAGGGTATGTAAACATTGTATTAAGTGGCATTGCTTAAAGTGGCTAGTGGTACATTTTTACATAATTTCCATCAATCCATTTTTAAAGTGCTGGAGTTGAGTCAGTATGTTGGCAGCGGCCGCTAAATGTTAGTGTGCTGTTTAACAGTCTGATGGCCTTGAGATAGAAGCTGTTTTTCAGTCTCTCGGTCCCGGCTTTGATGCACCTGTACTGACCTCGCCTTCTGGATGATAGCGGTGAACAGGCAGTGGCTTGGGTGGTTGTTGTCCTTGATGATCTTTATGGCCTTCCTGTGACATCGGGTGGTGTAGGTGTCCTGGAGGGCAGGTAGTTTGCCCCTGGTGATGCGTTCTGCAGACCTCACTACCCTCTGGAGAGGCCTTACGGTTGTGGGCGAGCAGTTGCCGTACCAGGCGGGGATACAGCCCGACAGGATGCTCTCGATTGTGCATCTGTAAAGTTTGTGAGTGCTTTTGTGACAAGCCGAATTTCTTCAGCCTCCTGAGGTTGAAGAGGCGCTGCTGCGCCTTCTTCACAACGCTGTCTGTGTGGGTGACCAATTCAGTTTGTCCGTGATGTGTACACCAGGAACTTAAAACTTTCCACCTTTCCCACTACTGACCCGTCGATGTGGATAGGGGTGCTCCCTCTGCTGTTTCCTGAAGTCCACAATCATCTCCTTGTTTTTGACGTTGAGTATGAGGTTATTTTCCTGACACCACACTCGAGGGCCCTCACCTCCTCCCTGTAGCCGTCTCGTCGTTGTTGGTAATCAAGCCTACCACTGTAGTGTCATCCGCAAACTTGATGATTGAGTTGGAGGCGTGCATGCCACGCAGTCGTGGGTGAACAGGGAGTACAGGAGAGGCTCAGAACGCACCCTTGTGGGGCCAGTGTTGAGGATCAGCGGGTGGAGGATGTTGTTACCTACCCTCACCAACCTGGTGGCGGGCCCGTCAGGAAGTCCCAGGATCCCAGTTGCACAGGGCGGTCTAGACCCAGGGTCTCGAGCTTGATGACAGTTGTTGGAGCGTACTATGCGGTTGTAAATGCTGAGCTGTAGTCGATGAACAGCATTCTCACGTAGGTATTCCTCTTGTTCAGATGGATTAGGGCAGTGTTGCAGTGGGTTGCGATTGCGTCGTCTGTGGACCTATTGGGGCGTAAGCAAATTGGAGTTGGCTGGGCAGGGTGTGTCAAAGTCAAATGGACGAGGGCCAAATTAAAAAATTTAGCTACAAGCCGAGGGCCGGACTGTTCGAATGTTTCATTGAAAAATTTTTAAAATGACGCATATAGTCTAGTGAACCTAATTGAACCCTACTGAAAACCTAACAAATATATTCCAATATGATCAATAAATAAAGCAATATTTTCTTATGCTCTGTCAGTTAATCTTTAATTTTCAACAGACACAAAATAACAAATTTCCTTTATATAAAAATCCCCATAACATGAACATTAAATGAAAGAAACCGGTATTCAAGCACCATCAGTAGCCTATATTTTCTATTTTAGCAAAATGGGCTAAATTTACTTCAAAGAAAAAACAATAAATAGCAATTTTCTATCATCCACTCAACTGAAATTATTTTAAAATATAATTGGATTGAATACAATAAAATAAAGTGCCAAAAATCCTATTAATCAAAAACAACACTTTGTTTAAGGAGAAGTAACATGCAGTTGAAAACAAATATTAAACTTTAACTTTTAAACTTGAACTGAGTAAAAACTCTAAATATGTGATTGCACAGTAATGTTCACTTGTTTGAGCGTTGCAGTGATACTTGGTGGTCCCATCTTTTCCACAAAGTTCATCACATGTTCGGTAAGGCTCTGAGCTGAGGAAATCCTCAGAATTTGAGTGAGGTGTTCAGCAGTAAGTCGACTTCTGTGTGATGTTTTGTTCATGTTCATCAAAGAAAACAGTTTTCACACAGGTATGTGCTGCCAAACATAGACAACGTTTGAGCAGCCTGGATGCGCAGCTGGCATTGTGTCGGGGAGGAAACGGCGAACTCCGCAGCAACCACTGCCATATTTTGCCGCTCAGTGCATCAATTGCATTGAGGTCAATCAACTCCATTGGAGGTTTGGTTGGTGAGCTTTCCACGTCAACAGCAAATGGGTTACCGAGCAGATTCCAACCTGCTTTTTTGTGCTTCAAAGTCAGCAAATCGGCGTCGAAAGTCAGCGGCAAGCATACTATTTTATCAGCCAACTGTGCGCTCGGAACGCACTTGTAGAGAGCTTCTCTTTCATGGTCTGGCAGCTGGGAAAGTGGCTCAAATTTTCTTTCCGCCGATCTGCGTCTCCCACAGAGTCAGTTTGGTTTTAAATGCCTTCACTTACTGTACATATCAGAGATGACGATCCCGACCCTGCAGCTGCAAGTTCATTGCATTCAGATGACTCGTAATGTCACACAGAAAAGCCATTTCACAACAAACATTTCGTCTCGGAGTTGTGTTGTGTCTTTCCTTTGCTGTCCAAGAACAGACAAATCTCCTCACGAAGCTCGAAAACTCTTTGAAGCACCTTTCCTGGCTTAGCCATCGCACCTCTGTGTGATAAGGCAAATCACCATGCTCCGTTTTCTAACTCCGTCAGAAATGCCTTGAACTGGCGGTGATTGCATTGTGGGAAATGTAGATTGGTGCGTGTAAAAAGATCTGCGGGCTGCGGCTTGCTGCGGTCTGCGGGCCGTTCTAATAATAAATCAGATCATCCCAGGGCCGTAAAAAACCTTCTCGCGGCCGGATGTGGCCCGCGGGCCTTGACTCTGACAATATGTGGTCTAGGGTGTCAGGTAGGGTGGAGGTGATATGGTCCTTGACTAGTCTCTCAAGCACTTCATGATGACGGAAGTGAGTGCTACGGGGCGGTAGTCGTTTAGCTCAGTTACCTTAGCGTTCTTGGGAACAGAGAACAATGGGGCCCTCTTGAAGCATGTGGGAATATGTGGGATAAGGATTATTGAATATGTCCCACACACCAGCCAGCTGGTCTGCGCATGCTCTGAGGACGCGCTGGGGATGCCGTCTGGGCCTGCAGCCTTGCGAGGGTTAACACGTTAATGTTTTACTCACGTCTGCTGCAGTGAAGGAGAGTCGCAGGTTTTGGTAGCGGCCATGTCAGTGGCACTGTATTGTCCTCAAAGCGAGCAAAGAAGTTATTTAGTCTGTCTGGGAGCAAGACATCTGGTCGGCGACGGGCTGGTTTTCTTTTTGTAATCCGTGATTGACTGTAGACCCTGCCACATACCTCTTGTGCCTGAGCCGTTGAATTGCAACTCTACTTTGTCTCTATACTGACGCTTAGCTTGTTTGATTGCCTTGCGGAGGAATAGCTACACTGTTGTATTCGTTCATGTTTTCGGTCACCTTGCCCTGGTTAAAGGCAGTGGTTCCGCTTTCAGTTTTGTGCGAATGCTCCATCAATCCACGGTTTCTGGTTTGGGAATTTTTTTATAATTGCTCTGGGTACGACATCGCCGATGCACTTTCTAATGAACTCGCTCACCGAATCACGTATTCGTCAATGTTGTTGTTGGACGCAATACGGAACATATCCCAATCCACATGATCGAAGCAGTCTTGAAGCGTGGAATCAGATTGGTCGGACCAGCGTTGAACAGACCTGAGCACATGAGCTTCTTGTTTTAGTTTCTGTCTGTAGGCTGGAAGCAACAAAATGGAGCCGTGGTCAGCTTTTCCGAAAGGAGGGCGGGGCAGGGCCTTATATGCGTTGCGGAAGTTAGAATAACAATGATCCAGGGTTTTACCAGCCCTGGTTGCACAATCGATATGCTGATATAATTTAGGGAGTCTTGTTTTCAGATTAGCCTTGTTAAAATCCCCAGCTACAATGAATGCAGCCTCAGGATATGTGGTTTCCAGTTTACATAGAGCCAAATAAAGTTTATTCAGGGTCATCAATGTGTCTGCTTGGGGGTGGAATATATACGGCTGTGATTATAATCAAAGAGAATTCCCTTGGTAGATAATGCGGTCGACATGTGATTGTGAGGAATTCTAAGTCAGGTGAACAGAAGGACTTGAGTTCCTGTATGTTGTTATGATCACACCACATCTCGTTAATCATAAGGCATTCCCCCCCCCGCCCCTCTTCTTATCAGAAAGATGCTTGTTTCTGTCGGCGCGATGCGTGAAGAAACCAGCTGGCTGCACCGACTCCGATTGCATCTCTCGAGTGAGCCATGTTTCCGTGAAGCAAAGAACGTTACAGTCTCTGATGTCTCTCTGGAAGGCAACTCTTGCTCGGATTTCATCAACCTTGTTGTCAAGAGACTGGACATTGGCGAGTAGTATGCTAGGGAGCGGTGCGCGATGTGCCCGTCTCCGGAGCCTGACCAGAAGACCGCTTCGTTTGCCACTTTTACGGCGACGTTGTTTAGGTTCGCCGGCTGGGATCAGATCCATTGTATTGGGTGGAAGGCAAAACACAGGATCCGCTTCGGGAGAGTCATATTCCTGGTCGTAATGATGTTGAGTTGACGTTGCTCTTATATTCAGTAGTTCCTCCCGACTGTATGTAATAAAACCTAAGATTACCTGGGGTACCAATGTAAGAAATAACACGTAAAAAAATAACGCGTTTCCTAGGAACGCTAAGCGAGGCGGCCATCTCTGTCTGCGCCGGAAGTACTTTTGACTGGTTCTGTACATACTGTACATTTATATCCTTACTGTCATATATTCCTCTTACCAATATGTGAGGAACTGAAAGCGTCCCACATTCCCATCCACATCCTGTGGCCTGAGTTTCTTTCCCATTGATTGGTTAGTTGAAGGCCTGTATCAGGATGTCAGGGGGTGGGTGGCAGCCTCATTCTGTCAGAGTGTGGACAGACAGTGGTTAGGATACATGCCCTCTCATGACCGTCACACATATCACAGCTCTCAAACTAGGACAAAGTCATGAGACGAGATCAATCCTCAACAATTTAACAAAAGGTAAGGCATTTGCCCTTGTTTTGCATTTGTATTAATCTATGTCCGTTCGTCTGGCAGTATCGATCCTCCTATCTCTCTCCCTCTACTCTCTCTCCCTCTATCTCCTATCTCTCTCCTCCTATCTCTCTCCCTCTACTCTCTCTCCCTCTATCTCCTATCTCTCTCCTCCTATCTCTCTCCCTCTACTCTCTGTCCTCACATCTCTGTACCTCTCATCACTCTCCCTCTCTTATCTCTCTCCTCCTCTCTCCTTCTAACTCTTTCCCTCTTTCCTCTTCTTCTCTCCCCTTTCTCTCTCTCCTATCTCTCTGCCTCTCCTCTCTCTTCTTCTCCCTCTTCCCTTCCTCCTCTCTCCTCCCATCTTTCTCCCTCTTATCTCTCTCTCCCATATCTCTCCCTCTCTTATCTCTCTCTCCTATCACTCTCCCTCTCCTCTCTCTCCTCCCATCTCTTTCCCGCTCCTCTCTCTCCTCCCATCTATCCCTCTGCCCTCTCTCTCCCTCTCCTCCAATCTCTCTCCTCTCTCTCCCCACTCACATCATATCTCTCTCCCTCTTCTCTAATATCTCTCCCTCTCCTCTCTCTCCCCCTTCTCTCCCTGTCCCCTCTCTCTCCCTCTCCTCCTATCTCTCCCCTCTCTTATCATATCTCTACCCTCTCTCATCATACCTCTCTCCCTCTCCTCTCTCTCCATCTACTCTAATATCTCTACCTCTCCTCTTCTCTCGCACTCTCCTCTGTGTCCTCTCTCTCTTCCCTCTCTCCTCCTATCTCTCTCCCTCTCCTCTCTCTCCCTCTGTCTCTCTCCTTCTCATCTCTCCCTCTCCTCCTATCTCTCCTCTCTGGCACTCTCCTCTGTCTCCTCTTTCTCTTCCCTCTCTCCTCCTATCTCTCTCCCTCTCCTCTCTCTCCCTCTATCTCCTATCTCTCTCCTCCTATCTCTCTCCCTCTACTCTCTCTCCTCACATCTCTGTACCTCTCATCGCTCTTCCTCTCTTATCTCTCTCCTCCTCTTCCAACTCTCTCGCTCTCTTCTCTCTCCTCCTATCTCTCTCCCTCTCTCTCTCCTCTTCTTGATCTACTCCAGTGTTATTTAATGGACTCCTGCTGGCTTTATCTCTCCTAATGAAGCAGCGTGAAGCAACAGTGAGGGGCGTGTGTGTGTGTGTGTGTGCATGCATGCTTGTGTGCATGTGTGTGTGCACGCGTATGCGTACGTGTGTGTGTGCATGCGTGTGTGTGTGTGAGGTAGCATTGAGGGTCCTGGTTACACAGCATGTTGTTATAAATGTGTACCTCAGAGCACCAGCAGCACTTCTCTGCTAAGGCCTGTTCTGACTGTTCACTCCCAGAGCCACTCATATCCTCCTCTCCTCTCACCCTCCCCGGGATACCTCTTTCTGGTGAATGCATCATGGCTGCATCCGTCCTGAGCTGTGCTGCTTAGGGCTGGCTCATGACACGTCCAGTAATGATAGGCGGTGGTGGAGGGATGGGGGGGGGGGTGATGTGGTGAGGAGGGATGGATATGTAGAGGCTGACAGGGAGAGAGGGTGACAGGGAGGGTGGTTTACAAAAGGGTTTTCTGGGAAGGGTGACATATTCTAAGCTTTTGACATGAGTCAATTGACATGGCAGTCTCTGTCGTATCAATTTACAGGACAAGTGTTTCAGGGACATACTGTAGGTAAGGAGGCCCATGTCCAGGCAGCCATAGATGAGAGAAGTGGGAAACCAGAGGACAAGGCACTGTTATTGTTGAGTAAGTGTGCCTTACATGTTTTTCATGCCTAAAGGGGGTTGTAGCTCTTCCGTCTCTCTCGCTTTCTCATTTTTCTCTTTCTCTCCGTCTCTGTCTCTCGCTCTCTCTTTGTACTTTTACCCAATCAAGCCTAAGGGCATCACATCAAATTGATATTACAGTAAGTGAAAGGCTGTTTGGTTTGACCCGATGGCAGGTGCTGAGTTATTTGTAAGTGGTACTCTAACTGATAGGATCCAGTCCGTTTTGTGTTGTCTGGTTGATTTGCTCTGACTGCTGTCATATCTCTATTGTAGATAGTGTGCTTCTCTCTGTTCATAATGTGAACAGCAGTGGACTCTTGCTCTGTGGATGGGCTGTTAACACAACAGGGTGAGTCGTGCCTGGCCGTGCAGTCATGAGTGAACAGGGAGTACAGGAGGGGACTGAACACTCACCCCTGAGGGGCCCCCGAGTTGAGGATCATTGGGGCGGATGTGTTGTTACCTACCCTTACCACCTGGAGGCGGCCCATCAGGAAGTCCAGGATCCAGTTGCAGAGGGATGTGTTTAGTCCCAGGGTCCTTAGCTTAGTGATGAGCTTCAAGGGCACTTTGGTGTTGAACGCTGAGCTGTAGTCAATGAAATAGCATTCTCACATAGGTGTTACTTTCGTCCAGGTGGGAAAGGGCAGTGTGGAGTGCAATAGAGATTGCATCATCTGCAAATCTGTTGGGGCGGTATGCAAATTGAGTGGGTCTAGGGTTCCTGGGATAATGGTGTTGTGAGCCATGACCAGCCTTTCAAAGCACTTCATGGCTACAGACTTGAGTGCTACGGGTCGTTAGTCATTTAGGCAGGTTACATTAGTGTTCTTGGGCACAGGGATTATGGTGGTCTGCTTGAAACATGCTGGTATTACCGACTTCGACAGGGAGAGGTTGAAAATGTCAGTGATAACACTTGCCAGTTGGTCAGCGCATGCTCTGAGTACATGTCCTGGTAATCCGTCTGGCCCAGAGGCCTTGTGAATGTTGACCTGTTTAACAGTCTTACTCACATCGGCTGCGGAAAGCGTGATCACACAGTCGTCCGGAACAGCTGATGCTTTCATACATGTTTCAGTGTTACTTGCCTCGAAGCGAGCACAGAAGTAATGTAGCTAGTCTGGTAGGCTCGTGTCACTGGGCAGCTCTCGGATGTGCTTCCCTTTGTAGTTTGTAATAGTTTGCAAGCCCTGCCACATCCGACGAGCGTCGGAGCCGGTGTAGTACGATTCAATCTTAGTCCTGTATTGATGCTTTGCCTGTTTGATGGTTCATCGGAGGATATAGCGGGATTTCTTATAAGCTTCCGGGTTAGAGTCCCGCTCCTTGAAAGCGGCAGCTCTACCCTTTACCTCAGTGCGGATGTTGCCTGTCATCCATGGCTTCTGGTTGGGGTATGTACGTACAGTCACTGTGGGGACGACGTCATCAATGCTCTTATTGATAAAGCCAGTGACTTATGTGGTGTACTCCTCAATGCCATCGGAAGAATCCCGGAACATCTCAGTCTGTGCTAGCAAAACAGTCCTGTAGTTTAGCATCTGCTTCATCTGACCACTTTTTTATTGACCGAGTCACTGGTGCTTCCTGCTTTAATATTTGCTTGTGAGGAGGAATCAGGACGATAGAATGATGGTCAGATTTGCCAGATGGAGGGTGAGGGAGAGCTTTGTACACGTCTCTGTGTGTGGAGTAAAGATGGTCTAGAGTTTTTTTTCTCCCTCTGGTTGCACATTTAACATGCTGGTAGAAATTTGGTAAAACGTATTTAAGTTTCCCTGCATTAAAGTCCCCGGCCACTAGGAGCACCACCTCTGGATGAGCTTTTTCCTGTTTGCTTATGGCAGTATACAGCTCATTGAGTGCGGTCTTAGTGCCAGCATTGGTCTGTGGTGGTATGTAGACAGCTACGAAAAATATAGATAAACTCTCTAGGTAGATAGTGTGGTCTACAGCTTATCATGAGATACTCTAACTCAGGCGAGCAAACTTTGAGACTTTCTTAGATATTGTGCCCCAGCTGTTGTTTACAAATAGACCTCCACCCCTTGTCTTGCCAGAGACTGCTGTTCTATCCTGCCGATATAATGTATAACCCACTAGCTGTATGTTTTTCACGTTGTCGTTCAGCCACAATTTGGTGAAACATAAGATATTACTGTTTTTAATGTTCCGTTGGTAGGATATACTCGCTTTTAGTTCGTCCAATTTAATTTCCAGCGGTTGTATATTGGCCAATAGTACCGATGGCAAAGGCAGAGTAGCCACTCGTCGGCGATCCTCACAAGGCATCCGGATCTCCTTCCGCGATAACGTTTCCTTCTCTTTCTACTGTGACTGACGGGGATGAGGGCCTGTTCGGGTGTCTGGAGTAAATCCCTCTCGTCCAACTCATTAAAGAGTCATTCTACGTCCAGTTCAAGGTGAGTAATCACTGTTCTGATGTCCAGAAGCTCTTTCCGGTCATAAGACACGGTGGCAGAAACATTATGTCCAAAATAAGTTACAGAATAACGCTAAAAAACATACACAATAGCACAATTGGTTACGGGATCGTAAAATGGCAGCCATCTCCTTCGGCGCCATTCTTCTGGATTCAAGTCTAAGTGGTTATTTACTGTAAATACTGGAGGGTTCATCATATGCTAATCCTACTCAGGATGAAGAATCAGTGTCTTTATAGTGAGTGGGGAATGATCTCTTGGTGTAATGAATATGTTGGGAGACAGATGCTGATTTCAAACACAGGGCGCACAGGTGTTTATTGTAAAGGACCACAGGAGGAGGAAGGTAGCTGGGTCCAGGGACAGGCAGAAGGTCATACACAGGGAGTCTGAACAGGTAACAGTACAGGCAGGGGAAAGGCTAATGACGTAGTCCGGGAGATCAGGCAAGAGTTTGATGACAGGAATAGTCAAAAAGGCGTCGTAGGTGAGGATGGCCAAAAACTCAGAATAGAACATGTAACAAAAACAAACAATACCTCACAATGATGTGGTGCAAGGAACTGAACTACTGTAAATAGTGTGTGTAAATGACCTACAGGTGTGTAAACAGGTGATCAGAATTCCAGTGATTGGGATCTGGAGAGTGAGCTGCGTTCCGGGATCTATGTGTTTGTAAGCTGGAAAGTAAGCTAGGAAGTGAGCTGCGTTCAGGGGATCTACGTGTTTGAGATTGTGAGTTGGATGCAGATGTTACAGTACCCCCCCCTCCACGGGCGGCTCTTTACGGCGTAGGAAGCTGAGCACGGGGACGCGTTCAGGGGATCTACGTGTTTGAGAGTGTGAGTTGGAAGCAGTTGTTACACTTGGTTGTATTCTTTTGACAACTCTTTTATATTCCTGTATTTTATTCCCCTCGGTGTATTTTCCACTGTGAGTTATTATCATTTTAATGTCCCTCAATGTATTTATTTCTCAGTTTCCTTATAGGTACACCTCTTCATTCTCACTCAAGTCATTCAGGCATTGTCTTGTACTACATTTCCTGTCTCTCTCTCTCCCTCCCTCTCTCTCTCTCATCTCTCTCTCCATCTACTTTCTCTCTCTCTCATCTCTCTCTCCATCTACTTCCTCTCTCTCACTCTCACTCTCAGATGAATAAACAAGAGGGCTGTTGTTGTTTAGGTCGGCTGGGCTGCAGGTGAGGTGGAAGTGGATCTAGGTACACAGCCTGAAACACTAACAAAATAGTCAATGGACAGACACAAATTGGCAGTTGTGTTTTATCAACCCTCTTCCCAATCTTATTGCCTTTAGAGGGCACTTGATAGACAGCATATTACTTTGACAATTAGATTCAGATGCAATACTTTATTTCCATACCAACAGAAGTTGTTAAGAATTCAACTTAGAGTTTCCAATTAAAAACAGTGACAAATGTTACACATGCAGTCATTGTGCATAGCTTATACATACATTAGACACAGTACACATGCTCTAAAAGTTTATCTGCAATATAAATATGGTCCTTGCAATTACATCCACTCTGTTTCAATGTCTTACAAGTGATTCCCACTGTCACATAGAAAGCTACCAGCTGATAACAACACACAGTCCCTCTCCACTCCTTCCCATCCTCTGTATTATACTGTATATGAATCCTTTGGAAGGTTCTATATGACCGTTTACAGCCTTGACACAGCACCCAGGGCTAAGATGACATTCACAGACAAACAGAATGTGTATCTGTGTTCCAAATGGCACCCTATTCCTTATATGGTGCAAGACTGTTGATCAGAGCCCTGTTACTGTATATGGGCCCCTGACATAGTGCACTACATAGAGATTAGGGTGCCATTTGGGACAGAGGCAGTGTCTGTGCTGTAGCCAGGGGATGTGCTGTACAGTAAAACTCTATGGGGCCATCATAATGCGATTAGCGATACGACCTGAGGTCAAAAGGTCAAATAGGGGTGGTTATATTTGTCGTGTTTCACTGGTCAGATATGTACAAGTGGGTAACCTGTACGAGTGTGAGGTGTAAAATTTTAATGTGTTTTTTTGCATATCACAACTCCCTCTGAGACATCCTCAGAGAGTGGGGTCACGGCCAGGGATAAGACATTATTGACGGCGACCCTGGAGCAAATAGGGTTAAGGGCAGATGGACACATTTTCACCTTGTCGGCTCGTGGATTCGGTTACTGGCCCAACACTTTAACTGCTAGGCTACCTGTGTGTGTGTGTGCGTGCGTGTGCGTATGTTCGTTCGTCACTGTGTGTGGGTTGTGTACAGCTGTTGTATGCTAGTCAGTCAGTTGGCGTTTGCTCAGCCTTCTAACCTTGGGGTCAGCCCTGCTCTAGTGTAAATATGCTTAATCAGTGCCTTCAGAAAGTATCTATACCCCTTGACTTATTCCACATTTTGTTGTTGCAGCTTGAATTCAAAATGGATTAAATATTTTTTTCTCACCCATCTACACACAATACCCCTGAGTCAATACTTTGTAGAAGCAACTTACATTTGTGAGTCTTTCTGGGTAAGCCTCAAAGAGCTTTCAACACCTGGTTGGAGCAACATTTGCCCGTTCTTCTTTTCAAAAATGTTCAAGCTCTGTCAAATTGGTTGTTGAGCATTGCTCGACAATCATGTTCAGGTCTTGCCATAGATTTTCAAGTAGATTTAAGCCAAAACTGTAACTCGGAACGTTCAGTGTCTTCTTGGTAAGCTACTCCAGTGTGGATTTGGCCTTGTGTTTTAGGTTATTGACCTGCTGAAGATGAAATCATCTCCCAGTGTCTGGTGGAAAGCAAACTGTTCTAGGTTTTCCTCTAGGATTTTACCTGTGCTTAGCTCCATTCTGTTTATTTTTTATCATGAAAAACTCCCCAGTCCTTAACGATGAAAAGCAGACCCATAACATGATGCAGCCACCAGTATGCTTGAAAATATGTAGAGTGATACTCAGTAATGTGTTGTATTGGATTTGCCCCAAACATCAGATTTTCTATTCAGGACAAAAAGTTAATTGCTTTGCCACATTTTTTTGTAGTATTACTTTAGTGCCTTGTTGCAAACACGATGCATTATTTTGAATATTTTATTTTGTACAGTCTGTCAATTATGTTAGTATTTTGGAGTAAGTACAATGTTGTTGATCCATCGCCAGTTGTCTCCTATCATAAACTCTTTAACTGTTTTAAAGTCATTTATATCCCTGAGCGGTTTCCTTCCTCGCCGTCCACTGAGTTAGGAAGGACGCATGTATCTTCATAGTGACTTGTTGCATTGATACACCACCCAAAGTTTAATAACATCACCATGCTCAAAGGAATATTCAATGTCTGCTTTTTTTGCACCATCTACCATTAGGTGCTCTTCTTTGTGAGGCATTAGAAAACCTCCTTTGTCTTTCGGTTGAATCTGTGTTTGAAATTCACTGCTCGACTGAGGGACATAACAGATAATTGTGTGTGGGGGGTACATGTGGGGGGTACAGCGATGAGGTAGTCATAAAAAAATCATGTTAACCATTATTACTGCACACAGAGTGAGTCCATGCAACTTCTTATGTGACTTTTTTAATTAAGGAATGTTTTACTCCTGAACTTATTTAGGCTTGCAATAACAAAGGAATTTAATACTTATTGACTGAAAACGTCAGATTTTCATTTTTAATTAATTTGTAAAAATTTTGAGAAACATAATTCCACATTATGGTGTATTGTGTTTAGGCCAGTGACCAAAACACCTCTATTTAATCAATTTTAAATTCAGGCTGTAACATAACAAATTGTGGAAAAAGTCAAGCAGTGTGAATACTTTCCGAAGGCACTGTAATTGCAGTGAAATTGTTATTAACTTTTATTTCATCAGGGGAGACCAATTGAGACCATGGTCTCATTTTGAATGGTGCCCTGAGGACATAAAATAAAATATAAAACTACAAGATACAATAAGAGGTACATTACATTAGAACATCACAGGCATCGTAAACAAATTATTTAAGTCAATCAATTAAAACAATTGCACACCTCAGTGAACTCATTTATCAACGGGGTTTTAAACTGTCCTAGTGGCACCAGGGAATCCAAATGTAATGAATTTTGTAAGTGATTCCAAAAATGTGGAGTGTTAAAACTAAAGGTCTATTTACCTTGTTCGGTAGAAACCCGGGGAATGTCAAGAGTTATTAACCAACCCTGTGAACAAGTATCTCATGTTTTTATACTTTAACAACAAAGTTAGGTATAGTAGCGCTTTTGTAAATAAAAGGAGTAATGAAGTGACCTATGGTACTTTAAAGAGGACCAGACAACCTTTTGATACAGGATGCAGTGATGCGTATTAAAACTATTACCTGTGATGAAGCGAAGGGCGCTATGGTAGACGATATCTAAAGGTTAAGAGTAGTGGCTGCTGCAATCCCATAATTTATAAGCGGGAACATGCCCGATGAAAGAACCATCAAATGCATAAATGTGTAAGCCATCTGAAATATTTCTAGGAGAATTGGAAAACAGCATGCATTTAGTTTTTTTCTGAATTATGTCCCAATTTTAAATCAACAAGGACTTTCTGAAAGGCAACAAAATCAGATTGCTGCTCCAACATAGGCTGGTCAGCAGTAGGGTCAATAGCGTGCATAACAGTGTCATCTGTATACAGATGAATGTTACAGGTTTTTGCAGATACACCAATATTATTTATATAAATAGTAAAGAGGACAGGTCCCAAAATCAACCAATGTGGGTTATTTATTTATTACCCCTTTTTCATGGTAGGACTCGGGAGAGGGAAAGGTCGAGAGCCGTGCGTCCCACGAAACACAACCCAACCAAGCCTCACTGCTTCTTGACACAATGCCCACTTAACCTGGCAGCCAGCCGCACCAATGTGTCGGAGGAAAAGCAGTGCGGGTTGGCTGGGTTGTGTTTCGAAGGATGGGAGTTGCAGCGATGGGACAAGACTGTAACTACCGATTGGGGAAAAAAGGAGTAAAATTTTTTTTTTTTTTAAGTTCTTAGCTGAGAGTTTGCCAATGATTCTAATATTTTTGCAAGGTAAGATACACTACATTACCAAAAGTATGTGGGAACCTGCTCGTCAAACATCTCATTCCAAAATCATGGGCATTTATATGGCTGCTATGACAGCCTCCACTCTTCTGGAAAGCTTTCCACTAAATGTTGGAACATTGCTGCTGGGACTTGCTTCCATTCAGCCACAAAAGCATTAGTGAGGTCGGGCACTGATGTTGGGCGATTAGGCCTGGCTTGCAGTTGGTGTTCCAATTCATCCCAAAGGTGTTTGATGGGGTTGAGGTCAGGGTTCTGTGCAGGTCCGTCAAGTTATTCTACACTGATCTCGACAAACCATTTCTGTATAAACCTCGCTTTGTGCACGGGGGCATTGTCATGCTGAAACAGGAACGGGCCTTCCCCAAACTGTTGCCACAAAGTTGAAAGCACAGAATCGTCTACAATGTCGTTGTATGCTGTAGTGTTAAGATTTCCCTTCACTGGAACTAAGGGGCCTAGCCCAAACCATGAAAAACAGCCCCAGACCATTATTCCTCCTCCACCAAATTTTATAGTTGACACTATGCATTCGGGCAGACTGTGTTCTTCTGGCATCCGCCAAACTCAGATTCATCTGTCAGACTGCCAGATGGTGAAGCGTGATTCATCACTCCAGAGAATGCATTTCCAAAGCTGCAGAGTCCAATGGCGGTGAGTTTTACACCACTCTAGCCGATGCTTGGCATTGCGCATGGTGATCTTAGGCTTGTTTGCGGCTGCTACGCCATGGAAACCCATTTCATGAAGTTCCCAACAAACAGTTCTTGCGCAGAAGTTGCTTCCAGAGGCAATTTGGAACTCGGCAGTGAGTGTTGCATCCGAGGACAGACGATTTTTACGCGTTAGCACTCGCCAGTCCCATTCTGTGAGCTTGTGTGGCCTACTACTTTGTGGCTGAGCCGTTGTTGCTCCTAGATTTCGCAATTTCACAATAACAGTACGTACAGTTGACGGGGGCAGCTCTAGCAGGGCAGAAATTTGAGCAACTGACTTGTTGCAAAGGTGGTATCCAATGACTCTGCCACGTTGAAAGTCACTGAGCTCTTCAGTAAGGCCATTCTACTGCCAGTGTTTGTATATGAAGATTGCATGGCTGTGTGCTCAATTCTATACACCTGTCACCAACGGGTGTGGCTGAACTAGCCGAATCCACTAATTTGAAAGGGTGTCCACATACTTTTGTATATATAGTGTAGTTTACAAATTGTCCGGTAATTATCTAGGTCAGAAGGATCCCCACCTTTGTAAAGTGTGACGTGCCGCCTTCCAGATCTTAGGGATAGCACCTGAAGCTATTGTTAATAGGGATGCATGATATATCGGTGAACATATCGGAATCTGCCGATATTAACTAAAAATGCCAACATCGGTATCGGGCCGATGTCTAGTTTAACGCCGATGTGAAAAACCGATGTCAAAGCTGACGTGCATACCTATAACGTAGGCGTAATGACGCCACGTAAAATGTTGCGCTACACGTGCAACACAGCATTCCTAACCTAGCCCACAATGTCTGCTGTGTGGATTGAGCAGTCAACAAGTCGAGCAGTCATTTGAAAGAGTAAGAACATTTCAGCGAGGCAACTCAAAGGCAAAATCCATTAACGCCAAGATAATGGAATTCATTGCACTTGACAATCAACCGTTCTCTGTCGTGGGTGCTGTTGGCTTCCGCGACTGGTCGAGCATCGGTACACACTAACTTTAACAAGTGCGCTATTGTTCAGATGTTGCCCTACCGGAGTTACACACAATAGCTTCACGACATACAATGGAACACCGTTTGGGTTTTTGTGTGTCAAAAAAGATACGTCAAATAACACTATTTGACATGTTAAATAAGCTTTTAATTTGAAATGTCAAATAACACAGTTCTATTATAGAATGTTGTGTATTCTGAATTTGCACGTGCAAGCCAAGCGCCACCACTGCTATCAGTAGCACTGTCAAAGCTGTACAAAAAAGTCTGCAAACAAGCAAACACCAGCCACGAACGATGTGTTTACAATACCGCGTTGGTAATAAAGCATTATTTGTTCGACCGCAACTTCTGGGGAACTGTAGCTAGCTAGCTTTAGCTTGGTACCTAGATAGAACCAATACAACCAGCCTGAAAACAATGACCAGTAGAAACTGCAGTCATTTTCATTATTCTTAGCAATGATTTAGGAATCCTTGTGAGTAAGTATTAGCTAGGTAGCCACTTGTTGTTCGCCTATTGAAATGTAACTTCAGTTCACGAAAATACATAGCTAGCCAGCTACTTAACCCTGTTGCCCAAAGCTAACATTATAAGCAGCCAGCTAGCTTCATCTAGCTAGTGAGGCTCGACCTGACTGGGTTATGTGTTGTGATGCTTGCCACTAATGATTAGGCACAATAGTGGAATTTGCGGTTTCTTTGAAAGTGATTTAGAATAGATAATGTTAAAAAAGGTTGAAATGTGAAGCAATGAAATGGGGTATCAGTCTCTTCGGTGACACCCACAGAACACAACTGTGAAGAGTTTACGCAAATATTAGTGTTGTAGCTCTTATTGCGAGACTGTGACTGTGTGAAATCACCACCCCAGTCAGCCTATTGTGTGTATTGACATTTATATTGCGCTGTACAGCTTTACCTAAGGGTTGGGGATCAATGAAATGGGGTAACAGTCTACTCAATACCTAATATATTTTTTCCCAACTTCCAAAACTATGAAATAGCACATATAGAATCATGTAGTAACCAAAAAAGTGTTAAACAAATCCAAATAGATTTTAGATTTTAGATTCATCAAACTAGCCACCCTTTGCCTTGATGACAGCTTTACACACTCTTGGCATTCTCTCAACCAGCTTCAATCAAATGGCTACCCAGACTATTTGCATTGCCCCCCCCTTCCCCCTTCTTTTACACTGCTGCTACTCTCTGTTTTTGTTATTTATGCATAGTCATATGAACTCTACCTACATGTACATATTGCCTCGACTGGCCGGTGCCCCCGCACGTTGACCCTGTACCGGTACCCCCCTGTATATAGTCTCGCTATTGTTATTTTATTGCTGCTCTTTAATGTTACTTTTATTTCTTATTCTTATCATAATTTTTTTTCATTTCATTTGAGGAATGCTTTTCCAACAGTCTTGAAGGAGTTCCCACATATGCTGAGCACTTGGCTGCGTTTCCTTCACACTGCGGTCCGTATCATCTAAAAACATCTCAATTGGTGTTGAGGTCATGGGGATTGAGGAGACCGGATCATCTGATGCAGCGCTCAATCACTTTCCTTCTTGGTCAAATAGACCTTCATTGTTCTTTGTCATTGTCATTGTTCTGTTAAAAATCTCAAATTTGGACTCATTTGACCAAAGGACAGATTTCCACCGGTCTTATGTCTATTGCTTGTCCCAAGCAAGTCTTCTCTTCTTATTGGTGTCCTTTAGTAGTGGTTTGTTTGCAGCAATATGACCATGAAGGCCTGATTCACGCAGTCTCCTCTGAACAGTTGATTATGAGATGTGTCTGTTACTTGAACTCTTTGAAACATTTATTTGGGCTGCAATCTGAGGTGCAGTTAACTCTAAATAAGTTATCGTCTGCTGCAGAGGTAACTCTGGGTCTACAATGTATTCAATGATCTAGTTTTTTGACCCATTAATTCTGCATGGTTACAGGGTTAAATACGCATGTTTACAGGGTTAAAACATAAATAACTCAAAGGGTTAAGTTTAGGTATTTATTCTGAGTGTAAGGTTAGGGCTATGGTTAGGGGAAGGCTTAAAACTAAATAATTAAAAACAATGCGCCGTTTCCATTAAGTATCATCAAGTACTATTCTTTATTGCTAGCAAATTGCGAACATTGTTCTCTGGCTCTGAGCCTTGTGAGTTTGAGCTGTGCCATCTTTTTTATTTATTTTTTACCGCCGACGAAGGCTTATATCGACGTCCTCAGGACCTTTTCAAACGTCTGAAATCGACGTCTCTTTCATGTGACCAGCCTGAATAGAGAGCAGCTCTATAAATGATCACTTAAGGACATTTTTTAACGAAAGTAAAGGACAGTAATGTTACGAGTAAAGTAGGAAGCCCAGGTTTCAATAGGCAATAAGATATTAATGTGTCATGGAAGGAGTGTGGGTACTTGGCCTGGCAAAGCCATTTTATGCGCTGACTGAATGGCAGCTGATCATTTAGAGTTTTTTAAGCCGCTGGTCTCGGGAAGAAATGATGTCCTCATAAAGAAGTAAAAATGTATCTGACACTGAGAGAAGACCGAAACACTCAATGTGGTCTGGAGACTGGACTTGAGTACTACAACACTGCATATAGCTACAGTAATACCATCTCTCTCTCTCAACACTTTCTATTACTTCCTGAACTTCGATTTGGTGTAACTTATTGACTACTTTCTTTCTCTCTCTCTCTTTCTCTGTTTGTTCTTCCTCCTCTCCCCAGGCAGAACACTGTGCCAAGGTTCTCTAGGCTCGGAAGAGAGCAGAGCAGTGTTAACTCTAAGCATTGATTGCTACAGTTCAATAACCAAACAGGTCTTTAGCCTTGAGGAGAAAGTTGACCAGTTGGTCTGCTCTTCTGCAAAGATGAATGGACAGGTTTTTAGCCTCCTTTAGAAATGTGCTAACAGTGTGTGTCTCTAGCATTAGAACAGATTGTTACAGTGACTAACTCCCAACAGTCAGCTTCTCTGAGTGTTGTAAATATTGACCTGGTTTTGGAGGATAAAGTCATGTTCCCACTGTATTTGTGTGTAGAGTGTGTTTCTATCTGTGTGTAGAGTGTGTGATGATGTGTATTGTAATATGTGTTGGTGTGTATGATGTGTGTGTGGTCTGTGCGCTGTGTGTGTGATGTCAGCCCGAGCAGAGCAGAGCCACATCTAAGCGTGTGCAGCGAGAGAGCGGCTGGCTGATCTGGCCAGCTGAACCAAGGGGAATTAGACTGTGGCTCATTACCTGGGAGCCTGTTCTGTTCACACTGTGGTGATTTTCCTCATGACTGAGTCTGGGCCTGACCGCCACCGGAGGGAGAGGATAACGGGTGTGTGTGTCTATGGGGGGGCTAAATGACACCTTTTGATGTCATTTAGCCCTGTATTATCTGACTGACATGGCCAGAAACCCTCAGTTGGGGATTTTTACAATCTTCTCCGTTCCTGCCCATTTTTCTCCAGTGGAATTAATTTCTGGCAGCCAGAAAAATGCGATACATTGAGCTTCTTTACAGCACAGTTTAATTTTGCTGAATGGCATAAATTATTGTACAAGTCAAGAACACACACACACACACACATTAGTTCATTTATTTACACTCCCTGTTTTTGTGCTAGAGTCTGATACTTGCTGTCCCTGGCACCAGCAGCAGCAGCTACACCCCTTTTATAGCCATTGTAAAGATATGCTACTCACTCAGTTGTTGCTGTCGTATACACAGAGATCCTTAGGGGACCAAGCTATCTCTGTGTGCTCTCTTGCCAACTCATGCTCATTGTCGTGCCCAACATGACAGTGACCATGGGAGTTAGTTGCAATGCACAAACATATCTGGGATCTGGTTAAGAGGGATTGAGGAGCTCGATACAGGTTCCATCTGCCAACAAGGAGATATAGGGGTATATCATAGAATATCTGTTGGCAACACAGGGAGACTAGAGGTATATCATAGAATATCTGTTGGCAACACAGGGAGACTAGAGGTATATCAGAGAATATCTGTTGCCTATACAGACAAGGAACGTGCCACTCTGGTATATCTTTCCTATTTGTGGTTGCTCATCTGATGTGTCAGCTTTTGCTGGTTTATAAACACTAACACTCCACTGTGCCCAAGGCTTGAATCTGTCTGCTTCTGTATTAACATCACCAGTATGCCAGTCAGCCTGTCTCTATGACTTATCGTGCCCTCCTAGTGGTGAGTGACAGTACTTCATCATGTTGTCCACAGTTCCAGGTGCAGGCGTGTGATACACTCGATGGAACACTTTGAATTGTTTTGTCACCTCCTGGAAAGTGGCTGCACTCAAGCGTTTATGACATCCTCCTCTAAAATCTATTATCCCAGCATGCCACACTTCAGGAAACTCATTATCCCATCATCACCCATATCTCCGCCCGCTGCAGATTGAAACACAGGGTGAATGTGCCCACTCTGCACTTAATTAGGCTGCTTTGCCAAGCGTTTTGTCTGAAACAAATACCGGCCCACCATGCTACCCAGCACAATTATCTCCATGATATATGGCATATCTTTCTCGTTGAGTTTTTGAGTTTTTTGTGTTTTTGTTGTTAAATCTCCTCCATAGTTACCATGTTCATTCGTAGACACAGCACAGCTAGTGGATGCTGCCCACTCACTGGCTACCGCATTGTTGCATCGGAAATTGTTACCCATAACATTGTGTAACTCGATACAGCCAAGCATTGGCTTGGCAGGTCTTAAGATCTTTCTATATGTGGCTCTGACAGGCAGTTATTGTATAAGGACTCATAATGAACTGCGACTGACCAGCAAAGGCAGCTACGGGACTCCCCCCCCCCCCCCCCCCCCCCCCCCTGACACCTTTGTCCTTACCCTTTACCTTTTTGTCCCTTTCTCTTTGTATCTCATCTATTTCCCTCCTCTCCCTCTCTTTGCCATCCAGTGGCTAATGACAACGAGAGGGAGAGCCCTTCGAGGATTGGAAGAGTGGAGAATAGATAATTGACCTGGGCTGGAGATGAGAATCAGTGCCTTCAGAAAATATTCATACCGCTTGACTTTCTCTACATTTTGTTGTGTTACAGCCTGAATTTAAAATTTATTAAATGTAGATTTTGTTTACTGGGAGGAGACGTCATCAGAGCGCGCAACAGGACACTGTACTGTCTACACTCGGTTTGTTGTTTACATTAAAGCTTTTTAATTAAATCGATTTTAATCCTTACTAAAGTTTTGTTACTAAGGATTCCACAACGCGGTTAGCCTTTACGGCTGGGACTGCAAGTTTTTGTTCCTTTTTTCCCCCCGTGGATTCCGCGAGTGCTAGCTGGCTGTACTACAGACACCTGTCGTCGTCGTGGGAAAGACTCATTGTTATCTTTTCGTAAAACAACTGGTTGCAGTACAGAGCCAATCTGGATACCAAGCAGATCCTGAGGGAAATCAACGAGTACCAACAGCTTTACGCTATGGAGGAAAAACATACTCCTTTGTGGAAAGATCCGACCACCTCACAAAATAACTTTAACCCGACAAAAAAATGAAAAACATGAATCTACAGACACGGACAATTTACTGACCATTGAGGTAGAGGCTAGTGCTCTGACTGGAATTCATACAACAATGGAAAAGTTGTGTGAGGCGGTAGCAGGGCTGACGGGGCGTTTGGAGTTCAGCCAGAGTGAAATTCTCAAGCTCCAAAGAGGAAACAAGACACTCACAGCCAAGATAAAAATACACGATTCCAACATGGATTGTCTACTCAGGGAAAACAGGGTGATGGAGACGCTACTAGACATACAATAATCCAGAGGGCGCGATCAGAGAATTCATGAAATCCGCATTGAAACCACCTATGGAGACTGTAAACAA
This sequence comes from Salvelinus sp. IW2-2015, assembly GCF_002910315.2. Taxonomy (NCBI): domain Eukaryota; kingdom Metazoa; phylum Chordata; class Actinopteri; order Salmoniformes; family Salmonidae; genus Salvelinus; species Salvelinus sp. IW2-2015. The sequence goes on along the minus strand of NC_036875.1, from coordinate 30,131,066 downwards.
GGTGGCTTTCCATCGAGTACACAGACTTGGAGCTCGGAGCGACAAGACCAAGGGTCCCCGACCGATCATCGCAAAATTTGAACACTACCAACAAAAGGAGCTGATCAAAAGCAGAGGAAGGGAGCTTAAAGGGACCAAATTCGGTCTCAATGACCAATTTCCAAAGGAAATAAACGAACGTCGTAAGAGACTGTATCCGGTACAAAGACAACAAAGGATGGATGGTAGGCGTGCCTTTATCATTGTGGTGAAACTCTTTATAGATGGACAGCTATTCCGAGACAGCTCCATAACACCGTGGCTGTACTAAATTCTTCAGGGACTTCAGGTTACGAAAAAAATAAGGTATGGGAAATGTTTAAAATATCTGAACATTATGAAGTGGATATGAACACACACGTACTCAACTACATGCTTGCTTACACACACGGACTTATACACACACACACACACACACACACACACACACACACACACACACACACACACACACACACACACACACACACACACACAAACACACACACGAAGACAATCACAAAGACAGGTGAAACAGATCAGGGCGTGACACACTCCACATTTCCAAGCATAGTGGTGGCTGCATCATGTTATAGTCTTTAAGGACTGAGGAGTTTTTCAGGATAAAGAAATACATGGAATAGAGCTCAGGAATAGAGCACAGGCAAAATCCTAGAGGAAAACATAGTTGTCTGCTTTCCACCAGACACTTGGAGATGAATTCACCTTTGAGCATGATGATAACCTGTAACACGAGGCCAAATCTACGCTGAAGTTGATTTCCAAGAAGTTCCTGAGTGGCCGAGTTACAGTTTTGACTTAAATCTACTTGAAAATCTATGGCAAGACCTGTCAACGGTTGTCTAGCAATGATCAACAACCAATTTGACAGAGCTTGAAGATTTTTAAAAGAATAATGTGCAAATATTCCACAATCCAGGTGCGTAAAGATTTGTATTGAATTTTTTTATTTCACCTTTATTTAACTTGGTAGGGCAGTTGAGAACAAGCTCTCATTTACAACTGCGACCTGGCCAAGATAAAGCAAAGCAATGCAACAAAAAACAACAACACAGAGTTACAGATGGGATAAACTGTCAGATGTGTGCGTACTGGTAGTGAAGTCACGTGCAGGAGAGCAGAGATTTGAGGTTGTGGACAGGTGTCTTTTATACTGATAACAAGTTCAAACAGGTGCCATTAATACAGGTAACGAGTGGAGGACAGAGGAGCCTCTTAAAGAAGAAGTTACAGGTCTGTGAGAGCCAGAAATCTTGCTTGTTTGTAGGACCCAAATACTTATTTTCCACCATAATTTGCAAATAAATTCATAAAAAATCCTACAATGTGATTTTCTGGATTTTTTTTTCTCATTTTGTCTGTCATAGTTGAAGTGTACCTATGATGAACATTACAGGCCTCTCTCATCTTTTTAAGTGGGAGAACTTGCACAATTGGTGGCTGACTAAATACTTTTTTGCCCCACTGTATACCAGCTGGAGCGTGTGCTACGGGTGGGTGCTGCTATGGTGACCAGTGAGCTGAGATAAGGCGGGGCTTTACCTAGCAAAGCCGTATAGATGACCTGGAGCCAGTGGGTCTGGCGACGAATATGTAGCGAGGGCCAGCTGACGAGAGCATACAGGTCGCAGTGGTGGTTGGTATATGGGACTTTGGTTACAAAATGGATGGCACTGTGATAGAGAGCATCCAGTTTGCTGAGTAGAGTGTTGCAGGCTATTTTGTAAATGACATTGCCGAAGTCGAGGATTGGTAGGATAGTCAGTTTTACGAGGGTATGTTTGGCAGCATTAGTGAAGGAGGCTTTGTTGCGAAATAGGAAGCCGATTCTAGATTTAATCTTGGTCTTGTTTTTTTGATCTTAGAGACTTAGCCAGAAAGACTCACAGCTCTAATCGCTGTCAAAGGTGCTTCTACAAAGCATTGACACAGCGGAGTGAATACAAATGTAACTGAGGTATTTCATTTTCAGCACATTTACAAGCATTTCTAAAATCACGTTTTCACTTTGTCATTATGGGGTATTGTGTGTAGATGGGTGAGAGAAAAAACAATAGTTTAATACATTTTGAAATCAGGCTTTAACACAACAAAATGTGGATTAAGTCAAGGGGTATGAATACTTTCTGAAGGCACTGTAAATGTGCCAGGTAAATGAGTCTCAACTCCATAGTATGTATTGCTGGAGGACTGCTGCAGTATGGTGGGTTGGTAAGGAGCGAGGAGGAGCGAAAGAGGCAGAAGGACAGTCTCCCAGCACTAGCTATGTCATACAGTACAGTTGGGGGGTTGAGAGAGAGACGATAGCTAGCAACACCATGGAGGACAGTGCTTGGGCGAAGGGAGGGTGGAGGAGTGGAGGTTCATCAGGGGTCCATGCTCTCAGATGAGGCAGATGGCCCAGAGTTTTACGTAGTTTCCACTGCTCCTCCTCCTCATTCCTGTTGAGTGTCCACAGAGGGACAGAGATGCTAATCTAGAGGTCTGGCTTGTTAATTCAGTTACTCCTCTCCTCTCCAGGATGGCAGTTGTGGGTCTATCGATCGATCGATCGGTTGTCGTATCACAACTGCCAAGGTGGTGTAGATGGCCGGGCGGCATTGCCTTGGTTACCAGTGACCTGGCAGTGACACGCGGTGGCCTGGGAGGAGGTGTGTGTATGTGTGTGTGTGTGTGTGTGTGACTAACTGCATGCCAATGAATCGTTCTTCCTCCCTCTTCTCTTTCCTCCTCATCCTCCCTTCCTCACTCAGGTTTTAATGAACGGCAAGTGGCTCTACTTCTATACAAAACTGGAGACATTGTCAGGGTAATGTCTGGCCTGCCTGATCTCCATGTGGATTGACAATTACTAGGATTATAAACAGCATGCTGATGAGGGTCAGGTGTGTGTGACATCTGCTTCTCCCCTGTGTGTGTTGTTCTGTGTGGTTCTGTGTGGTTCTATGTGTATCTGTGTGTGTGTTTTGTGTTGTTGTCAGTGTGAGTGGCAGTGATCATAGACCATGTGTCCTTCACTCAGCTGGATAGAACTGTAGAGAGTGGGAGCTCACACCAATCTTCACTCCACACCTGTTTGTGATTGGCTCTCTGTCCATACTAGAGACTGGTAAATAACAAGAAGAACCTCCATGTAGTATGACAGACAAGGGGTGCATCTCAAATGGCACCCTATTCTCTATATAGTATAGCTCTGGTCAAAAGTAGAACACTATAAAGGGAATAGGGTGCCATTTGGGATGCACTCCATTTGGGACACATCCAAAATGATGCCACGCTGCTCTCTGGCATGTTCTGCGTTCCAGCAGGTTTGTCATTGTCAGGTAGAGGATATCCAGGAAGAGATTAACTCTGATCATACTGGGAGCCGATGACACTCATTCACACTCATACCATGGAAATACACATGGCCAGGATTTCTCCAGTATAGGAGAAGGTGTGCCGTCCACACACTGTAAATACAGGTCTTTGGACTCTGATCTTCATCACAAATGCATATTTATCAACATTGCGATACTCATCCTGGTCCCACATAACATTGTCAAGCATTTCTACTGAATGAGGGGATTCAAAAGGATGCTCGATACTTTATATTGTGATGCGCTCCCGTAGTGTTTTATCAGGTCTGTTTGGACTGAGGCCAGGCAGAGACATGTCAGTGAGTCACATGTGTTATTACTCACCTAGTGGTCACAATGCCCAGTCTGTCTCTCTGCACAGTGGGCCCTCAGACCGCTGGAGCCTCCTATAAGCTGTGTGTGTACTTATGTATGTGTGTGTGTGTCTAGGAGTGTGGGAGTCTCTGAGGGAGGCCAAAGGGTATTGTGGGATTGAGTGGTCACCCTCCGATGGTATGGTGGTGTGATGGTATGATAGTAGTCATTTCCTCCATGTGATTGTGTTTACCCTCTACTCCCACGCTCCCTGGCCCAGCAGAGCACAGCCCAAACACCAGCCAATTCCCGCCTGGCAACACTGCTTTATTCTAATGAAAACATACCGCTGATGTCATAGAGTCAGTCCCTCTCTTAAAACTTCTTAAGTTTAGGGGTTCCCCTCGACAACATCCGCTGAAAAGGCAGTGCGAAATTCAAAAATATTTTGGGGAAATATTTAACTTTCATATATTCACAAGTGCAATACACCAAATTAAAGCTTAATATACCCATCGTGTCCGATTTCAAAAAGGCTTTACAGCGAAAGCACACCATATGATTATGTTAGGTCCGAGCATAGTCACAATAAACATACAGCCATTTTCCAGCCAAAGAGAGGAGTCACAAAAAGCAGAAATAGAGATAAAATTAATCACTAACCTTAGATGATCTTCATCAGATGGCACTCATAGGACTTCATGTTACACAATACATGTATGTTTTGTTCGATAAAGTTCATATTTATATGCAAAAATCTCAGTTTACATTGGCGTGTTATGTTCATTAATGTTGTGCCTCGAAAACATCCGGCGAATTTGCAGAGAGCCACATCAATTTACTTTGATAAAAGATACAAGTGTTATGTACAGAATTAAAGATATACTTCTCCTTAATGCAACCGCTGTGTCAGATTTCAAAAAAGCTTTAGGGAAGAAGCAAACCATGCAATAATCTGAGTCCAGCGCTCAGACACAAAAACAAGCCATACAGATAACCGCCATGTTGTGGAGTCAGTAAAAGTCAGAAATAGCGTTATAAATAATCCCTTACCTTTCATGATCTTCATCAGAATGCACTCCCAGTTCCACAATAAATGTTTGTTTTGTTCGATAAAGACCATAATTTATGTCCAAATACCTCCTTTTTTTTGCGCGTTTAGTTCTCCAATCAAAATTCACAAGGCGCGGGCAAGTTCAGGCGAAAGTTCAGATGAAATGTCCAAAAAGTTATATTACAGTTCGTAGAAACATGTCAAACGATGTATAGAATCAATCTTTAGGATGTTTTTATCATAAATCTTCAATAATGTTTCAACCAGACAATTCCTTTGTCTTTAGAAATGAAAAGGAACGCAGCTCGCTCTCACGGCTGCGCGCATGATTTAGCTCATGGCCTTCTGCCAGACCCCTTAGTCAAACAGCTCTTATTCGCTCCCCCTTCACAGTAGAAGCCTGAAACAAGGTTCTAAAGACTGTTGACATCTAGTGGAAGCCTTGGGAAGTGCAATATGATCCCATTTACACTGTATCTTGGAAAAGCAATGAGTTGAAAACCTACAAACCTCAGATTTCCCACTTCCTGGTTGGATTTTTCTCAGGTTTTTGCCTGCCATATGAGTTGTGTTATACTCACAGACATCATTCAAACAGTTTTAGAAACTTCCGAGTGTTTTCTATCCAAATATACTAATAATATGCACATATTAGCTTCTGGGCCTGAGTAGCAGGCAGTTTACTCTGGGCACGCTTTTCATCCGAATGTGAAAATGCTGCCCCCTATCCCAAACATGTTTTAACAGTTAGGTGATCTAGTTAAGTGATAATGCCCGAGAAGCCAGTGTTTGGAGGATATATTGGCACGGGTGTTGTTAGGCCCAAGATGAAGTCGAGGGCCGGCAAACCGTGCCAATATATCCTCCAAACACTGGTTTCGAGGGCATAATCCCTTTTATACAATGTGTTACCAACATATTCAAACAATGATTGACATATTATCATTAAAAACGTTATTTGGATGAATTTTTTCATACTATTTCATCCTTTCACGAGATATAGTCCCGACACAAATCTAAGGTTGCTACGCAAGCCAGCTGGTCATTCATTCTATCAAATCGGTTGCCTGAGACGCGACCCAGTCATTCAGTCTTTTTGTTCTAAATGTTCCATTGCCATACTGGCTGGCAATGTTCTTATCCCTTGTTTGCTAGCTAGCCAACTACGGCTAACTTACAGTCACATCAAACAGTGCAGCCAGAATAACAGCAAAGTAGCTGCATTTGTGTTTGTTTATTGCTGTGTGTGTATGTGTGTTTTGTGCATCTGTGTTATTCCGTCCAACGTGTCTCTGTGTGAGACACCTGTCACACTTGAGAGATGGGGGAGGAGGAGACGACCATTGCTACCAGCCCGCTCAAGGCCGTTCCACTGCCACTCTATTCAATTCAATTCAAAGGGGTTTTATTGTATGGGGAAAATACATAATGTTTACATTGCCCAAGCAAGTGAAATAGACAATAAACAAAAATGAAATAAATAATCTGAAATAAACAGTAATGTAAACATTTTACTCACAGGAGTTTCAAAAGAATAGAGACATTTCAAATGTTAAAGTATTGGCTATGCACAGTGTTGTAACAATGGGTCTTTCACCTCGAGCTTGTCTAAACCATTGTTTGTAAGTCGCTCTGGATAAGAGCGTCTGCTAAATGACTTAAATGTAATGTAAATGTTAACTATTTTTGAGGAGTGATTTAATGTTTGGAGAGGCTCTCAGGATGGCTGCGTGGTGCTTGTCTCGATTCCTCGTTGTGATATACATGCGTGCCACATGCACGCACACACGCACACACACACACACACACACACACACACACACACACACACACCACACACACACACACACACAGTCTGTCCCTTCTCTCAGCACTGGATTATAAAGTCCTCTTTCTGTGCCTCTTAGCTGATGGACCTGGGGAGGTTGATGTGGGATGGGGGGAAGTGGGGTGAATGGCAGGGGGTGAGAGAGAAGCTCTAGGGAAGGGAGAAGGGGAGGGGAGGCACACACACACAATCCTATTGAAATAAACTGTGTGAGAAAGTCGCTGAGATGGCGAGTAATGGTTGTGTTGAGCGTAGGTCGTTTGTTAAATATATTGACCAATTTCAAACTCTACCGGGTTTTAATGAACTGAGAACCAGTGAATTGGAATGGAAGTCAATACAAGGAAATATATAATTTAAGGGAGGGAGATTTTTAGTTGTGAAATCTGTATTGGATTGTGTTGGAGGTTATTTACAGGCCAGGGCAGGCAGCCTGATAACTGCAGGGAGGGAGGGAGGGAGAGAAAGAGAGAGGAATGGAGAGCGAGAGAGAGGTGGTTTATGAGTAGAGAGACGGAGAGAAAGAGAGTGAGCGAACAGGCAGAGGGAGAGAGAGAGAGAGAGAGAGAGAGAGAGAGAGAGCGTATGAGCAGAGAGATGGTTGGAGAGAGAGTGCATCCGAGCAGAGATGGAGAGAGAGAGCAGAGAGAGAGGACATAGAGGGAGGGAGCTGTGCTTGACCTAGCTGGCCCAGGCTCGGAATGGATAGCCTTGTGTTTTATTATACCCTGATTTACTACTCCAGATCAGTACATTACAGTACATGGACAGTATAGAAGTTAAATATTATCTATTATTATTATTACTAACAATCTTTATTTATGTACAGCTATCTTTTAAAACATGCATACTAGTAAAATCCTTTACTGTGACTTATCTATAGTACAAGTGTAGTGGTTGATTCCATAATCTGTAACACTGTAGTTTTATTGACTAAAGCTAGGCAGTTATTTAATGCTTATAACGCTTACAAGGTTTGAAGGAATACTGTAGGGATGGGCTTGACTTTTTCACCTCTCTGATTACCCTCTGTTGGACTGACCTGGCAGTGGCCATTGAGGGACTGACTACTCAACCATATCCACAATATTGGCTCAACCATTCGTTCAAACTATCAACATGATAGATCTTTCCTTTGGGGGCATGCCCCTATATACACTATATATGTGTGTTTTGTGCTAACAGGAACTTGCACAAAGTGATTCTGATTAGAAGACACAGGGTACCTATTGCTCCTTGGTACCTAGTGCATCATTAACCCCCTCCATCCTTCTGTCCCTATACAGTGCACTACTTTTGACCAAAAGTAGTGCACTATATAGTAAATAGGGTGCCATTTGGGATGCAGTAGGCCCTACTGTAGCCCTCAGGGCATTGAAGACACTGTACTCACATGAGTTCAAAATGTACCGATATTGTATGAACTGGGGCACATTAAAAGGTAGCCATGCAGTATGAATTCACAGGACATGCTTTGAGAAAGAAGAAATAAATAGCTTTCTTTTAACGTGAATAATAAAGAGCTCTTTAAGCATGTGATAACGGTGGCTGGAGGTTATTCAAATTGAAGCTGTAAATTTTTATTGCTCATAAAGGCCATCAAGGAGGGCTCCCTCTAAAAGGTCAGTGCCTGAAATATGTCTCAGTCGTTCGGAGAGAGACTCTAATTCGAGTACTTTGTGTGCTGTGGAAGAGTCAATAGTGTGTGTGTGTGTGTGTGTGTGTGTGTGTGTGTGTGTGTGTGTGTGTGTGCTGCTGTGTGGTGTGTGTGTGTGTGTGTGTGTGTGTGTGTGTGTGTGTGTGTGTGTGCGTGCTCTAACTTGGCTTGTCCAGCCTGATAATGTCCATCAGATTCATTCTTGCAGGGGCCTCGGGCCCTCAGCCTGTGCTTACACACACACACACACACACACACACAGACTAGCGTTCGAACACCATCTGTATAATAGTCCTGATTAGAGAACACTATAAGCCTTGGTGACCGACTGTTTGGTATAAACAACTCTGACTATCCACTTTTAGACCTCCCTCCCACTAGAGAGGAGGCTCTGTTACTGTGAGAAGTAGTGCTCCAAACCATTTATGTCCAAGCATAGATACCCAATCAAAGTTCAATCAGGGTCATCTTCAACTCAAATTGGTAATCAGATCTAACTAGTATTTTCAATATTTCTGAACTTTGCTAGATTTTCTTGTATAGACCCCCTGTCTTTAATATCCTAGCTCTCTCGTTCACATTTACTAAGCTATATGTTAACTTAGACTAGTCATTGTAAACATTCTCAACATCCGAGCAGGATTCATGATTATATGTGCATTTTATGCCCTGTATCCTACCAAGGCCAATCCTCAAGCTATGGCTTTAGTTCACCAATGTTAGCTAGCGTAACCTCTTTCTCGCTAGAGGGGAACAGTAGGCCAGTGAGAGACATGTTCACAACCTGAACTCTGATAGAATGATAATGGGGCTGACTGATAGCAGAAGAGCGGCGAGAAGCTTTGGAGTGAGGCTGAGTATTGGCACCAGTCCCTGCTTAGTGCTTACCAGCCCGACTGCCTTTGTGAGTGGAATCATACATACACACGCACACACACACGCACGCACACACACGCATGCACGCACGCACACACACATGCACACACGCATACACAAATACACACACCATGTCTCCCGCCAGTCTGCCTTTGTGACACTATCAAGGAAATGGAAGCGCTCTATCTCTCTTTCTTGTTTCATTGAAGAACTCAAATGGCATAGTGGGATAGTGGAGGGAGTTAGGAAACTGAAGGAATCCAACTTGGACGAGTGTGTGTTACAATAGCAAGCTGTGCTTTTGTGCTGATGTAGCCTCATCAGAGTGGGCACTGATTGTGTTATATAAAAGGAATTGTCATTTTATTCAAATAAAATAATGGTCACATGATGTGGCACCGAGTTGCTCACCAGGAGAACAAGGAGATCCAAGGTGATCAATAGATGTATTTGGGCCAATAGACTCTCAAAGGGATATGTTTTAAACATGTAGTCAGGAAGAGACCATAATGTATCTTTGTTTTGGAGAGAGAGAGAGAGAGAGAAGTGAATTACACGCAGCAAATGTATTTGATTAGTACGTTTGATACTGATCAAGAGGGAGAGGGAGAGATGCTTGATCAGTATCAGTCATACATATTAAGATCTAATCAAATATATTTGCTGTGTGTAATTCACCATGCCTGTATCAATCTCCCTTTCCTCATTTTCACTCTCTCTCTCCCCACTTCTCTCTCTCTCTCTCTCTCTCTCTCTCTCTCTCTCTCTCCCCTTCTCTCCTTCTCTTGCTCTCTCTCTCTCTCTCTGCCCTTCTCACTCTCTCTCTCCCTACTTCCCTCCCTTTCTCTCTCCCTCCTATTTAAATGAAGCACATTGTTAGTGGATGTGTGCTGTAATGTGTCCTGGGAGGGAACCCTAGGAGTTGCTCAAACTCCATCTGTTAGAAGCCAACCTTGATGAATGAGATTCTCCTGCGAGCCGAGGCAGAGCGGAGCATGGTGCAGAGTGAGCGGGTGGCTAACAGTGCTTGTAGCTGTTCTCAGTCTCAGGCGTACAGATAGGCTGCTCGTGAGGGCCCCAGCAGACTCCCTGTGTGTGTGTGGCTGTTAGCGAGGGCCCAGGCAGACCCCTGTGTGTGTGTGGCTGTTAGCGAGGGCCCAGGCAGACCCCTGTGTGTGTGTGGCTGTTAGCGAGGGCCCAGGCAGACCCCTGTGTGTGTGTGTTCGTAGTTGAGAAAATAGGTGCTATGTTGTGTGTTTATTAATTGAAAAAGCTATTTTAATGTGTATGTGTGGGAGCCAGGGGAGCTTGTGTTTTCCTTTGTGGGGGTTATGTAGCTTACATGTTGTCTGTCCTGGGCCTTTGGCAGGGTGGCTAAGGGGAGACAGAGACGTGTATGGGACCTGATGGCTGGAGTGATTGCTTTTAGTATTAGGACAGCTACACAGCAAACATGCCACAGCACAGACAGGCTACATCAGCCCTGTGTGTTTCTGAGTCCCAAATGGCACCCGTTTCTCTCTATCATTCACTATTTAGGGACACATCCTGTGTCTGCCTGCCTGTGCCTCTCTGGAGGAGAAAGAGAACAACACAACTGTCTAGGTGTAGGAGAAATCGCTCTATCACACTCTTTCTCTATCTCTCCAACCGCCATCCGTTGGTATGAGGTTCTTACTGTGGAAAGAACTCTCTTCCAAGAGTCTTGATGATCATCCCGATGCTTACAGGTGCTTTTTGACAAACTTGAGTCAACTTTTTGGACAAGATGGGTCCCATTATGTCTGGCAAAAACCTAACACTGCACTCCACAGTAAAACCTCATACCAACGGTCAAGCATTTACATTTACATTACATTTAAGTCATTTAGCTGACGCTCTTATCCAGAGCGACTTACAATTTGGAAAGTTCATACATATTCATATAATGGTGGTAGTGTGATGGTTTGGAGATGCTTTGCTGCCTCAGGACCTGGACGACTTGCCTTAATAGAAGGAACCATGAATTCTGCTCTGTATCAGAGAATTCTACAGGAGAATGTCAGGTCATCTGTCTGTGAGCTGAAGCTGAAGTGCAGCTGGGTCATGCAGCAAGACAATGATCTAAAACACACAATCAAATCTACATGAAAATGGCTAAAGCAACACATTTGAAGTTTTGGAATGGACTAGTCAAAGTCCAGACCTGATCCCAATTGAGATGTTGTGGCAGGACATGAAACGAGCAGTTCATCCTTAAAAACTCACAAATGCTGCTGAGTTAAAACAATTCTGTATGCATAGTGGGCCAAAATTCCTCCACAGCGATGTGAGAGACTGATCAACAACTACAGGAAGCATGTGGTTGCAGTCATTGCAGTTATTGAGTGTAAGGTGGCAATTACTGTTTCACACAGGGGAATTGGGGGTTGCATATAACTTTAATAAAATAAGTATACATTTTTATTTATTACATAATAATAGGTTTTGGTTAAAGATCTGATTACATTCAATATCAAAAATATGCAAAAATAGAACAAATCTGAAAGTGGGCAAATGCTTTTTCACGGCAGTGTATCTACGGGATACACCCCAGGGAATGGGATATACTGTCGAGATGTCCTAGAGGTGATAGGAAGATTCTACTAGGCAAAAACTGGTTGAATCAACGTTGTCCCCCATGTTTTTGTTATTTATAAACTCAGATTCCCTTTACCGTGAAATGCTTACTTACAAGCCCTTAACCAACAATGCAGTTCAAGAAATGGAGTTTACTAAATATTTACAAAATAAACTAAAGTATTTAAAAAATAAATAAAAGTAACACTAAAATAAGAAACACAAGGCAATATACAGGGGGTACCGGTACCGAGTCAATGTGCGGGGGTACAGGTTAGTCGAGGTCATTTGTACTTGTACTGTAGGTAGGAGTAAAGTGACTATGCATAGATAATAAACAGCGAGTAGCAGCAGTGTAAAAACAAAGGAGGGTGGGTGTCAATGTAAATAGTCCAGGTGGCCATTTGATGAATTGTTCAGCAGTCTAATGGCTTGGGGGTAGATGCTGTTGAGGAACCTTTTGGACCTAGACTTGGCGCTCTGGTACTGCTTGCCGTGCGGGAGCAGAGAGAACAGTCTATGACTTGGGTGACTGGAGTCTTTGATAATTTTTGGGCCCTTCCTCTGACACCGCCTAGTAAATAGGTCATGGATGGCAGGAAGCTTGGCCCCGGTGATGTACTGGACTGTACGCACTACCCTCTGTAGCGCCTTAGTCGGATGCCGAGCAGTTGCCATACCAGGCGGTGATGGAACCGGCCAGGATGCTCTTGATGGTGCAGCTGTAAAACTTTTTGAGGATCTGGGGACCCATGCCAAATCTTTTCAGTCTCTTGAGGGGGAAAAGGCGTTGTCGTGCCCTCTTCACGACTCTCTTGGTGTGTTTGGACTATGATAGTCTGTTGGTGATCTGGACACCAAGGAACTTGAATCTCTCAACCCTCTCCACTACAGCCCCGTTGATGTGAATGGGGCCGTATTCGGTCCTCCTTTTCTTGTAGTCCACGATCAGCTCCTTTGTCTTGCTCACGTTGAGGGAGAGATTGTTGTCCTGGCACCACACTGCCAGGTCTGCCAGGTCTCTCTCATCATCTCTCATGCCTTCCGTCACTCACAGCCTTAGTGGATGTGATGAGACAACAACATTAATATCCAACGGGACAGACGTCATTTCAATGTCTAGTTTTGATTTACATTTGGTTGAGTTGTCAACTAATGTAAATGCAATGTGAAATCAACAAAAAATGTGACCATATCATTGGATTTAGGTTAAAAGTTGGGTGAACATTTTTTGAAATTCCCTTAATTCCCTTATCTACAGTAGCCGGAAACAAGCACAAATGAAACAGCTTCAGACAAAACTCTCCTCTCTGCCGTCATAAACAAGATTTTATGTAATGCACTCTCAGGTTTGTTGCTTTTTACAAGAGGACGACCACAAAGACAATCTGATATAAACAAGAATAAAACTGTATAAAAAATCCTTGAAGAAAAATGGTTGGAGTATGTGATTGTGATAAAACACAGAATTCTAGAGAGAGAGAGAGAAACAGAGAGGAAAGAAAGAAAGAGAGCTTGTCTGGAGAGAACTACAGTAACCTGAATCGACTAGTGCTCATCATTGATTCAGTCATACCATTACGGTGTTGTGTAGAGAAGTAAGTACACACAATAATTTAGTTAACCTCTGTTGTAGTATGTTACAAAATAGAGTATTGATCTCTGCAGCTTTGTGTGTATCTGTCTATCTACCCCCTCCATTAGGTGTCATTATTGTGTAGAACAGTGTGAGCAAAGTTAGACGGACAGCTGTTACAGATCAGATAAGAGCCCTGATCTGATAGTGGCAGATATGTAATAATCATTAACCATTAATGCCAGGCACCACAGGCTGATATTACATTTTTGCATCTACCGATCAATTTTGAGATTTGTTGGTTTTTTGGTCCATTAATATTAGTATTTTAAAACAGTAAAAATAAACATTTCAAAATCTTAAAATGTATGTTTTCTTTAGTTTAATGATAAATATTACGAATTTTAACCACTATAAAATGGTCATACATCCATAATTTCAGAATCACTATTTTGAATTACAGATAATTTACAAGGCCATTTCATAGATAATGTAACAATCTGGATTATGTTTAGTGACTTACTTTGAAGAGATGGTGATTGGGTATAAAATAAGTGTGCAACTATGCACATATTTAATGAGATATCACATCATTTGCATATTGTAATAAAATATTTCAGAAAATTTTTAATACAAAAAAGGATCATCTTTGTGTCTATATTCAACTGATAAAAGTTGATTGTGATTAAGGGGAAAACATCCCTATTAACCAGCTTCTAGAGGTGTGCGACTGGTGTACTCTGAACCAGCAAGAACATTCAAAGAGAAACAAAAATATACTAATATGCCTGGCATATTGTGCAGCTGTCATGACGGCAATAAGAAACATTGCCGCGTTGAATGACTTTGATCAAATAAAACATATTTATAACGTATATAAAATAGCAGGAACAGCACAATGGTCATTTAATTTGTGTATACACTGCCACGTGGTTGTGTTGATAACATTGAATGGTATAGTCTTATCAAAACGTCATTGTGTACTGGTCAATGGTGTAGCTAGGATTGTTTTGATACAGCATTATGCTGCATTCCCCTTTGTTCCCCATGTGCTGAAATCATGGACTGCTGGAGTCAAGGACTGCTGGAGTCATGGACTGCTGGAGTCATGGACTGCTGGAGTCATGGACTGCTGGAGTCATGGACTGCTGGAGTCATGGACTGCTGAAATCATGTACTGCTGAAATCATGGTTGGGTGGATGGATGGATGGATGAATGGATGCTTTTGCTTAGCTATGTGGAACAGATTCCTCCACCGTCCCACCATCCTCACTCCTTCCCATTCTCCCCCCATCCTCCCCCAACCTCCCCCTCCCCCAGCCTCCCCACACCCCAGCTGGCAGAACCAGGTTGACCAGGCACACTGGATACGCCATCAACATGTACATGGTTGGTTAGTCACAGAGGGGCAGTCAAGGTGACATTAGCCGTGCGGCATGTGCTAACGAAGGAGGTTAGGGTAGAGCGCAAGTGTGCCGCGTGTATGTTGAGGGGTGTGTTACAGTGAGGAGGATGGGAGTTTATGGACCTCAGCTGTTGTGTAACATTGTGTGAACCTCCTATTCATTCTTCTTCGTTTTCGTCTTGTGCCACTATTTAGTATCACCGTCAGTTGTTGTCCCTAGACTAATAATATACCAGTATCATTCAACCTAATTGACATACTGTAGCTTGTCCCAGAGATACCAAGGATTGGCAACTTAATGCTAGTGTTAATCATGCTAATGATCCTCACTGTCCATTTCAGGTTAAGTTGTATCTATCTATCTGGTTCTCAATCACTGTTAACCTTCACGACTGACTGAACCGCCCGCCTCCTTCTCTCTCTGTCTACGTCCCAAGTGGCACCCTATTCCTTATAGAGTGCTCTACTTTTGAACAGGACACTTAGTGCTTTTGTCAAAAGTAATATCACTATATAGGAACTATGGTGCCATTTGGGATGTACCTTATCCTTCACCATGCAGCCAGAAAGACAAACGAATTCAACAATTTCACTTTAATTAATATCTGAGCCACTTTTACGCTGCCTGCCGCTTTCCGCTTTTCAACTTCTCTAGCCCATTTCCTGTGCACACTGAGAACACTGAGGCTAGTGTGTTAGATCCATCACTGACTGTACACGGGAAAACAGAACACGAGGAGACATGGGGAATGTTCCTTGTGTCTAGGGAAGGGGGAACCCTAGTTCCAAAATCCATACTATCACACCACTTCGAATGCGTGCCCTGTTGCATTGCTACACTAAGAAAACATTGAGATTGTGACTGACTGGCTTCACAAGTCAGGAAAACAGAGAGACATTTTTGCAGTTTTTAATATGATAACAATTGATCAATGTGCCCCACGCCAGTCGGTAATTCGACCATTCTTTCTAAAAAATTAGATAGCTGGCCGCTAGACTAACTTACCAATCGGAAAAAATGTATCTGACATGGGCTAATTGATTGACTCCTGATGCACAACCAAATAATAACTTGTGTATTCTGTTATGCCCTGTTGCACCAAATATCTTCCAATACGTTTTATCAAATGAAAAAATCTAGAAAATAACAGAAAGCATACAATAGCATCACTTAATACGCCCGGCAATATATCTTCTGTAGTCGAACTATTCTGGTTCTAGTGAATTATGATTATGAATTAATCAAACAGAATAAAATCGAGAAGGCCTTGATTTGCTCATTCCACATTTACCCCAAAATTCTGCTCTAATACAGTTGAATGGCAGAGGCCTTCTGTCCAACTTCTGAAGGTCTAGCCAGTGGCTGGCTGAGCTAGCTAGTTTTTTTCTACCCAGAGACCACCCCAAAAAATCCTGATTGGATATTTTTTTTATCTTCAGTATTAACTCTTCTCTGTTCAACACAAACTGAAGAGATGAAATGTACATTTCCGTAGGCCTTCTCTGAAGTAATATCTAACAATACACAACAATACACAAATCTAAAAGCAAAATAATGGAATTAAGAAATAAATAAATATTTGGACGAGCAATGTCAGAGTCCGTATATGCTGTGTATATATATATATACTGTATATATACAGCATATACAGTTGAAGTCGGAAGTTTACGTACACCTTAGCCAAATACATTTAAACTCAGTTTTTCACAATTCCTGACAATTAATCCTAGAAAAAATGACCTGTCTTAGGTCAGTTATGATCACCACTTTATTTTAAGAATGTGAAACGTCGGAATAATAGTAGTGAGAATGATATATTTCAGCTTTTATTTATTTCGTCACATTCCCAGTGGGTCAGAAGTTTACATACACTCAATTGGTATTTGGTAGCATTGCCTTTAAATTGTTTAACCTGGGTCAAACGTTTTGGGTAGACTTCCACAAGCTTCCCATAATAAGTTGGGTGCATTTTGTCCCATTCCTCTTGACAGAGCTGGTGTAACTGAGTCTTGCTCGCACACACTTTTTCAGTTCTGCTCACAAATTTTCTATAGGATTGAGGTCAGGGCTTTGTGATGGCCACTCCAATACCTTGACTTTGTTGTCCTTAAGCCATTTTGCCACAACTTTGGAAGTATGCTTGGGGTCATTGTGCACTTGTTGATGAAGCCGATGACTAAGGTGATATATTCCTCAATGCCATTGGATGAATCCCGGAACGTCTTCCAGTCTGTGCTAGCAAAACAGTCCTGTAGTGTAGCATCCGCGTCATCTGACCACTTCCATATTGAGCGAGTCACTGGTACTTCCTGTTTTAGGTTTTGCTTGTAAGCAGGAATCAGGAGGATAGAATTATGGTCAGATTTGCCAAATGGAGGGCGGGGGAGAGCTTTGTATGCATCTCTGTGTGTGGAGAAAAGGTGGTATAGGATTATTTTTTTCCTGCTTGCACATGTGACATGCTGGTAAAAAATTTGGTAAAACTGATTTATGTTTGCCTGCATTAAAGTCCCAGGCCACTAGGAATGCCGCTTCTGGGTGAGCATTCTCTTCTTTGCTTATGGCCTAATAGAGTTGGTTGAGAGTGGTCTTAGTGCCAGCTTTGCTTTGTGGTGGTAAATAGACGGCTAAGAATAATACAGATGGGAACTCTCTTGGTAGATAGTGTGGTCTACAGCTTATCATAAGGTACTCTACCTCAGGCGAGAAATACCTAGAGACTTCTTTAATATTAGACATTGCGCACCAGCTGTTATTGACAAATAGACACACACCCCCACCCCTCGTCTTACCAGAGGTAGCGTCTCTGTTCTGCCGGTGCATGTAAAATCCCGCTAGCTCTATATTGTCCGTATCTTCTGTCTCGGTGAAACATAAGATGTTACAGTTTTTAATGTCCCGTTGGTAGGATAATCTTAATTGTAGGTCATCAATTTTTTTCCCAATGATTGCACATTAGCAAGAAGAATGGAAGGCAATGGGAGTTTACTCTCTCCAGTTTCTCAGAAGGCTGCCCGATCTGCTGCCTCTTTTCTGGCGTCTTTCTTCACGCAAAAGGCGTGGATCTGGGCCTGTTCCAGTGAAATCAGGATATCCTTCTCATTGGACTCGTTAAAGGAAAAAGTTTATTCCAGTCTTATGTCCAGAAGTTATTTTCGGTCAGAGAATATGTATTATTTATATCTGAAGAATATGTGGATAGAATAGTATATGTACAGCAATACTTGAATAAGATGGACTAGAATACAGTATATACATGTATATAGGGCAGCAGCCTCTAAGGTGCGGTGTTGAGTAACCGGGTGGTAGCCGGCTAGTGCCAGTGACTAAGTTCAGGGCATGGTACTGGAGGCTGGCTAGTGATGGCTATTTAACAGTCTGATGGCCTGAGATAGAAGTCGCTCATGGTTCCCCACTGTTATATCCACAACCAGTTCTTAGCCAAACAAGGGATAAGGACAAGGCATCTAATGATGAAGGATCTCTACTACACTAACAGAACAAAATGCTCTCTGTAGTTTGACAACTTTGAAGCCTAACTCACTCACTGAATTTTTCAGGATTCACAAGGCAAACAAATCCTCTGATTCTTCAGAGAGAGAACCCCTTCTTTTTCTCTGGGCTTTTGTTTTTCCATTTGACTACTTTATTGTTATTCATGTAGTCTTTCGGTCTGTCACATTGTGTCGCATAAGCTCCTTGAGAGGCTCTATTCCACCGTCTGTCTCAGACTTCCTCTTGGGCTGTGTCCCTAATGGCATCCTTTTCCCTTTATAGTGCACTACTGTTGACCAGAGCCCATAGGGAATAGGGTGCCATTTGGGATGCACCCTTGGTTTCCCGAGTTTGTTTTGCATGTAGCTGGGCAGTGGAAATGTAGAGAGGGGTAGAGGAGTTGTAGTAGGAGAGTATGGTAGTATCTTTCTGAAGCTGTTCTCACTACTAATTCAAAGCAACACATCCACTAAATACTGAATCATATCATCTTGAGACTGGATTGAATTGAGTGTGTATACAGTACTGTGTGTCTGTGTGAGTTAGTGTTTGTACACTGTGTGTGTGCGTGTGAAGATTGTGCAAGTATACTATGTGATAACTGTGATTTCATTTGATTCATGTTTCAGCAACATATGTTTGTGTTAATATTTCCCATGAAGCAGGATACAAGAAGCAGAACAGTTTTGTGTTTTTATTATTCTGAATATCTTTGTGACCTCCTGTGAACTAGTGGAATCATTATGGTTACTGAACAGCCTAGGAACACTGTTATTTTAACAACGTGGCTTGTCTTTGATGTTAAGTACATTTACTTCAGTATTGATAACTATTTGTACTCTTACAATAGGATTGAAGACAAGGGTGGTATTTGGGTGGGATTTCAGCAATGAAACACTGATCTATTGGATCATAGCATTTAGAGCCAATATAACACAATTGCTGATGGATTTCTGAGCTGTTGATAACATTGGTTTGGTCAGTGATACTGTATGCTGTGTTGATAACCTTGGTTTGGTGCACTCAGGATGTACTGTAGCAGCCACATCACCACTTGTCTTAGCCCAGGGAAGGCCCCATATGATTCCATATTGTTCTGTCTGTCTCTAATAGCTTTTTGTCTTGGCATCTGTGTGACTCCCCCCATCAGAATGCCCAGTGCTATCTGTTAACACGTTTGACCAGATCACCATCCACTATTTGACATTGTTGATACGTTTCCAAGTGGGAGATAGCTGCTGCTGCGGTGAGTCAGGCAGTCACACAGACACAGCCGTCAGGCGGGGATGCTGACTGTCAGACGAGGCTGTAACAGAGTGATTGGATTCCATTTGTTTCCAGAAAGCAAAGTGGAGTGATGCAAACAGATAAACAGAACAATATGCCACAGGTCAGAAAAACGGCACCACTACACAGGCAGACAGGATGAAATGAGAAAGAAATAAAGAAAGAAAGGCGTTGAGAGGGAGGAAGAGAGAAGAGAAGAGAGGAAAAGCAAAGGGAGGGAGAAGGGGAGAGAGGAAAGGAAGAGAGAGAAGAAAAAATAGGCATTAGGAGAGGTAGGGAGGGATGGAGGGAGGGATGGATGGAGGGGGGGATGGAGGGAGGGATAGAGGGATGAGGTGAATGAGCAGGGGCATCAAATCAATACAGCACATTTCAGTCATGGAATATTTACTACACAACAAATATAAGATGATAAAAAAACTAAAGAATAACAATAAAAACTGAGCCACTAAAAAGCACCCTAAGGAAAAGCAACGCTTTTAAATATGTCCACAGTTTCGGTCCCCCCTCAGCTTCTCTGGCAGGCTTTTCCAAAGGCTGGGGGCATAATAACTTCCTCTCCATGCCTCTTGGTCCTGGGCTTTGGGATAGTTAAAAGGCCAGTGCCAGAGGACCTGAGGGACCTACTGGGTACATAACTTAAAAGCATGTCTGCCACGTATCAGGTGCACAATCGTGGATGGATTTAAAAACCAATAGAATAATCTTAAAATTACTTTTAATACTCACAGGCAGCCAGTGCAGAGACTTTAAAATCGGTATAATGTGTGCTCTCCGTCTGGTCTTGGTGCAGCATTCTGTAATGTTTTGCAGTTGACCAATGGCTTTCTTGGGTAGACCAGACAGGAGACCATTACAGTAGTCAAGCCTGCTTGTAATAAAAGCATGGATGAGTCTCTCTGTATCCACCTAATAGAAGCGGCCGCACCCTGGCAATCTTTCTCAGGTGGTCAAATATATTTCTGTGATTCGAAATTGAGTTCAGAATCTAAAATAACACCTAGGTTTTGTACCTGGTGTTTTATCTTTATTCGCCATTAATTAAAATGTGTGTCCAGATTCTTTCTCTGTGCTTCGACTCCAACAATAAGTACCTCAGTCTTGTCTTTATTTAGCTGGAGGAATTTGTGATGCATCCAAGTATTTAAATTACTAGTACATTCTAATAATTTATCCCGTGGAGCTAAAATCCTCTGGTGACACAGAAATGTAAAGTTGTGTATCGTCTGTGTAGCAGTGAAAATCAATGCTGTGCTTTCTGATAATGCTGCCAAGGGGTAACATACTGTATATAAACTGAATAGTACCGGACCTAAAATCTAACCTTGTGGAACGCCACATTTGTTATGTATTTACTCTGACAAAAAACTATTGACCGGTTAAATAGGTCCTAAAATAATTTAGAACTGGACCGGAGAGGCCAACCTACCTCTCTACTCTGTCAAGAAGTACATAATGGTAAACAGTGTCGAATGCAGCACTGAAATCAAAGAGAACAAGGACAGAGAGCTGTTTGGCATCTGTGTTGGAGCTAAGATAATTTATCACTTTATTAACTAAGGCTGTTTTGGGCCCGAAAACCAGATAGGATTTTTTGGATATGTTTGAAAACATATTTCTCCAGAATTTAGCTTAAGAATGGAAGTTTGTAGATTGGCCGGAAATTGCTAAGAGCTGAAGAATCTAGATGACTTTTCTTCAGAAGGGGTTTCACCATAGCAGTTTTTAGTGCAGTGGGGAAGGTGCCTGTGAACAGGGAGAGATTAACAATAGCTTGCATTTTTTCAGATATGCAATTAAAAACTGTTTTGAAGAAGGTGGTGGGGATAGGATCGAGAAGGCAGGTAGAAGGCTTAAGATGTGATATCACTTTCCTGAGCATGTCTGTGTCAACCAGGGAAAATAAATCCATAGTGCCATTGCGTGGTAGGCTAGGGCACATATCAAACTTCTCATCGGGTCTTGCTTGACTGATACCCAGATACCCAGCCTAATGTTTGTTTGCTTATCTCTGAAATATGCCTCAAAGTTCTATTAAGCTATATTGAATTGTTTTAAGGTCATACCAAGGATAATTTTGCTATTTGATTCAGATTTGTAAGTCCCCTTGAAGTATCAAAAAATTATATATAAAAAATATTTGTTGAAAAATTGTATTTGGCCTTACTGCTATTATTCACTACATGGGACAACAGATAGTGCCCCCCCCCCAAAAAACAACATCTAAAGGAAGTTTGTTCTGAAGTGTCTATGCTCTATCTGAGAGATATATAAGAAATATTTAGGAGACTTTTTGTACACATTTTTTGTACATGTATTTAACCTCTTATTTTTGTCATTTAACAGTCTCCATACAATATATACTGTATTTCCATATATGGTCAACAAGTACTGGAGGACAACCAACATGTGCATGTTCGGGAGAGTCTCACCTTTACACAGAGGGGTCATATTAGTGTGTAGCCCAAACAGTTTGGACAATACAGACAGAAGTTGGTAGATCGGCTGTAACGACTTCAGACGAGTCCCAAGACGCTGTGGGGGTCATAGAGCAAAACAGAGAACACCAACGTGTTCGTGAGAGTCTCATCTTTCCGTTCGTAATGCTACAGACAATTTTGTGAGAAGACCGATTTGTGGGATGTCTCATGGTCTGAAAAACACCTCTCTAGCTCTGTCACCTTTCACCACAGATGCAGAGGTATTACATAGGCAGATGTGGTGGACTGATGTCTCTAGTTTATCCTGAAGGATTTTGATGGGGATTTTTTTATTATGCTAATTAGATTTTGGGCACGGACATGGACCTTAGGAGGTTAATTAATGAGGGTGACATTCTGACTGTTGGAAATCACACATCTCAATATACTCCATCAACTAGGATATTACATCCAAATTACAACATAACTCTTTACCTGTTCAATTGTCATTTTAATTTGGGTGACATTCTGACTGTTGTAAATCCCATATCTCTATATAATGCACCAGCTAGGATATAACATCCAAATTACAACACTGTACATGGGATCATAACACACATCATCAATACAGACACATATCATGGCATCATAATGAATACATATATATCATGATATTATCACAAGGTGCTAGATTACAAACAGCTAAGATAGTTAGACAAGCTACTCTAACTTGATTGATAGCCTGAAATGGCTTGGCAGCTAAAGCCAACTTCATAAAATTGCTAGGTGGCTATTATTGCAGAGCAACAACAAAACGTGTATTTTTTATTTATTCATCAAGTAGGAATCAATAGGCTACATAGCTTCCTCAAATTCATTGGCAAACATTACACGCACGCACGCACGCACGCACGCACGCACACACACACACACACACACACACACACACACGCTCACACATAGAAACACTTTCACACTCTTCCACACTCTTGACACACGCTGCTGCTACTCTGTTTATTATATCCTTTTTGCCTTGTCACCTTTACCCATAATTACATGTACATATTACCTCAACTACCTCATACCCTTGCACATTGACTCGGTACCGGTTCTCCTTGTATATAGCATTGTGTTTGTTATTTTATTGTGTTACTATTTCCTTTAAAAAAATATCTAATTTTTATTCATTACTCTGCATTGTTGGGAAAGGGCTCGTGAGTAAGGATTTCACGATAAATACAGCTTTTGTATTTGGCACGTGACAAATATTATTTTATTTTGAACTGCATATACCTACACCCAGGAGTCTATGGTGCGTGTAAGACACTACGCACACACACCCACAAAAGCCCCAACCCTCCCACCCTTCCCACATACACCCACACCCAGGAGGCTTGTCTATGATGCGTGTAACACACTATGTAACACACGTCCTTGGGAGTTAATCGCTTTCAACTGAAGCAGGTTGACATTGTTCAGCGCCAAATGTGAACAAATTAAATGAGGCAATTAAAGAGTGAATAAGCCGGCGTAGAGCGTTGATAATTGTGGCCTGATACGCCAGCAGCAATTATAATGAAGCTGATGGATCTACCTGGCTGGGTTAGTGATATTCCACAACATGGCTATCTGGGATACTAGGGTGTGTGAGTAGTGTCTGTGGGGGGTACTCTTTGCCTGGTCTAGTCAGTGTTCCCCCTCCACAAAATGCCGCTGCCAGATCTTTTTACAAATAATTATGATAAAACGTGGGCTGACATTTTTTTATTTTCAAATTAATTTAACATCTGAAAGAAAATTCTACAGGACAATGTGGTGTGTTTGGCTCCTCACAGGTGAAGGTGTGTGTCTGTGGTGTTCAGCAGTGTGGTTGTGTGTGGTTATGTACTGTGTTGTTCTCCAAATTAGAGTCCTTGCCACAAATATCAAACATATCCAAACTGCTAGAAATTTGCGGTGCTATACTCCCAAAATAATCCTCAAACATATCTATGTATAACATTTATAACTTGTCCCCTTCACCTCCTTCTGCTAGTGCAGGACAAGGCCTGTTAAATCTGCTCCACACTAAGGACAATGACAATTGCCCATAAACCTAAAGTCTTTCTCATCCAAGATGGCATAGCAGTCAGACGTCCTTTTGTCCTCGTCTTGTCGTGTGCCGTATATATATATACATATATATATTTACACCTTTCTTTGCACATCTTTTATATATTTTATTTTCCAAAAACTCAACTTCAAAACGTTTTCCTGCAACCCGCCTCACCAATTACAAAAAAAAAGTATTATTTACCTCAAATCTGAAAATCCACAATAGAAACTAGCCAGAAGCTAACTATAAGCTAGCCAGAAGCTAACCATAAGCTAGCCAGAAGCTAACCTGAAGCTAACCTGAAGCTAGCCAGAAGCTAACCTGAAGCTAGCCTGATGCTACCCAGAAGCTAGCCAGTTTACTGGCTAACGTTAGTATTTCAGCTAACCACGGTTTGTGGTCATCAGCTATTCCTTTAGCTCGTTAATCTATCGCCACTTTT